>NW_024351730.1:28196429-28501142 GCF_902729225.1 Pteropus medius | reverse complement strand
AAAAGAAAGAAAGAATGAAAACCTAGCCTCTGGGGTAAAGGTTAACAACTGAACTGTCATTTGGCGTTGATGATTTGCTTTCCCTTAAGCTTAGAGCTTTTGGGGAATTAGTTTATGATCCCAGGCAGCTTTCTCGGTGGGGGGGAAGGTGCCCAGTTAGCCCTAATTATTACATTTTGTTTCACATTCCCACTTAAACAGCTAACCTTTTTTCCTAATGGGTCTGGTCTCTGGCAGCCACAGCTTCAGCCGACTGAGCTGTTCTTTCACTAAATAGCCTTTTGTGTGTGGATAATGACCCCACTCTCTTGAATAGGGTTTTTCTCTACTTACTGTAGCTAAATGCATCATTGGAAAAAACAAAGCAAAGAGAAATTGCAGTAAAATGGTACATAATGGCCCTTTGGGGTGGAGGGTAGGCTTGGCTCTCAGACTTTCACATTTTTCTTCTTCTAAAGTTTCATACAGAATAATATTATACCTCAGAGTGGGGCAAACTGTGGTAACTGCACCCTGTGGGATTTGAATCTTGTTCTGAGCTATGATTTGAGAAGACAAGCTTCTTGACCCAGCTTATTGAGTCAGAGCCTACCTCAGAATAAGTGCTCAGAAATATGAATTTCTTCCTGGTCAATCTCAGGCTTCTGAGGGACATTGGTCATTCTTGTCCTTGTGCTACAATTCTGTTGCTACACCTGAATTTACTGTGTCCATGTTTAGGGGAACCTTGTGAAACAGATGAATGAAAGCTCTTGGAAACCCACTTTCAATACCGAGATTTGGAGTTATTAAAATCAAATTTCTTTGCAATAGAAAGGAGTAATGGTATCAAAGTTCACAAAATTTTAAGGCAGATTTTGATCCATTTTATTTTACATTTAAAGTTAATTAAGGGGGTATCCAGATTTCTTTTAGTCTTGAAATATTTTATTACATCTGTGTTACTTAAAATCACAATAATGCCATATTAACGTCTAAAGACTGTATGTGTTAGAGGAGCCTCCCTACCTATACTAATTCACTACCCTCTTCTTCATTCCTTTATTATCCTCTCATATGTAAAAAGCACTTTGTAAATTACTAGATATTATATAAATACCAGTTGGTGTTACCTAACCATTCACCCTTCGCTCCGCACTGAATTCTCTCCATTGCACCTTATTTACTCAACATTTACTAATTCTGACAATCCGCTTCTTCCACCTCTTCCCTTGGATATGTTAATAATTTCATTTGATAAACTAATAACCCATAATGGGTTAATAAAAGGCAGTTAGGGATGCTGGGGTGCAGCCCTTTCAAGATCTGTAAGGTACTTCCTTAAGGTGATTCATTCACTCCTACTTCTGGGTGCCTCAGATACCTCATCTTAAAGGGGAGTGTCATGATACATTTCTTTTTTTTACTCAAACAAGGAAAGATATAAGTGTGTCATAGGTATATGTGTTTAATATTTTTAAAGTTCAGCCTCTGCATAAGAAAGAGGGCAAGAAAAAAGACGAACATGGGCAGAAGAAAGCTGAGGAGAATGTTTCCTACCAGTGACTAAATATTGGCACTTACAATATCTGTTAATTAACATGATTATTTTTGTTTCACCACAAGAAATTCTAAATAGGTTTTAAGCATGTAATACTTTTGTTAAATACTATTAGTTTTAAAAATTCAAGCAAACTCACTCTATGAAGATGTAGTCCCACCATTTATGTATATTCAGACTCTTCCTAGAAAATTTTTGAGGCGAGTGCAGCTTTGCCCAACAGCTTCAGGCTGCAGCTGCTGAAAAGGAGAGTGGTACCAAAGAGAAATACTGATTGGTTTATAAACCTTAACTTTGCACATGGACTCAATGCCTTTTGACTCTATCGAACTTACACTTTAGATGTGACCTAGTCTTAGATGTGACCTGGAAAGATGTGACCTGGAAAGGTGACTAAAGTTTCTAACACTAGGAAGGCTGATATGTTTTAGAGTAACACTCTTCTTAAGTGCTCTTTGTTGGTCTATACATGTGACATCATGAGTCAGATCATTTACTAGTGACCTAGATCAGTGCAAAGAGGCTTGGAACGGTTTTGGAGCAGATGCCAAAAAGTGATTACTAAAATAAAGAAAGGTCATAGACCAGGGGTAGAACAATTCCAATTAGATCATTACTGATGAAATAGTGACATTCTATGTCACATTACACTACATATGTAATTCATTCATTCATATATTCACAAATCTTTATTGAGCATCTCTTATTTGCTAAGCATGGTTTTAGCATACAAGGATACAAAAAAAAAATAATAAAGCAGGACTATCACTGCCCTTAGTAGGTCACATGAACTGGAAGAGATTGAAGATAAATAAAGAAATAATAGATCTCATTTATGTATCCCAAGTGAGTTCCTGCACTTCTTTAATCTCACAACTATATAGGGTAAGTATTACCATCCTTTTTCTACAGATGATTGAACTGACGCATAGAGATTTTTGTACTTGTGCAGGATCACACTGTAGTAAGTGGTGAAGCCAGATTTCAACCCAAAACTCATGTTCTTCACCACTTCCTCTGATACCATATTCTTAAAGAAAGGCATAAAAAGAAGATTAGATCAGACCAAGAATCCCTGGGAAGGGATTAGCGCTTCTTAAACCTTTGTTTTATTCCTATCTCCCATTAAAAAAAAAATACTGTTAGGAGTCTGGTGAATTTCTTCTTATCGTTTTATGCAACTGGTTTTGAATGTTTGTTTTCTTTTAAACAGTTATAATTATATTGTATGTACATGTTTTTAACATGTAATTCTGAAGAGTGTGGGCCTTGAATATTATTAAGCAATCATAGGAAGTCCTTGAAAATCAATGCTTCAGGGCTTTCATGGCCCAAGAGATACATTTTTTTTTAGGTATGTTTAAAAAACTTAACTCACCGAGAAAGTAGTCATTAACTTGTATGACGTGGATATTCTACTAATGAGCAATTTATAGTTAAGAATCATCATGAA
The DNA here is from genome assembly GCF_902729225.1 of Pteropus medius. Taxonomy (NCBI): domain Eukaryota; kingdom Metazoa; phylum Chordata; class Mammalia; order Chiroptera; family Pteropodidae; genus Pteropus; species Pteropus medius. The sequence continues at coordinate 28,498,149 of NW_024351730.1, read as the reverse complement.
AGCTCACCTACATGTTGAAATAACTAGAAGTCTCAAGTATCAAAATGATATTTAAATACTTTCACATCCTCTTGTTATTTAACCTATGCAAGTTAAATTGGTACATCAGAATTGTAAATGCATTTACAGTTTTAGAAATTTCTGCAAGTATTCATCAAGAACTCAGTAAGAATGTTTCTTTGATAACAATGCTAAACATTAGAAATGAGAAGGGAATTGAAAAATCATAACTATAGCCAGTCTTTCTATAAAGTATATATCTGTTTAAACTTTAATGACAGTGTAAACAGGAGTGTGTTGCACTCCATGGGTTATACCTCTCACCTATTAAGAAGGCACATGACACTCTTATTAAAAAAATAAGGAAATGGGTGGGAGAAGGGGGAGAAAATGTGCTTTGGACTTTTAACTGTAGCTACTCATGTTCATATCAGAAGCTAATTCTTCCATCTGAAACCCCAACTGATCTAAACAAATTTTTAGCTTGCCAACGAATGAGTTTTAAAACGAAGCCCTCCTGTTGTTGTTTGATTTTCTTTCTGCTTCAGTTCTCTTTTTCAAATAAAATGTTGAAATGCCAAGGAAGCAGTTTTCAGAAATGCATTGGTAGCTAAATGGCAGTCTGTATATCACATGTACCACACGTGGCTGGACTTCCTTCATCGGTGTTACCTGAAGCCTCTGTAACATTCCAGTCTTGTTTAAGGGCAGAAAAATCAATGCCAAAGGGAGGGAACTTCTTAGCCTGGGTTGACAGAACCAGAATGAAATTGCTTGGTCATGAATCATAAAAAGACTCTAGTCTTTTCTTTGTGATTTCCGAATTCGCTAAAACCTCACTCTAACATCAATTAGATAGTAAACTCTTCCATAAGAGACAAATTCGCTTAAATCTGATCGAATACAGGCTTTTAAAAAGCAACAGTATTAGACCCAAGCACGTTATTTAGATTACCTCAGCGATGTTATGAAATGGCTACCATAATTTCCTTCGTTTTACAGATAAGGAAATTAAAGCACAGAGATTTTAAGTAACTAGCCCATGTTTATAGTTAAGGAGTGGTGAGGCTGGAATGTGAACATAGATAAGTTCTTCCAAAGCCTTATATTTTGCCACTTCCTCATCCGGAATCTCCAGTGGCAACTAATAGCCTATCGATCCAATTGACAAACAGATAAACTGGCCAGGATATACCTCTGGAAAGCAGGGAATAAACAAAGGCACGGGGAAGTGAAGGCGTGATTTTTTTTTAAAAACCAGCTTTCAGAATCAATTCACATTATGCGCTGGTGATTCTGTTTGTTCCAGATCTACTTTCCAACCTTCTCCATAGCCACTCTCACGCTCTCTGGCTTTTAGTTGGGTACCGCCAGCGGGAGGCACTGGCAAGAGAATGGAGGCTGGAGGAGAGAGAGGTCAGTTATTTCTTCCTCTTGCCCTCCCTACCTCAGTGCTAGTCTCAGGTAATAACTGTATCTTTTCTGCCAAGCTCCTGCCCTCTCAGCCCTAGTGGTGTTATCAGCCTGTTGTTGCTAGTCTCTGGGTACTTCAACCTTCCCATTTCTTCCTCTTTAAGTCACTCCTTCATTAAAGTAGCACTTGAATTATCTGGGGGAATTCTGTTTCCTACAGAGATCCGACTGAGACTGTCTTTCTAGTCTCATTCCTCTCCCCCTCTACCTAAATTCATTTGTTCATTAATCAAATATTCACTGAGCCAGGTACTATTCCAAGGGCTGGCGATGAAAGACATCAAGATGAATAAGACAGACAAGGTCCTTGCTTTCTTGGAGCTTAAAATATCTCATGCCTTCACTTTCCTATGTTTTTGTTTATTTCTGACGCCCCACACATATTTTGTCAACTGTTATTCTTTAAGCCTCTATTTAAATAGTTCTCAAAATTGCAACATTTAGACTTTTTTTGACCACAGTGAAGAGTGAGATTCTGTGCTAATACTTTTAAAAGAACTTTAAAAGTATTCACGGGTCACCCCAGCAGTTCAGGTCTTTTTTTCCAAGAGTCCCTAACTGAAAAATCCACAGATGGAAACTGCCAAAGACTGGAGAAGGGGCAGAGGCTGCTGCATAGCATTCCAGGGAGGCAGCTGTATGTGTCCCAAAGAAGTCTCACTCCTAGGCTGTCATCCAGGACAAAAACCCAGGAGTTCCTGAGCTCTCTCTTCATTCCTTGCACAAATTGGCACCCCAGGGCAGAACTCTCTGCCTGCAAAGGACACAAGTAGCAAGATGCAAGAATACCTTAATCTTCTCTGAAATTGGGTTTTCAAATAAAGAAATCATACATTTTCAGATGCCGATGCTGCATAATTTCCTAGCAGCTGGATATACTGTCTACTATTGGTTTTCTAGCGTCGAGGTCATGATGTTTTGTTGACATCATATAACTAAATTTGTATATGAATCATTACATATTATTTACAAAACCCTAAGCTGCTTATGAGAGAAATAAAATTGTAGCTCCCTGGGCGAGTAGGAATATTTCATCCAAAAGGGCTTTTTGTTTTCCCTATTGATCTGTTCATGATAGCAGGACAGAGCGGGGGTGAGGGAGAGTGAGAACGAGAGTGAGAGAATTCAAGAGATGTTTTACAAAATCATTATCATATATGCTAGGAGTTGGCAAACTATATACCGCCAGCCAAATCCAACCTACTACCTGCTTTTGTATGGCCCATAAGCTAAAGATAATTTTTACATTTTTAAATGGTTGAAGAAAATCAAAAGAAAAATGTTTCGTGACACATGTAGTTAGTTATACGAAATTCAAATGTCAGTGTCCATAATAAAGATTCATTGGAAAAATCATTCAGCTACGTGGCTGCTTTGGTGATACAATGCAGAGTTGAGTAGTTACAATGAAAACCCCAAAAGCCAAAAATATTTACTACCTGGCCCTTTACAGAAGTTTGCTGACCCTTGAATGTGATATTTCTTATTCGTAGACTTTAAACTTGGCTGCCCAAGAAAGGATCTAGTTACCTAAAACCTATATTTATTTCTATTTATATAAGGAGTAGACAAAGATTATTACTCACTCAGGGATATGTTCAGCAAGAGAACAGACTAAATCCAAAAAGGGGCCATCTCTATGAGTTAAACAGAAATCATTTTGAATGAGCATAGCCTGACACAGGAAGTTTTCTCAGAGACATTATAATAATAGCTTCCATTTATAGAACTATTACTACAATGCCACATACTTCATTAGCAACTTAGTTTAATCCTCAAAAGGTAGCTATTTTAAACATGTTATGAAGGTGAGGCAATGAGATGAAATGTAAAAATCAAAAGGTGTGTTCAATCTATAAACTCGAGAGGTTGGAGAAGGAAGAGAAAGTACAAAGCAGAGCTGGGTTTTCTGCCCACCTGACCTGAGGTCTGGTCTTGTGGTGGCTTTAAAGACCAACTTTACAGAGTTGTTAAAGGGAATCAGTAACCTAACTTATGGAAAAACACCTAACAGTGTCTGGCAAGTAGTGGTTGCCCAACAAAGATTGGTTTATATCCTTCCTGTTTTTTTTTTTTTCTCCTAAATACATTTCATATTTACCAAAGTGTATGTAAGTTATACATAAAGATTGGAAAAGTTCAGCAGAAATTAATAAAAATGGTAAAAATGATAAGGGCTGGAGAGTGGGTATGATGGAGTAGACAGAAATAAGAGTGGGAGCATTGCTTCTCTATATATTATTTTCATATAGTTTTGATTTTTAAACATGTAACTATGTTAGCTATCAAAAATTAAATTAAAAATCTGTAATGAGGCTTAATTTGGGATCTATAAATTTTAGAGCTGCCATAGTAGGTGAGCCTACCCAATTTTATGATAGAAGCTTTCTCCCATATATTGATTTTATTCTATTCTGTTCTTTTTCTTTTTTAATCTGTGGAATTAATTTGTTCCTTGATTTGAACACATAATATGTATCCAAATTTCTTTGTTTATACAGATAACTTCTATGGATAATAGTGATTCTTCAGCCAGTGGTTCATTTTTTATAACTGAAACTTAACTTCTGAGAGATATCTGGTTTTCATTTACTTTTCTATCTACTGTTGTTTCAATCCAGTAGCATTATTGGTACAAACACATGTATTCTATAGTAGGTAAAATACTATTTACTAATGCTGTATGAAATTAAATAATACATAATTAGAAGTTAAAAGAATTGTTTTCAAACTTAACAGCACATGTCAATGGCATATGATTATACAGAGAATCAAGTCCTAGCTTTTTAACAGAAAGTATATGGCCCTCTGGGGCCTGACCCCTGCCTTCCACCCTTTCCATCTCTTGATGCACTCTAATATCACTAAACCACTTGCAAGTCTCAGTGTTTCCATGCTGTTTCTTACCTAAGTGTCTCTCACTTAGTAGATGCTTAGTAAATGTTTGATAAATTGATGAATGAATGACCAATAAACCGTTTGATATTGATTTAATTTTCCAGAATGCTGTTTCTGATAGAGAGGAACTAGATAGGCTAAATTACTCGACATACATACACCCCATTCTTCTTAATAATTACCTGTAGCTTTCTAAATTATTAAACTGGCTTTTTATGAACCAACTCTCCTGAGTTTAGTTACTATGAATCAAAACAAGTTACTATGGTGAAAACAAGTTTCAAGACCCACTGAACGTATGTCTTGGAACAAACACTCTAGAAGAAAGCACTTGAGAAACACAACTTCTCACTTCATTATCTTTCTGAAGACCTTGTGAGGATAATATTCAAAGCTCTTTATCAATTGGTCCCAATTTAATCTTTTTGAACCATTTCCCCCAATAAAGCTCTCTGCTCCAGGTCAGTGTCCTGAAAACATATGCTCTGTTCATTTCTACCCTCAAATCTTAAATCATATTCTTCCCATAAAAAAAATTCCCCTAGGTTTGTTTTTTTAAGTGGCTTGTTTTGTTTATGCCAATTAAATTTTATGTGTTATAAAAGCTTAAATAAAACTCATCTCTTTCCCATAATCTTTCTTGGCACCTGCTGTTTATATCATAATATCTAATACTTGTCTATATGTGCCTTAATTTCTTCCCAGTTGCATTTGATTTATACATTTTGTCTCCTCAACGAGAAAGAATGTTCTTCTGAGACATAGTTTGAGTTTTCTACTTCTTTATCATTTCTCATAACACTTACCATAGAGCTAGCTAGCTGGACTGAGTAGGTGTTCTAAGGATACCCATTAAATGGAATCTCCAGAAAGCATTTTTGAATTGAGAGGAAGAGAAGGAATAGAATGAATAGGTAACATCTGCCGTGATAGGTGTTTATTCTTTGTTATCTAATGTAATCCTCACATAATGCTACCGAGTGTGTATTATTAACCTTACCTTTTAGAGATGAAGCAACAGATGTTCACAAATATTTAGTGACTTACCCGACCTCACACAACTAGTATGTGGGGGCCCTGGAATTTGAAAATGCATCTGCTTGATGTCAAAGCTTTTCTCTCTCTCTCTCTCTCTCTTTCCACTCAATATTTTACTAGTAGCTAATAGTGGTAACAGTCTGTAAGACTGAAGAATATAAAATGTTAGTATGCATTCTTAATAGGTAATTTCATGAAAAAAAATTTAGTTTTGCCTATAAAATACCATTTTAATCTTTCTTTTAAAATAAAATTAAAATTACATAGGGGATAGCTTCTCTTTATCGAATCACATATGGAAACATTGGGGAATCACTAGGCAAATAAAGTCAACAGTGAAATAAAGCCTCGCCCATCTTAGTTACTTAACAATAACAACAACAAAAAAAACGAATTTAGACGAACTTCAGGCTCCCCATTTTCTTGAAGAGTCAGCGAGAACATCGACGTATTTTTCTATAGCCTGCAAAAGGGCCTTTCAAATAACCAGATATTTTCTTCCTCTCTCTCTTGTTTAGCTTCAGAAGACAGACTAAGATAGTAGTACAAGTTCATTTCTAAATACTTTCCAAAATAAAATCTAGGCCCAGTATGCCAAGAAGGCAAAATGGTACCAAAAAAAAAAAAAAAAAGTGATTCTTTCTTGAAACCCAGATCCTCTTTCCACCTCTAAACCTCAATCATATGACTCACTCTCCCTGCTCCTGGCCGGTCCGCCTCTGCACCCACCCAACCCCCACCTACCCTGGAAACAGAGTATGTGTATGTTTTATCTGTTTTCTCTGTTGGGTTTTTTTCTTTCTCTTGTGGTTCTCACTGAATGGGAGGTGCCGGTGCCCTGTTAGCAGGGTGCTGGGTGAAGGCACACCGTATCCCCAGAAGCAAGGATTCAGCCGACTTAGACTTAGGCAGGATGGTATATAGCATACAGAAGCAAGGATTCAGCCTGTCTCGCCACAGGGCAACTTACCCTGGGACACTTTCAAGCCCCTTTTGTGAGATAACTACAGAAAAATACACTTTATTGACATCTTCATTTCCAGTTGTTCCCACTGCCATTCTTTCCGGTAAGATCTGGCAACTCACATGATAATCATACCCCTGGAAGTCCTCTGGAGGGCAGATATCATTCTGAGACCTGATAAGAAGAGGAAGGGAAAGGATGAGGGGGAGGGAAGGGACTTCTTTGAGGAGTTAGATGCTTTCTTTACAGAAAAACTCATTTCCCTTTATTCTATCCCTGGGCTTGTTTTAATTTTAAGCTATTAATTTGAAATAGCTAATCAGTTGCCCCAGGCATACACGCATTGCCAAGACTGCAAAATACCTGCCCTTTTCTAATCAACCCCAAAGTGATAATGATTTATATGTATAATGTGCACTTAGCCTGCAAAGCCCAGGCACTTCCTACAGGATGATTTGCAGAGCTTACTCAATAGGACTGTCTAATTCACACTAATGGCTGAGAGGCCCATGGAGGGTTACAGCATTTTCATAATTGAACAAGAGAGCAAGAAACTGAATACAATTTTTTTTTTTTTTAAATCGCAAACTCTAGGTAAAGATTTCACAAAGCTTATTTCCCCTATTTATTTGGACAAGTGTCTTTTCGTTTTGGATGTTTATCATTCTCAATGCAGTACTTGTGGAAATGTCCTAGGATCTCCCAAAGTGAAGTAAGGTTTACATAGCATGAGCTTTCATTGCTGCTCTGATACCAAATATTTACTGGAAAGCAGAGTGGATTTCTTCATTTAAATGAGAATTATTTGGTTTGGCTTAATGAAGCAAGAATTAACTGCCAGCGTATCGCTTAACCGACTGCTGGGCTGTATCTGTCTTTATTAAAGAAACCTAATACATGCTTGATGGGTCACAGCAACATTACCCATTTGAAGTAATTGGTAAGAAAGAAGACCAGGAATTCTCATTGAAATGACAGCAGGAATTTGAGCAGAATGCAATAGTCTGCATTGAAATGTTACCGCCATCTCAATTAGAGTGTATGTCTTATCTTCTACCCAAACGGCCAATCAGATCTTCACTGACCTTGCAAAGTGATGCCTTGACCACCCCCTTAAGTCTCACTCTGGGGATTCCATTTCCACGATGGGATGCTCTTTCAAGGGAAAGCACAACTCCAGCATCATTAAGTGCCAAACCAGCGTGGCAACTCCTCTCGGAGTTCTGCTATTCAAGTCAACTGCAGTGTTGACTTGACTGAGATTATGAAATATCTTGGGAACATCATAATCCTAGGGGACATGGTGACAAAAGAAAATAGTTTACACTCACTTAAATTTGATTCATTTTTTTCCAAAAAGCCTTTCTCAAACTAAGGGGTATTTATTATCGTAATTAAAATATACTCATCATTCAAATGAGTAGATTCTGAGCCAAACTATTTTTATTATTGGGGTTATTATAGTAGTAGAGATAGAAAGTCATGAGAAAAGAGTGTGTGGGAAACAAAAGAACTGACGATTTGTTTTTCAAATAGAAATGCTACTCAATATGCTACTTTACAATTGTACTATTTTACTTAAGTGCCTGCCTCTCAAAGATCTCAATATACTTTACCAAAAATATCCTTTTATTATGTATGTCTTAGTTTCTAAATTTTGTAACTTCAAAAATATGCCTTTTCCCAGTAATAAGAGAGAATCAATTTTTTTATAGGAGATCCTTGAAATATCACTCGGTAGAATAATTTTGTGTCCGTTTCCATGAATTCTTACTGCTGTTTCCTAACCTAATATTTCAAAAGAAGAAGAAACTCTATACTGCATAGAATGGGTAGGAACACGAACATCTTCAGGACACATTCTCTTTCACATTCTCTTTATAAAATTTGTTTTCAATTCAGTATTGAAACATGGAGAAAGAAACAATACTGAATTAACTTGTATTGCCACTAAGATGGCCAGTTTATAAAGTGAAACAGTTGGACCTAAGATTCAATACTTGCCCAATCCTATTGAATAGTTAGAGATTGAGCAATTATTTGGTGAGGATATGTGTGCAGAACACATGAGCATGTTTCTTAAAGATGCCCCGTCATTCTCCTGGTCCAAGATTTCTCTCTCCTTGTTATCACAGCCATATTCTAACTGAGGTAATTCCATCCTAATGTGCCTGTTACCTATCAAAATGTATGTCATAGTACATTTTTCCCAGAAGAGATGGCTTCTGTGGATAAGCAATGCACAGATATCACATACCAGATTGTCACATACTCTAGGAACCTACTGGATTTTACAAATGTTCTAAATTTATAGTTGCTAGTTATAGGGTGTATGAGTGTGTGGGAGACTATCAGTCAAAAATGGAACTTAACATTTATTATGACTTTTGATATTGAAATACGATTTCTTTTTTTCCTCTTCTATAAGTCAGAAATCTAGTGGAACACGTTAATCAAAACACTGTGGCTTAATACTTTTCAGCCCCTGACAGTTTCCAGCAAGCAGTTCTCTGAAACATTTCTTGTTATTGTGAAGCTCATCTTGAGCCAACAGAAAGATTCTTTAAAAAACAAAATAATTTCTTCTAAGCTCTTTCTGTCTTCTTTTTAAAGATCCGTAGGCAACAATTTGTGGACCGTTCAGAAACGCTTTAAGCCCTCTATGATACCATGGAAGTGTTGGGGACCATCACATTTTATAAGCATATTTCTAGATAACAGCTTTATCAGGAGGCATCATCTTATCTTTACCTATGCACAGACATTGGACAGTCTGCTCAGCTGAGTCCTGAGGAATAAATAACAACAAAAACCTTCATAGGTTTTTAAGGTTATTTTTGGCCCTAGGTGTCCCAGATACAGAAATATACAGGAAGAGATTTATTCGTATGTTGAACCCTTTGCTCTCTGTGGAATTATTTGAAGAATTATTTTAAAACTAAAATATTTTACTATACAAGGAGTGAGAACGCAATCATGGAGTGTTCTTCTTCCAGAAGCTGCTAACTGGCAGCCCATGGGCCACATCCAGCTTGTAGACATGCTTTTTGTGGTCTGTGTGTTTTTTATTAATTGACTTAGGAGCCCTTTTATGAGAACTGGAAATTTTACATAGCATTGGATTTCAGGATTTTTAAAAAAAAAATCTGTCAATACTGGGTCTGTATTACACCTATATAAGAGCTAAGTAACAATTGCCTCCTTTAGATGGGGGTCAGGCCCTCCAGTAATTGGGCGTGGACCCCTTTATAGTAGGCATAAATCCTTTAGTTGCCTCTTTGGATGGGACCTGGGCCCTCCAGTCACCCTCTTTAGATGGGCATGGGCCCTCTAGTTTGCCATAATTCTCCACAGATTGCAAATCCAGTCCTACTGTAGATTTACTAAAGGCATGTGCTTTGTGATCACTGTTCTTCACAAAGAATTTTTTTATATCGTAACCTTTGTTATCAATAACAAGAGAGAAACTATGTGCTTTTTTTTGAATTTCTGAAGTAACTGTCTTTCCAGGAAGATGAACCATCATTCATTAAGCAGCTATAATGTGCCAGGCACCTTTCTTACCCTATCTCATGTGATCATCACAACAACTCCATCAAATAGGTATTTTACAGACAAGGAAATCGGAGCTCAGAGCAACTGAGTAGCCTGCCTAAGATCACACAGCTCTTAACTCAAAGAACTAAATTGTATTTCTAGGCCTGCCTGGTTAAAAGGCCAGATTCTTCCACTAAACCTTCCAAAGACTTCAGATGACTCCATAGAACGACTCATTCCTCTTACCACATCCCTGTCGAGAGTAAGGAGTTGTGACAGAAACATGGAAGAGGAAAGGGGAAATTTTAAATGTTTTTTCTCAATTGCTACGTCATCATTTCCTTCTTAGAACTGCAATAAACTTACCTATTTTGGTTTTTGTAATTCCTCAAGACAAACTGTAAAACTCAACTTATATATGGCTCATTTAAGGCTTCTAGAAGATTGGCATCCACCTGGCTTTATTTTTTCATCGGCCATGTATTCTCACCTCTCAATTGCTGCACAGCTGTATGGGACTCAAATTGCAATAAAAATGGTCTAGAGCAAACCATACATACATAATCATCTTCGATTTCCCCCTAGGCTTTGAAAAATCTCTCTTAATTATCTGCTGGCAGGCTTGGAATTTCTTTGCCAAGTCTATCTTCATTTACTGAAGCACCTCCAGAGCATCATTTTTAGAGGAATTTCTTTAGAAGTGGAAACTGGCCCTAAGCCCTCATGTTGAGGATGGTCAGTACAAGTGGTAAAGTTGACTTAAAAACCTACTGCAGTGAAGAAGTTGCTTAAGAAAAGGCACTTCTGTGCCCACTCTGAGTAAAGTTGTAAAAATGGGAATAAAAGAGGCAAAGAACACACCACAGGCCAGAACTGGGCACAATAACAATTTAGTTGAGCCAGTTTCCTGGGTGGAGGAGGAGGCCTTCCTTCTGCTCTGTGTAGCTCCAAATTCCTGCTTGCTCCAACATACCTATACAACCTCCTGATACCTTCATAGTCTTTCATCCATTCTGTTATCCATTCAAGCCATATCTGAGAACCTATGTAAAATGATGCCTTTCCATCCCTCTCTATCCCCTCACCTGCTTTATTCTTCTTTCCTTTTCATACTTATCACTGAGACATTATATTACATAGTCAATTGTTTTATGCATTGTTTGTCTCTCTCACCTAAATATTAGAACAAACCTGGTCTATTTTGTTCACTGCTATACTCCTAGCACCTTGTGCATGGCACATAGTAGGAATTCAATAAATATAAGTTAGTAAATTTCCACTGTGTACTTAGGATCTAACAGTGAATAAGATATGGTTTCCACCTTCAAGGCATCCATAGACTTTTAGAGAGACAGATATAAACATAAACACTGCTCATACAATGAGAACTTGACTTTTATTCATGATTTTATCAAAAGTGATTTAACTGGTTAGCTGTTGGACTCCACGAGTGTGATGGTTAATTTTATGTGTTAACTTGACTGGGTCACAGAGTACGCAGATATTTGGTTAAATGTTATTCTGGACCTGTCTGTCAGGGTATTTCCAGTTGAGGTTAACATTTGAATCAATAGACTGAGTAAAGTAAATTGTACTCCTTAACCTGGGTGGGCCTCATCCAATCAGTTGAAGGCATAAATAGAATAAAAAGGCTGACACTATAACAGCACCCCCACAGCACCCTCCCCACCACCCAGGAGCGAAAGAGAACTCCCCCTGCCTGACTTTTTTGATCTTTTCCATTCCTTGGACTTGGTCTGAAACATCTGCTCTTCCTGGGTCTTAAGTCTGCCAGGTTCTGTTTCTCTGCAGAACCCTAATACAGTGTGCCAGGCATAGAAATTTTTAAGTGTTATGCCCTGCTTCTTTCCTCCTTCTCTTAGATGCACATGCTAAGTGGAATTAAGTGTGTCACAGGTTTACTGAGGGAAGTGCCTGTGAAGGATAAGGAATAAAGTAGAAAGAAGCAGAAGTAGGCAGGGGGAGGCTGCAGCCCATGATGCCAGTCTGAGATCTACAAAAGGAAAGAGGGAAGGAAGGATTGAGTAGGAAGAATTTCAGACCACAGCGCAATTCTGAGAAAGTTTTGGCCATCCTGATGGAGAGTCCCTAAGCTACAAGTGCCTATTTGAGGAATCCCCCCTTGAGACAGGAATGGCCCAGCTCTAGTGTCCCCAGTGTGCTCAGTCATTGGCCAGGAGCAGGCCTAGGGAAGTGTGGCCTCGGAGTGAATGCTGCAGTAGATCCAAAACCGAGTAGCCGGAGGCTATCAGTCAACTATGCTCCACAACAGGTTCTTTGAGCAGGGTACTTTCATGACCTGTTCTTTTGGAATGCCTTTCTGAGGCTGGGGGTAGGCTTTTAGTAATCATAGAATCTACGTAGGAGAGAGAATATTTTTTAAGGGGGGGATCCTAGGGACTTGCCTTAGAACACATGCTCTTACTTAGATTGTATACTGACCAAAGCCAATCTTGGAGCCATCTCTGCCAAGAGCAGGAGTGTGACAGGCTGAGGAAGGACAGTGGTGGGATTCTAGGGGGAGAGGAAGGAGGCGGAACATGACGGCCAGACTATCTGTCAACTCTGCCAAGAGCAGTGGCATGCGAACAGTAGGCACCTGCCATCCCAAGCATTAGAAAGAGGACCTGGTTTTTGAAATCAATAATACATCAATCTATGGACCAGCTTTAGTGCTCACACTCTACTTGACATACCTTGGCTGAGACTTTGAGGATCTGGATATATTTTAATAGCGCTGAGAGGAATATGGCAGAGATGAGCTTTCCTTAGCTGAAGCAGAAAATCTGTAAGTGGGCAGAAAGAGATAGTAGGCCACCTGTTCTTCTGGCAAACTAAATAGTGCTTGTTTTGTTAAGTGATTATAAATCAGCTTCTTTCTTTTATTTCTCCTTTAGGACCAAAATTTATTAACAATTCACAAAATTTATATGGGTTGTGCTTCCCTTGTAACCATTTTCCTACTTTAGTGTATTTCCCCATCTCTACAAATTAAGAAAACTGCCACTTAAAGCTTGTAAAAAAAAAAAAACCAACCTTGTCAATTAATTTTGCTGGAATCATAGTGATAAAACATTAGTGCTAGACAGGAATTTGGAGACCCTTTATTGTTACATAGAGCAAAATTGAAACCCAGAGAAATGAGTGATTCTCCAAGGTCACCTGGCTGACTAAAAGCAGAAAGAAGGGCAGAACCCAAAGCTTTAGTTTTTAGGCCAGAGTTCTGACCACCATGACAGCCTGGCTTTCTTTTCTGATTATGCTCCATTTTTTATTTTAAGTTCTATAGGTTAAACGCATACTTGTTTAGCCAAAGATTTTTTATAATCCCTTTTCTAGGAAGTCGTTCTTTTCTCTAAGAGTTTTGTGATCTAACTTAATATAGGAAACACACACACACACACACACGCACACACACACACACACAACTGTGCTGTGCTTCAGGAGTCTGCACAAATGCTATTGCCTTCAAAACTGACAATGGCAATAGCCTAACATAAACCCTGTGAAGGAAAAAGGAGACCCCCCCGAAGTCACCCAGCTTTGTAACTGGAAGAACCAACACTTCTTTACTCATGTGTAAGATTCCAACAGCTGCTTGTTTGTAGACTCCGAAACTTCTTTGAGCTGGAGTGAACCTTGATGATTATCTATGAGGAAACACGGCCCCAGAAAAAGCAAGTTAGGACTGGAACCCACACCTTCTGACTCTTAGCCAGATAATTGTCTACAACAAAATACTTGGAAGAGTCCAAAGATGAGGCTTTTAATTTAAGACAAGCGAGGGCATATTAGGAAGTCGTGTCAAAAATCAGACTACATGGGCGACGATAATCAGTATTGCTCCTTACCTATGTCACAGACTCTGTTCTAAGTGCTCTACATAGATGGAGTACTTCTTTTACTGGGCTATGACTCAACTTTACCAGGGTATGTCCCAGCAACAACTCTAGAATCTCAGTGGCTTACAAGAGGCTTATTTCCTGTGTGCTGTATGTTGGTTCTGATGTCTGAGGCTTACTCCACGTGGCTTCTTCAATGCGGGATCCAGAGTGAATGAGAAGATCCTATTTGAGATATGTCAGTCTTGTGGTAGAATAAAAAGGGCACAGTGGCCCTGAGTGCCTCTGCTGAGTCATGGCATATGTCACTTCTACTCAAATTCCACAGGTCAAAGCAAGAAATCATGTGGCCAAGCCTGATGCCAATGAAAAGAACACAATAAGTCATGTGACAACGGACAGAGATATATGTATGTGTGTGCGTGGATACATTTAACATGAAAGGCAGAAAAATATTTGAAACAATATTACAGTCTACCACAATGAGAATCAACACTTCACATTTATTAGCTCCTTTAATCTCTACAAAAAGCCTATGAGGTAGGTAAAAATATCATCTGATGTCCAAAGTTTATATAGCAATTAAGAGGCAGAGCTGGTATTTGAACCCAAGCAGTCTGTCTCAAGAATCCACAGTTAATCAATAGTCTGTAATCAATAAGTCGCTGTTCATAATATGCTGCCCCATAATCTGATAACCTTCTGACACAGTTCCCCTCTTTCTGTCTCCCCCTACCAACTAATAAAGCTTGCCTAACACCTAATGCCAAGACCTCAGCCATGTTATTTTTACCTGCATTGCCGTATTCACTTATTAATTCAAAAAAAATATATTGAGCATCTGTGAGCATGACATGATACAAAGCAGTAGGCGGAGAGTGGTTACAAAGATAAACCAGAAATAGATGATGGGCCCTACTTTCAGAAACCTAGTAAGGATATGTATAATCAAAATGCGTGGAATAAACTGATAAGTCATAAACACTTATGAACCTACTGTTAGAGTGCTATGGGGAAGTAACAAGAGATTTTCTTCTGAGGAGGGAGGCCTAGAAAAGGATGGGAGAGACTGGGAATGAAGATGTACAGATGGAGAGGAAGGAATGGAATGCATGAAGACAGGGCCTGAGGGAATGAGGTGGGGCAGGAGAGCCATTAGTTCAAGGCACACATTCCGCAGGGGCCTCAGAAGAGGATGCCCTTCGTGAAGCATACACTGGCGAGAGTAAGCAAGACCTTGGTCACTGTTTTAACTGGTGGTCCAATACTGAGTCACACTGCATATAGTCGGTAGGAATGAATATTTTTATAAATCATGTAATTATCTTTGAATAGCACAATTATATTACATCATGTTTAATAAACGTTAAAACCATTAATTTGATAAACATTACCTTCTAAAATATATCAAACGTTTTAAAATCCTGTTTTGGCTTTTCTTCATGTAAAAAAATATACCAGCAGCTTCAAAGAAATTAAAGCAGATTTCGTATCTTTCAGTGACCAACAGGCCCTACAATAAACAAGGTGGAAAGAAAGTACAATAATCTTGGCTGGGAAAATTGCTTTCATTCATTCAACTAACAAGTATTTAATGAGCACTTACTACAAACAAGCCAGTATTCTAGGTGTTGACGATGCAAGAATGAACGAGAAGCACAATTTTCTGCTCCCATGGATTCTGTGTTGTGCTGAGTACATAAGGAGAAGTAGTGAGAACTGAAAAGCTCACTTGCATATTTATAGAGGAAGTGCACCTTGATTGTCAGGCTAACTGGTATAATTTTTCTTCTGCAGAATGCGAGCAGTCATTGAAGGTGTGCTTCAGGGAAGACCTAGGAAGAGCTAGGCTTTTGGGGGCTAATCAGGTAGTAATGAGTGTGTGTGTGTGGTGGAGGTGAACTAAAAAGGGTTGTGAATGGGAAAAGGGACGTCCAGAAAGCATCTGATGTCCAGCAGATGGAAAAGCAGTCTTGAACCGGTGTAGTCAGAGTGAATGCAAAGGCTGGACCAAGTGTGAAAGATTCTCACAAGCTGGACTAGCAGGAGAGGAGTTCCTGATTGTGTGGATGGCGGACCAAGAGAGAAGAGAGAATCAAAATTCCTGTGGTTTGCAGCCCACTTTCTGGCAGGGGCAAGGTGGTTTAGCCCGGAAGTATACAGACCAGGCTTTGGCAGCAGATGACCCCAGTTTAGAAGTCTGGTCTGGGAGGTTGTGTAACCTTTCTGAGTTTCAATTGCCCCATCCCTGAAAGTGAAATATAATCCCTAACTTGCAGGATGAAATAAGATAAATATAATGCACAGGACACAGATTAAGCTCTCAATAGCCTTTGTTATGATTATTATGGCTACATGGACAATGATCTGCCTTGGAGTAAGCATTTGAAATAAGTGCAGGACAGCTAAAGAGGTGGAGAGTGGACAATACAAAAGTAGTAGCCTTAGATAGGCCTCTATATCAACTAATAATAACAGTGTATTAACATTTATTTGGGGGCATTTACTGTGCTAAACACCAGCATTAAAGAGCGTTAATTCAATTAGTTCTCATAGCAAGCCTGTAAGGAAGGTATGGTTGTCATCATGATTTTGTAAATGAAGAAACTGAGAATTAGTTAACTAAACTTAGGTCAGCCTAAACAGCTAATGAGGCAGAACTTGAATTCAGGTTCCCTTGACTCCAAAGCCCATACTCTTAAATACTCAAGGTTTGAAGTAGCAAACCCGGAGGTGGCATTTATAGTCACGGTCTGCACAACAACGTTTCGGTCGCAAATATACAATGATGGTTTCATAAAATTATAATGGAGCTGAAAAATTCTTTGCGCCTAGTGATGTTGTAGCCATCCTAACATGGTAATGAATCGCATTACACACGTTTGTGGTGATGCTGGTGTAAACAAACCTACTGGGATTGCCAGTCATACAAAAGTATAGCACATACAATTATGTACAGTACATAATATTTGATAATGATAAATGACTGTTACTGATATATGTATTTACTATACTATAGTTTTTATCATTATTTTAGAGTGTATTCTTTCTACTTATATGAAAAAAGTTTGCTGTAAAAAAGTATGCTCTGGATGCCAGCAGCAGCTTCATACATCTTGTGTTTACCGTGTCTCTTGATTGCATCATTTTCTCTCGTGCTTGATTTAATCTCGTTTTTGTACTGTCACATGCCGTGCAGGCTTGTAGCAATAGGCTGTACCATAGATGTGTGGTAGGCTATACCACCTAGGTTTGTGTAAGTGCACTCCGTGATGTTCAAACAACGAAATCTCCTAACTATGCATTTCTCAGAATGTATCCCCATTGTTAAACAGCAAATGACTGTAATTTAGTTTAAGAACTGTAACTCCTCCTGCCTATCCACACTCACATACATCCCTCCACCATGTGGCTGGCTCTGATTCTCCCGCTGTGCTTAGGAAGGGATGACTTCAAGGGAACCCCCAGCCCATCTGAGCAGCACCGTTTTGCGGATTGGAGCAGATTTCGTGGTACCATCAGATACCAGTTAGTCAGCCTAATTACAATCACAGGCTGCTCTTTTGGCTTGGGAAAGCTTGTCACTCTCCTTCCAGGTTTACTATCTTTTTCCCCGGTAATATTGACTGAATTCCCTGGGCCGAGAGCTAGGGAACACACCCACCCAGGAGCCCACCTTTCACTACCTCTGTTATTAGGGGAAAGTCCTTTATCCTTTTTGAGCCTCTCTCTCTCTCATTTGCAAATCAGAGATTATGACCCTAGGCTCAGTTTAAACAACAGAGAAAAGAAGGGTCTGCAGAAGGAATCACTATGTAAATAGCGGCTCTTCTCTGTGACATCGCTGTCCTAATAGCAGGCCAACTGGAGGAGTGGAAGAATCTGGGCTCTTAGTCCCCAGAGGTTGTCAAAATCTTGAGCCACAGAATGCTTCCGAGGGAAACATCTTGCCTGACCTTTTAACTAGACTATCTTGAACTTATGCAAAACCTATTTTAACTCTTCTTTTGTTTCCCAAGTGCAACCATATTGAGTCATTTTTCACTCAAGAAAAAGTGTCATATTCACAGTTCTGCCCCTTCTATTTTGATGTTAATTTTAGCATTACCTATGCAGAGCACAGGTTTCTGATCCAAAACAAGCCCTACTTAGAATAGCATGGAGGCAGCTCTCTGACTCACTTAACAGTTTAACATCAAGCATGTTAACAGCTTTGCCATTTCTCAGCGAACAGAAGCCTACTGTAGTGTTCTTTCCTAATAATTTTCTGTTTGAGGACCTGAAAATTGGCTTTCAAAAAAACCCATGGTACAAAGATGGCATTTGCCATCTAGTATCTGGAAAGAATATGATATTATCAGAAAAAAAAGCATGATGCAAATTGTTCTATGTGTAAGTCAGGGGAGCTTGACTTTGCTTCTTACTCTAAGTCAGTCTCTTTAGTATATGTGCTGCACACAAAGTCAACTCCTTAAAAATATTGACTCATCCCAGTGAGCAAAGACCTGCCTTTTTATGAAGTCACTTTTCATACTATCTCACAAGTAGGCATCTTTTTTTTTCTTTTTCTTTAATGTATGAAATGGCCTAAGAGGACACCAAAATGCCAGAGCGGTCGAGCGAATAATCAGCATTTACCCTGGGCTCTGCCACGTTTTCTAACCAGAAGGATAGCAGAGTTGAATGAGTGGGGGTTTCTTTGCATGTGGCTTTGTGCAGCAGGCCTGCCAAGCATTACTATTCCAGCCCTTAAACCTGTGCCAGACTGTTAATGTCTTAATGCTTATTCAAGTGTCAGGGAGTGCTGGCAGATGTCAGGGAGAATGGGAGGCTGTCAATAAGGAAATTACTTACATTCACAGGGTGATTGCAGCAGTCTGTCAGGTAGCGTTTGAGAGGATGTCAAGCTGAAAAGAAGGAAGCAGAAAAAAAAGAAGGTGGCAGCAAACACTATTGGGGGAGGGGCCTTTTTAAAATAAATTGTTTAGAAGATATTTTATTTTCTTTTTATTTCTAGAGCTAAGTGCCAGATACAGCAGTCACAGGTCAAGAAACAAACAAGAGTGGTTTTCTATTTCTGCAGACCTTAACCATAAGAGCTGTGTGATTGGGGCCTTTTGTTTTTGACACACGACAAACTATTCTTTTTCCTGATAAGGCAGCAGAAATCAGTTCTCTGGTCATCTGGAAATGCATATCATTTTCCTCACATTATATGTCATTCAACAACTATTTACTCACTACCTACTATGTGCTAAACATGGTAAATAACCCAATGACTACAGGAACACAGGAAATATATTTTAAAACACATTCTTTAAATTCTAGAGAAGAAAAGGCATCTTCTTTGCTGTGTGGTTTTAAGATTAAGGATTTGAAATAAGTAGAGTACTATCCTTGTAACTGTAACAGCACCTGCCTGCCTTCTTTGCCTGCGTGGCGAGGAGACTTGAAGAATGGAGCTTCTGGAGAAAGAGGCTTGGGGGTAATCTTGCCTTAAAAAGCTCCTCTCGGTTCTGGACTTGCCATGGTGATTCTATTTATTGCCTCCTTATGCCTGTAAAGCTTTATTCCTGTCTCACTTCTTTACTTGTCTTTATATCCCCTACCCCATCCCTCCAGTCCATGTATGTATGTGTGTGCTTGGAAGTGCAGCGGGCAAAAATTCTGTCGTCATCTGTCCGTATTCAGATACAATGGTCTAATTACAAGAGGAAAAATGCACGCGTAGTTACAAAACTTACCTTTTCAATGAAAGGTCAGGCCCTAGGAATCACCTTGGAAACACAAGATGCCTCTAATGTTCATTTCTGACGATGAGAAAAACACCATTGCATTTAAAGAGAACATGGCAATTCTATTCATAGTAAATGGTGGCTCTTTAGGGTTTTCTACACTTAATGTCCCATATCTCCTATTGTAACCTAGCTCTCTTTAATATTTTTTAATATCTCCCATTAGAAATAGAAGAGAGGAAGTTCGGCACATTTGTTAGTTGCTTTTAGACTACTTAAGGAAAAGCAAATTTTTTACTGATGGAAACTCCAGGGCCAAAGGTACCCAGGAATCAAGGACGGGGAACTTTTTCCCAGAGTGCCTTACTGAATCAACTAAACTTCTCAGAGATGCTGCTGCTGCAAGGACTGGACTCCACGGGGGCGAAACTAGCTGGGTTAAATGTGGGGTGAAAGCTAAAGTCCAGACTTAGCTTGGACGAAGAGATGGCCCTGGACGATTCCTGTGGGCCCCTCTCCCAGCCGTCTTCCTGTCCCACACAGCTTCTCCCTGCCCCCGGATTAAGCAGTTGGAGCCTGGATTCTGGGTAAGAATGTGCGCGTGTCCACATCAGCACAGCCTCCCATGAGCAGTTGGCCTCCCTGCCGGTCTGGCTGTGTGTACTCTCCGATTTCCAGGGCCCAGACCTCCGTTGAGTTCAACACTAGTTGCCGACTAGGCTCCTGGCCTTTTGAATTGTCCTCTGGACTTTTGAAATGTTCTCCCCAAGGGGGCAAAAGCAAATTTCTGTCTAAAAAATGTGGCATTACTTAACCCGCTCCCCGCCGCCCCTGAGAGATTCTTTGAAGGACACCTCATATTTCAGGAAAGAGTAAGTTTCTATCAACTTAACTCACAGCTTTTCTTCTTTTCCTTGCCAAGCTAAAGCAGAGAGCAGTCAGGCTGGAAGTTCTCTGTGATCCACATATTAGCTTGGAAACATCTTTCCTCATTGGAGCTACAGGTTCTCTACTCTCACCCCCAAGGCTCTTACACCCAGGTAAAGTCAATCTAACCCTTTCTTCTACATGGTGCCATATTAAGCTCTGGGTAAAAGAGCATTTCAATTAATCAGTCAATCCAGAAATAAAGATGAAAGAAATACTTAAAAACACAGAAAAATGTGCCATCAGCAGACATAAGCAATATCATGACAAAATCCTGGGGCAGGGAGAGGTCAGAAAAACATGAACAAAGCATTAAGTTTTCTGTATGCATTTATTTTCCCACTTGGTTACTTACAACATACTGTTCATTTTACTGAAGCACTCTTTTTTTTTTTTAAATTAGAATCTATAGCATTTTCAAAATATTTTCTTTTTTTCCCCTATCCTTTTTACTTTTATGATATTAGTCTCCTAAATCTTTATTTCTTTACTTCTGTTCTCTAACTGGATACTGATCAAGGAGTAATGAGAAAAATTAAAATAACCAGGCCAATAACTATAATTAATTAAGTAGTTGCTAAGTGCCGGAATAACTTCTATATTACCTCACTAAGACTTCAGGACAAGTCATTACCCCTATTTTGCAGGTGAGGACTGAGATTTAAAAATGTTAAACAACTCAAGGTCTCTTGTTTTGTAATCCCGGCTCAAAGGTCGTTTTCTCAGGAACCGCCCTCAACTGGAACACATACCTCTTTAAAGTTTTTATAATCTTATAACACCTCATCCTTTCCTTCATGCTTCTTATGAGAGTTTGTAATTTTACATTTATTTCTGTAATTATTTGATTGAAGCATTTCTCCCCACTAGACTGAGTTCTAGGATAACAGAAATCATATCTATTTTTGCTATTACTGAGGCTGATACATACATAGTAGGATTATAATACATAGTGAATGAAAGAATAATTGAATGACTTAAAGAAGGGGTCCCCAAACCCCGGGCTAAAGACCAGTACCAGTCCTTGGCCTGTTAGGAACCGGGCTGCACAGCAGGTGAGCTGTGGGAGAGAGATGGAAGCTTCATCTGTATTTAAGTCAAGGCCTCAGCTCCATCTCAGATCAGTAGGCATTAGATTCTCATAGGAGCACCGGTCCCCGGTGCCAAAAAGTTTGGAGGCTGCTGACTTAAAGAATAAGTGAATCCTTATCTATCCAACTCCATCATTAAGAGTGTTAGTTTAGGCAGCAAGATTGCTTTCTAGGTGAAGTCCTAGGTGACAGACTATGCAAAGTACTGTATAATATTGTACTATATAATGTTGAGTGTTGTTAGCTGAACTGCCTGGGTTTGAACCCTAGCTCCATCATTCTTTAACCATTCGATCTAGGACAAAGTATTTGACCTGTGTGTCAGTTTCCTCATTTGCAAATGGAGGTAATAATAGAACTCCATAAAGTTATGAAGATTCAGGGAATGTGTAACCTCTCAAAACAGTGCATGGGAGCCAGAAATTTCTGCAATATGTGTTAGATATTATCATTATTCAGGAACTTACTAAATACAGAAAAATAAAACATTCCAGACTAATTTCATCCAATACTATGCGTTAGCATTTATTCATTGACTGAAAGTCTCTGTTCTGATCCTTCTAAGAGGACAGTCCTAAAGGTATTAACCTGAGAGAAGTGACCCCAGGTTTTTCACTCTCAAACAGAAAACACCCAACATGAATCTGTCTTGAGATTTTTACTAATATCTTACCCTATAAGTTCAGAAAGAAAATATTTAGTGAAAACAAATTATTTAAAAATTTTGAACGCATACTCTAAATATTCTTTTATAATATTTAATACTCTCCCATTGGGCCCACCTCTTCTACAATCTTTACTGATAATTGTGGAATGAGTCAGAGTAATGAGGGGCCTGACCCAGAGTCCCAGATTTCATCACAGCCCGGACATCTATTAGCGCTCCGGTCTCGTGTAAGTCTGTTAACTGCTTCTTGTCTTGTTTCCTCAACTAGAAAATGGAGATGACAATAATTATATTGTTTTGATTGTTAAATGAGGTAAAGACCTAAACACCCTGGTAAATCAGAAATGCTCAGAAAAAGCTTCTATTACTCACTCCATTTTCGTAATGATCAAACCAGGACTTGACCAATACCCTGCTATCCCTTGGTGCCTTCTCTGATTATTTCTTCACTATTTCTCCAGCTTTCTCGAGACCAGGGTCATCACGTGGCCTTTTCCTTCTTCACATTTTTCATGTGCTCTCAAAGTGATAAAAATAGAGTCGTAGAAAAATGAGACAGTCAACCAAAACACCTGGATGGGAATTTGTCTCCAGTTCTGCTTCTGACTGGCTACTTGATTTTGAGCAAGTTATTTAACCTCTCTAGGTTTCCTTTTGTGCATCTGTAAAAATGAGATTAATTCTCCATGCAACATATTCTAGAATCACATTTTTCTTCCTCTGCCCTTTCTGTTTATATCTGTGTCATAATGGGAATAACAACAGTCCTATTTTCAATTTACATTTTCCAAAGTCTCTTATATTTATTGTATTATTTAGTTACCATATCAAAATTTTGAGGTATTCAAGTTAGGCACTATTGCTTCATTTCTACATAAAGAAATTGAGCTAAGACAGGGAGAGGGTATTTGACTTGATAAATTTACAGAAACCCTAGAACACAGATGTATTTTACTGTGGTCCGTCAGACTTTTACAGTATACCTACTGTATGCATTGCATTAGACAAAGTGCTAGCGACACAGCAAGAGTCCCATACTTTTTTGTAATAGAATGCACACACAAAGAGCTGGTGACTGAAAGTAATAGATGCTAAGAGCCAAATTAGTAACCCACAATTTCTTTTTATCTTCTTGATTTATTTGTGAAGAAAGAATCCCTTCTTTTTCTTAGATGGCATTCTCCTATCACGGTGTCAGATAGCCCCATCTCTTGTGGATGGAGAGTCCATGGGAGAAAGAGACTAATTATATTTTGACATCATTACTTCAGTTTTATGTAAGCACTAGCCTTGGAATGGATATCTTCCAACAGGGGTCTGACATCATTACTTCAGTTTTATGTAAGCACTAGCCTTGGAATGGATATCTTCCAACAGGGGTCTGTTTAGACTATAAATATATGTTTAAATATATTCTAAAACTTTGAATTTCTGTAGAACAACAAAACTCAAGATTGGAAATTATCTTGATAAGTTTTCTCCTGAGCTTTTTCCTGAGTCTATGTTTTAGGTCTGGGTGTATGAGAAGTATGCAGAGTTTCAGTTTCATTTTTCATGAAACTGAGAATAGAATTGATTCTGAAACTCCACAATAAGAATAAGAAGTATAAGAACATCTGAGATATTTTCTATGTTTAAAAAAATACATTTTTTCCCAGGACTTTTGATAGGGATTTTAAGGAATATTTAAATTTTTGACTATGTCACATATTCATATACTTCAAACACAAAAAGATGTCCTTCCTGTGAAAAGTTTCCTTCCTGTCTCTGCCTCTCAATCTTCTACCCACTTAGTTCTCATCTCCTTCCCCAAATAGCAAACCACTTATCATTCTTTGCTGATCTGCCCCCCCAAGTTTTTATGTAAAAAATAATATAGTACAAATGAGTATTTCTTCTTTTTTGCTTTTTTACGTACATTATAGCATACACTCCATAATAATCTGTACCTTTTTTCATTAAACAGTATATGAACATTTCATGTCAGTACATTGTTTCCTTATTATTTTCTATTATACTTGAAAAATGTTTGATTCTGTGAATGTATCAAAACTTATTTATCTGGTTTTCTAATGATGTATAGTTAGTTGCTTCTTATTGTTTACCTGAAGAGATGAATAACTTTGTTCAAGTGTTATTTCACATAGTGAGTGGAGTGTCTCTATAGGATAATTTTCTTGCTGGATCAAAAGGTACACGCCTTTGTAATCCACAATGGCGGATTTTTGCCAGACTGATGAGTTAAAGAAAGAGATCTCAATATAGTTTTAATTTACACTTTTGTTAATATGAGTCAGATTGAACATTTTTCATCTGTGTAAAGGCCTTTTCAGATACAAATTGTGCGTTCAGATCCTTGGCTGATTTTCATTTAGGTTGTTGATGATTTCCATTTAGTAGATGTATAATAAATAAGCACTTATTCTCTATTTCCTAAGTTTGCTATGGGATAGGCTTCCTTTTTAGTAGAAGGTGATCATTCTTATCTCAGTATTTGAAACTAAAGGTAGTTTGTTTTGGCAAACCCTAACAGATGATACATCTTTTTATCCTGTTTTTAAGATTCGTCCAAAGTTGCATTTGAACAAATAGAAGCACAACTATACCCAAAGTCCTTCTCTTTCTATTGCGCTCCTCTACATGGTTGAATTTACTCAGTATATTTGAAAGAAACAATTACAATGAAGAGAAACTGCCAGTCATTCTTCCTAAGTAATTTTAGAATAATTTTTACTAGTCCTTACAATAAGAAGTGGAAGAAATGGTAAGCGAGAAGAAAAGAAAAAGGAATTGCCTGCGACAGAATTAATCTAACACTACAGCTAAATGATTGCACCTTTTAATCCCTCAGAAGTTTTAAAATGATTCTTTTTCAGTTAGTATGTAGTTTTCAGAAATTTGGAAAATAGTTCTTGTTAAGCCTACTATAAAATTAACCTATTGGCTTCATAGTACATGTTTAGAAAAAAAGGAAAAGCTAGAGTATGAAAGAAAGGTGAGTTACCTATATGCTGAAAATTAACTCAGCATGTATTATTGAGCAGTGTTTATGAGCCAGGCATTCTACTGAACACTGAAAATATGTAGTAGTAAACCAGAAAGGTGTGCCTCTTGCCTTCTCAGAGTTTGTTCAAAACCTCACTCTTTACCCTGATTACAATGAGAATCACCTGGGGAGGTTTCACAAAAAGACCAATGTCTGGGCCCCAGGCCAGGAACTGTAGGGGTATAACTCAGTAACAAACACATTTTTAAAACTCCCCAGATGATTCTAAGTGAGGCCAGAGTGGAAAATCAGTGGTCTAGCCATATCCCAGAGAGAGCGACAAAACCACAAAATATTTTGAAGAGGAAGTAGTCATGGAAATTTTTATGTGATGTAATATGAACACACATAGCATCGTTTTTGAAGCTCCCTTGCCACAATGTTTAACTTAAAAGCAATAGGCTTTAAGAGCTGCATTCCAATGTACAGATAACTTAGAGGATAGAAGAACAAGTAAAAGGGCACCTCAAGGAAAAATATCAGATAAGTCCAGAAAATGATACATTCTCTAAGACAAATGGCCTGTTTTTTTTTTCTTTTTTCTTTTTTAAAGGCAATGTCAAGCAAAGCAGAAAATGCTGAGAGGGGAATGGGGTCTCATATAGATTAAAAGAGAACAAAGAAACAGCAACCAAATATAACACATCAATCTTGATTACATTCTGGTTCAAAAAACCCTTCTGAATAATTTTTAGGGACCATTTAGGAAGTTTAAATGTTAAATATGTACAAGAAATTAGATGATATTAGTTAATATTGTTTATTTTTCTTAGGCACCTAGGTATGTAAATATCTATGTACGAGAAGATCCTTATTTTTAGGAGATCAATGCTAAAGTATTTGAGGGCGTCAGCAACTTTCAAATGGTTCTTCAACAACACTAAATTAAACCACACATACAGAAAGCAACTACAGTCATACTTTTTAAAGGAGTTTGGGGAGGCTGAGGTACTAAGGATGAAAGAGTCTGCTGAATAGTGATGATCATTATATTTAATTAACTGCCATTTATCGAGTGAATTCTATGTTCTAAATACTGTACTAATACCTTTATGACTTTATGTACATGATATTATTTCATTTTTAAAACAAGCATTACTATTTTAATTTCACAAATGAGAAAACTGCAAGCTTATAATGATTAAACTTGTTCAAGTTCACACTGAGTCAGGATTTGAACCAAATTCTTCCTGTTTCCGTCGCGGGTGACCTTGATCATTACGTACCATTGCCCCGCCCCCAAAGTGTACTGTAACCACTTTTGTGGTAATGGAAAGCACACAAGCTTTCGATTTATTTTAGTTATAGCCATTACCACAATGCAAATCCACCTAATGTTTATGTATTTCCTATACAGACTGTGTTCTTCCTGTCATGCAAAAACCATGGTCCTTGGAGTCAGGCCCACCTGGGTCCAAATCTTGGTTCTGTCATTTATTAGACGTTCATTCTTAGACAATTAAAAATACTTCCCTCAGCTTCAGTTTCCTCTTCTATGAAGTTGGAGATGATATTTAGTGCTTTATAGAATTGTTTTGCTGGTTAAATAAATATATGTATATAGAAAGCACTTAGCACAATCCCTGACATGTAGTAAATGCTCAATATATGTTAATTACCCACCACCATCTTCCCTTAAATTTAATTTGGATGGCCACAAATGATTCTTGCTTCTATAAAAAACCCTCTGATGCTCGGAGCGATCGTCAGTTCTGGATCCCTTAGTCATATCCATCAACTATAAGGAATTGTAGCTTTGAATCCCTAAAACCCACAATAGGAGAACTCGACTAGTGTTCAAAAAATGTGTTTGTAGTGTTAAATCATCAGTATGATAGTCATTATGATTCGTTATTAAGGCTGTGCCAGGTATTAAAATTTCCTTCTAGAAATTAAGATACTTTTAATGGATTTCTAAAATGCAGGCGGAAACAGTTATTTGTAATATATTTTGGGACTGTGAAAGTTCATTCTAGGTAACTTTCTCATCTCTATGAGTAAGGTCATAGAGATGGGAAGACATAGATTTTTTTTTCCCTAGAGATAGGCGATCCACTCGATTGGATTATTATGTATGTAAAAGCAAAAATAAGAGATAACATTAGGAAGTTGGGTTGAGAACCTTGATCACTTCAATAGAGTAAAACACTGTCAGTTTTAGAGAAACTGAGCAATGCAGGTTCCTGAGATACCGCATATCAAGGACAGTCTATTCTAGCAATATAGTATATGCGTATCTGCATGTGTCTTGGAGGTGAGATAGGGGTGGCGATCAAGTAGGTGGTTGTTTCTCTAAATGCAATGGGACCAGAAATGGCAAGAGAATGGAAGGAGAATTTGGGGTGTAGAAAATGAGAGGATAGAGCTGCTGACTGGATATAGGCAACAAGCAAAGGTCCCATGATCAGAAATGAGAAGGTCATATGGGGAGCTGTTTTGGAGGAGGCAATAAATTTCCTGATAGAAATAGAGAGTTTGTTAGACCTCCGCCTTCTTTTAATTGGTAACACTGGAAGTTACTGTTGGAGGCCGGTCACCATAAAGCTGAAGGCTTAAAACTATGAGATAAATTTCTCCTCGACTTAGGTAGCAGAACACCTAACATCTTACGAGCCAATATATGGGCACAGAGCAAAGGAAAGGGCTTCAAAAATTTATCTTGGAGTCTGTAGACACAGACTGGCTCAGAAGAGCTCTAGCCTAAAGCTTACAGGTATTGCATGGCCCATAGTATCTACAACTCCATCTGTTTTATGGGCAGGCTGGTTGAGAAAAGGTGAATAATTCAGGGAAAGTGAGTTTGGGGAGCTACATAGTAGATCAAAAAGTAGCAATATTTTCACTCATTTATTTATTCAGTCGATATTAAGTACCTACTAAATACCAAGTATTGTTGTGGGCATTGGAGTTATATATAAAGTCTTTGCTCATATGTACTTGTTATTCTAATTATTTTATTAGAATCTTTATTCTAAATATAATTCTAATAGCAAATACATAAATGGATAAATAAAATAATTTTGAAGAGTGATTAGGTATTCTCGAAGTGCCTCTTTATTCTTTGAAATTACCTAAACCTAACCTGTCCCGGCAATACTCATACTCCTTGTCCTTCAGGTCTTACCTTAAGAGAAGCCTTCCTTGCCCCCATCTAAGCAGGGCCCCACAGCTGTCCCCTATCCTGGTAATGATCACTCTCTATAACGACTGGTTGTTTCCTTGTTTAATGTCTGTCTTGCCCACCCAGATGTCCCATGACAGTAGGAACCTTGTCTGTTTTGTTCTCATTGAGTTCCCAGTGCCTTTTTGGGGGCCTGGCCCCAGTAGGTTCTCAGTAAATATCTGTGGGGTTAAGGTGACCAACAATCCCAGTTTACCTGGAACTGAAGTTTTGCCCAAGACATAGGGCTTTCAATGCTAAAACCAGGACAGTCCTAGGCAAATTGGGAATGGTTGGTCACACCATATGAAATGTATTTCATTGGATAAGAAATTAGTCCCAGAAATAGGCCTTCCATCATCACAGTTAAATCTCAATTCTCATTAACCAAAACCAGAGCAGAAGTATCACTATGCTGTGATACGCTTACTTGCAGCCTCTGTCTCTAGTATAGGATAAACCTTAGGGGACAGTGAAAGCAGATCCCTAGGGACTCTTGCAAGCATCGCAGTCACTACAGTAATGCAGACATTGAACTCCAGGGAAAGAATATGCCAATAATCATAAAAATCAGTGGGGTTGGGTCAAGTCTATCACTTCTGGGCCTGGGCCTCTTCAAGACTCTTGGCTGGCTGCCTAAGTATCCAGATGGGACTGGTCTAAAAACTAACAGTTAAAACGGTCTTAACATTTGACAACTAGAAAACACCTTTGAAATAATGTAATCCAATCCCGCCCAACAGCCATGTCCTTCTACTCCACCTTCTCATCCAAACACACCTCAAAACACACGCCTTGACTCTCTCAACACATCGGAAGTAAATGGACCATTTCACTAATAGAGAAATATTTCATCCATCTATCCAACCTCTGTTTTCCTTTAGTTCTTGACCACTCTTGAGAGACAGCTAATTATAGACAATTATGTGAATAATTGTAGATTCTAAAATTATCACTAGTTAATTCCAGGCCCTAGAAACATTAATCATATGCTAGTGGTGTTAGTCTGTGGGAGATTTGACTTTAAAGCAGGTTCTAGTCAAGAATCAAAGTTCTTTTGTGTGTTAATTCACAATACACATTATTGTCTGAGAGGGAATACACACAATCACACCACAAAGCAAGAGGGGATAGTTTTCATAAACTATGTGAGATGCATAGTATTTTTTAATAAACTTCATATATTATAATTTTGTACAGTGGGACCAAATAAAATTCTGTGTACTTTTGATTGACAGTTATACTTTATAAATGTGATTAATCAGTGAGCAGAAAAAGTAAAACAATAACTTTACCAGTATATATTGCCTTAAAAATGTAAGCTTTAAATATAGTTTAAGGCTATGTATTATAGCTATCAGAAAATATTAATTTTGACTATAAAATTATTTTGTTTTTAGAAGAAATTTATAAAATACAAGGTAAAAACACCTGTGTATCCACCATGCACAAATGATAATAATCATTTTGTCACATCTGAGTTATGTCTTTCTTTATGAAAGACATCAAGATGAAGTTCCTGTTATCTCCCATCCCAGTTTCACCTCCACCCCTTCCCAGAGACAGCCATTTTCTCTGATTCGCTAGAGAAATACAGTTAAGCTACATGATCTATTCCATTTGTTTTTTTTGTGTAGAAAATGTATTTAGCATTATGTTTTTCCATAAAAATATCTATTTAAATATATTGTACAGAAATTCTGGTTTTACTATAGAAATAATGATTATTATTTATTAAGAAGTATTTAATAAAGAATAGTTGTTGCCAATATTTGAAAACAAATTGTATTTCTATAATGTCAAAGTAGCTCCATAGATTTCACCGCTGAAGGAATAACTAAAAAGTAAAATCATGTAGTGTTTGAAATCTTAGGCTTATCGTCCGAGGCTTATCATCTTTTGACTCCTGTAACTTTGCTATTATCTTGTTGGATGGCCTTGGAGAGAGATCATTTAATCTCACTAGGAATCAATTTCCTCATCTCAAAATGCCTTTAAAATATTTCTTGGTTGGTAGCATAGGGGTAGGGAAAGATTAAAAGAGATGATCATTAATATTTCTCCCAGCTCTAAAATTTTATTATTCTATTATTCATTTTATTCCTTCTCCCTTCCCATTCAATGTTCTAAGACATAGATTGGTAATTAGTCAAAACTGAGGAGATCATCTATCAAAATAATCAGACTTAATGTTAAAAGCTATAAGAACTTGGAACAGAAAAGCTTTTTCTTAATTCATTATAAGATCAACTCATTCACAAGGAACCAGACAAAAACACTAAAAAGAGACATTAGAAATAGAGAAATATATTTATCTTTTCTATTCACATAAAATCTTATAGAATAAAGAATATTTATCTAAATATACTTATATTAAACAGTTGAATTTCTACTCAAAACAGTGATATATCAACAAAATGATGTATGTTTAAGGTTATGAAATATATCTTTGTCAGTGCAGAAAAATGTCACTAGGATTACATAATCAATGAAAGTGATGAGACTGTCTCCTGACCCTGTGATCAGGCCAACTTATATTTAATTTCTCAATCACTATTCCTCCTGAGGATACTGCAAATAATTATTTTGTAAAAGTAAATAAGAATTGACAAATGAACAAAATAATAAGGCTTATAAAGGGAAAATAATAAATTTGCCTTTCAATAGTACTTGTCTATTATAAAGGAAGATATAGTAATTTTTTACATCTTTTTAGAAGATTTTGAAAACCTACTATATCTGTTGTGGAATTTTCCACGCAGCTATTACATTCTTTTATACAACTTTAAGGTCTGGGAGATAAAAAGTGACAGTGATAAAGGATCATATGGACATGTGGAAGAGACTTCCTTAAAGTTATCTTTTCTAGTCAATTCCGTTCTATTTAAGAGTATTTTCTTAGCAAATTTAAACAAATGGTTATGTACGATATTTTGTGTAATCCCAGGAAAGGAAGATGTATGCCTCTGTAACGACCACTGTTAGAAATGACTGACCCTCACAGATCCAATGTTCTCCCTACATGAGATAATGTATGTGAAAGAACATAGTAAACTATAACAAATTTTGGAACTTATTATTGAGATGACCATTCCAAGGCTGACCCAATCATGTGTTTCATCACAAAAATTCCTTCTCAGTGGCAGGGTTCATTTTATAGTTATGAAGGGATTGACAAGATTTGGCAAGGACTCAGGATCTTGAATATCTAAATCTTCATGTCTTGCCTTCATCATCCTTTTCTTCATACAGATCTCAAGGAAATGTATGAACAGAGGTCAATGCCAAATACATACATGCTTTTTATTACTATGAAATTCCAATATGGTCTCCCCTTGTGAGCAGAATTCCTGTAACTCAGGCCAGAAGCAGGAAGAGCGCATGAAACCAAAGCACACCAAGCAGCCTCCTTCCCCCTTTCACTCTAGGCTCTCAGATGATGAGAAAAGGGAAGTCGAGGAGAAGAACACTAAACAAGCGAGGGGAAGATAAGGGGTTTTCTCAAGGGTCTGTCCTCCTTGAACAGAGTAGGGTGGAAGTACAATAGCTATATTTTTCCCCCCTTCCTTTAACTCTAATCTCTATGCAATAGCAATTACTTTTTTTTCCTTTATATAAAATATATACTTTGGTATATCTGTGCCATACTCTAGGTATTATAGGTTTTTGTTTACTCCTTAACGTTTTTTAAAAAATGAGTTAGGTGTTTTAGAGAAGCTGTGATTAGATCAGAGACGCTATCGGACAGTTAACCGGCTGCAAAGTCATATTAATATACCTTGCTTAGTAACTGTTAAATGATTTTCTCAAAAATTCATCCTTTATGTTTTTTGCTTTATAAAATACTCATTATCTTTTGTCAACATACAGGAGTGGCAATATGCATCATACTTATCAAAAATGGGCTTGGTGTCCTTGGCTTTGAAAGTGAGAAGGTCTAGGCTGTGGTTTAGATTGACTGTTGGTAGGTAATATGACCAAGGCCTTTATTTTTTCTTATAAACTGGGGCTAAGATTCAAGTGTTTAAAGTTCAAGTGTTTTCTAAACTTGTGTCTGACTCAAATAATAAACGTTTTGCTTGAAAATAACTAGTTAAATTAAATATCTGCTAGTTTTAACAGCAATATCTTAGACATGAAAAGTGAATCCAATTAATGATAGAAGATTTTTTTCAGGCATTATTTTGTAAATCCGATAGTAAGTAATTAAATACATTTTATTGAGTGAGAAGGCAGGAACATTGGAATCAGAGAGATATAGGTTTAATTCATGCCTTCTCCAGCTAAATGGCCTTGGCAAATTGCTTACCTTCCTCAGCTTCATCCCTTCATCTCAGAAATGAAAAGAATAGTACCTATATCTTAGGGTTTTGCTGAAGATAAAAGATAATGTAAATAAAAAACATAACACAAATATGGTGAAATACTCAACAGGGAGTTAAAGGAGTGAATAACATCAACATATGTCGACATGGATAGATGATCAAAAACTAGAGCAAAACCAGTAAGAGACAGAATGAAATGGATTGCACAGTAACATTTAGGTAAATACACTCATGTGGTACCCACACAAAACAATACCATCATTGTTTATAAAGGTGGATTGAAAAACACACTAAACATTGTGTGAAAAAGTAAGTGCCATTGGGATGGTAAAAACTGGGATTTTAGATGGGAAATGGAAAGAGACTAAAATTAAAGCGTTTTGGACATGGATTAGTCATGACGCTTGCTTGAATTTTGTGTATCTGAGGTCCAAGGGGAAAGGAAAAGAAAAACAGTGTTTAGCACAAAGTCCACCATATAGCAGAAGCTCAATATAGGTGGCTGTTTTTGTTACTAGAGTGAGGTCTTACACAGCAGGGCTTTATTTGCACCAATTTGACTAGTATTTCTGAGCTTACCAACATTTACAGAGATAAGAGTTGAGCCAACAGAATCAAAAGGCTAGAAAGAAACTATAAGTAGAGAACAGAAATAATATCTTTTCGTGATAGAGAATAATTAATACTAATCATAACAGCTATTATTTGTTGAGTGTTTATCACGTGCTGAACAATAATTAATTAATTTAACCAACATATATTTATTGAGTGTTTATAATGTGTGAGACACTGTTCTAGACATTGGAAATATAGCAGGAAAACAACAGCTACAATGACAACAACAAACCTAGCTCTTATGGAGCTTATATTCTACTGAGGGGTGAATGCCAATAATAAGTAAAATACACAGAATGTTAAATGTTGGTAAGTTCTCTGGAGGAAACAACAAAAAAGAGGAAAGGAAGATACGGAGTGGGGGTGACTGAAATTTTAAATAAGGAGGTCAGGGAAAGCTTCTCTGAATGACATTGTTCCAAACCATTTCATATATTATCTCTTTTAATCTTCTCAACACCCTGTTGAAGAAGTTACTTATATAAACCATGATTGGTATTTTCAGATGAGTAAACTAGAGCCCAGTCTTTCGATGCCTTTTCTAAGGTTTGATAGCTGGCTAAGCCATAGAGACAAGATTAGGGTTTGGGCCACCTAGTCTGGAGCTGTCCCCTTATGTGTCACCTCTCACACAGGGAGTTGGAAGGGGCCATAGGGGGTTTCACCAGAATGGGGAGCAGGAATGTGGTTTGGTAAAGCACTGCACAATATTATCGTAGTATCCATTTTATATTTTGAGAGACTAAAATAAACATCTTTTGTTTAGGTGGGGAAAAACTTCAGAAAGTAAAACTGGGCAAAATCTCCAGGGCTGGTGGGTCTACCCAGTGGTTACAAAAGATATGTCAACTGTTTTCCATTAAGAAATTTTGATTTAGTCCAACCCTTTCAATTTATTTCTACAGGACTAGGAGTCTCAAGATTGTAAATGACTTCCCCAACTTCCTAAGGCTTGTTTGTTGCAAAATCAGAATGGAAAACAGCGGGGAAGACTAATCAACTAGCACAACCACAGCAGCTGGGCAGGGTTGCCCAAGCCTTTGTGCGTTACTCTGCATGGCTGGCCCAGCCAACTGCTCTTGGCTGTATTGACTTCTCCTTTAAACTACAGAGAGGCTCAGAGAGCTGGAAGTGAATTACTGAGTCAGGGAGACCCACTTTGCAGGAGAGAAGAGGGAGTATAATTAGAGGAAGAAAAGTGAGAGGAGACACAGATAAAGAAAACGAGGGTAGGAAGCAGCTAAGAATAGGCAAGGTGAACTTCAAGATGACTGTTTCAACCCCAGGAAGGAGGAGGGAGGGAGAGGAGATAGAGCAGGAATGATAAAAGGTTTCTGTATCCCAGTAATCCTAATTACAGTCCTACAAGACAGGTATGAATAGTGTTGTTTTATGTATGGGAAAAACCGAAGCTCAGAAAAGCTACTTTACTTACTCAAGGTCACATAGCTGGCAAGAGAGTCTCCTGACGTTTTAAGTTTTTTTCTTTCCTTGAGTCTCTTTCTTCCCTTATTTGTTTCCATTGTTTCTTCCCTCCAGTTTCTTTTTATTTATACAAGGTGAAGTATTGAGGTTTTTACCTTTTTTCTAAAATAGTTATCAAGTATCCAATGATAAAGTATGTGGTTACCGCGACAACACAGCCTTTACTGAGGACTGATCTCCCGTCTTTGCCTCCAGAATCATGTTTCACAGCACAGGTTCCCTTCCTTTGTGGAACTTCTAACAGCCGCAATTTTACATTTTGTTTGGGTAACCTTTGGGACCAGCCTATTTTTGCCTGAAGTGTGCCCCCCGCATTTTCCACAATGCTTAGCACCCAGGCTCTCCGTAAATAATTGCTGAGCAAATGTTTTTGTGATCGCTCCCAGCTCTCTTCTGAAAGTTACATGGACAGTAAACCTTAGGTCATAATTATGTTAATAGATACTGTATAACGAGTCGGGCCGGTATTTACAGGTACTACACAGGTGGATGAACACACACACACACACACACGCGCGCGCGCAGGTGTACGGCGGCGAAAACGCACGCGACCAGAGCGAACCGAACCAGCGCTGGTAAACACCGCTGCGTCCGGCTCCGCCGGCCTCCGCAGGCCTCCGCAGCGTGGGAGGGAAGCCCGGCGACCGCGCTGGGGGAGTCCCGCGCCCCTTGGGACGCGTGGGCCGGTCCCAGGCACAGGAGGCGGTGGCGGGGTGGGCGGTGAGCTGCGCCGCGATTGGTCCGCGCCTGCGGAGCTGGGCGGGGTTGCGGCGGGAGGCGGGCGCTTGGAGCTAAGGGGGTGTGCGCGGCGGCCCGGCGGTAGTTCCAGTGTAAACAAGGAGCTCGACTGGTTGTGCGGGATTTTTTCCCCTCTTCTTCCCGCGCGCTTTCGCTCTGTGTCCTTTGGTGGCACTTGTGGGCGCGAGACAAACAGCCGGAAAGGCGAAGACCTGGGGTTCATCTGCAGGTGGGTTGCTCGCTGGTGAGGCTGTTTTCCTAGGCAGGACACAGACCCGCAGCGGGAACGCGCGATCGTGCTGCGCGCGCGTCTCTCCCGGGCGGCCCGGGAGCTGCGCCCCAGACAGCCTGGCTCGCAGACTGCGCCCCCGCTGCCGGGCGCAAGCGGGGACGCTGGAGAGCCAAGGGCGAGCGAGCTCTTACTGGCGCACAGCGCCTGGCAAAAGCCAGAGACCGGGGAGCCCCCTGTCCCTCCACCGAGGGCCCTTGGGGCGGTCCCAGGAGCGGACCCGGTGCCAACAGGTGCGGGGCCCAGCCTCTGGAGCTCGGGTGGGGAAAGGTTTGGATTTTGTCTTGTTTCTCCTGTCCCGATCCCGCAGCCAGGCTTTCTGTTTCTAGTTTGGTACAGTTTTTGAAGATTTGTCTGAGTTCTGGTCATGTCTATCTATCCTTTCTTCATCCTCCCTTCCTGTGCACAGCTAGGTTTCCTTCTACTTCTTGGCTAATTTTCGTGTTTGTGTGTGTGTGTGTGGAAGGGGGATTGTTTATATTTAATGTTGGAGTCTTATAATCTAGGGTCTGACTTAGGAAGGGACAAGGGAACAGAAGTCATGTGCTCGGCACCGACGAGGTGATATTCTTTCATCCCCCGTTGAACTGGCGAACTTGGGACACACCGAGTTGCCTTGCTCTTGCCGGTGCTTAGGTGAGTCGCCGCGGGTGACCTGGCCAAGAGATAATAACTTGAACTGGGGGTACCTGGGAGCCTCAAGGGCAGCTAGCTTGCGGGGAGGCTCCTCTTTCTAGGGCAACAGTGGGAAAAACTTAGTACTGTACTAGAGAAGGTGGCGAAACGCGGAGGGGGGTGGTGGTGGTGGTGGTATGTATGCTCCTGTGTGTGCAACTGTGTGTGTGTGTAACTGTGTGTCTGTGTGTCTGTGTACCACTTGAATATTGCTTCGCATCTTACCCCAACCGAACTGGCGAATTCAGGCGAAAGCAAGTAGCTAAGTCCTCTGACAGTGCAGAGGGTCGCACAATTGTGGTAAATAGCAGGCGGAGCTCTCTAGGATGCGACTTCTCTTGTGAATGTTGATGTATCTGTCATCACTGATTAATTCGATTAATTCGGTGGATACAGTGTGTACAGATGAATATACACTCAAAGTTGTGTACGTGTGTTTGGGCCGAACGAGTCTCCTAGGAGTCTTTCGTCAACAGCACCATGTGAGCAGGATCAGGAACTGCTGGTGTGCATTGATCTATATTTAGCCCTGGATGATCTCTTGTGGCCGAGGGAGGGTCTCTAAACAGGGTGCTTTTTAAAAGGGGAAGAGTCCAGGGATTAGGGTTTCGCTCTCTTGAATAATGTCTGGTACAGTCAGACTCAGATGGGGTGAATAATTATTCTTTCCTCTCGAAAAGAGTAGCTGGAGCTTGGCATGTGATGCCTGCCTTAATTTAAAACATAGTTGTACCGTGGTGTGAAGCCTATGCTAAGAAATAGGGAGGTTACAATTAACCAGAGTATGTATATACGGTGATGGGAGATTTGGGAGGAAATTAACAGGTCAAATGAGGTTTAGAGCAAATGTAGAATTTGCTCTAAAAGAAATAACAAAAATAAAAATTCTTGGCTGTTGAGATATTCGTAGAAAAAAGGTGGCAGCTTGTTAGACCCTATCGTTAATAGTTATTTTATTTGAGGGAGGGGAGGGGAGGGGAGACGGTGGTTGAGCCAATGAGGACCCAGGGCACTTTTGACAGAAATCAGGGTTCATAAGCAATGATATATTATGCCTTTGGAGCAGATTTTCTAACAAGGATGAGAAGATCAGCTGCTGATTCGCAAATTTCTTCTTGGCATTCTTCCACTACATGTCCGTCAATCCTTTGTTTTCCTAGAGGTGGCAGCGTTTCTGGCTGCTAAGCATACTGGCCTTGGACTTTTTGATTGTCTAACGGAGTGTTAAATTTTTAGGATTTATTTCTCCCATGTGCATTTTCAGTATTGCTCCATTTTATGTGCTCCATTAGACAGTTAATTTGGTACTACCACACCTGATACCTGGGGATCATACTGTCTTTGGAATGGAAAATCACCAGAAAGCATTTACATTTATCATCTTTTCCACCTCTCACTTAGCATCTAATTTAATTTATTCTTAGGTACATGTTTTTAAGTATTTATCATTTATCGTAACAATACATATTTCTTAGTATATAGTATATATAATATTAGTATATTGTATATACTAACATCACATTCTTACAATCTAAAATTAACTACTAGCTATTAAACTACAGTAGGCAAAAAAAATCAATTGAGTAACAACTGTTTAGGAAAAAGAGAAGTGGTCAGAATATTGAAGAGGAGAAGCTAGGTGACAGTCTACGCTATGCAAAGTACCTAATATAGCACAGGAAGTGATGAGATCAACTGTATCAATCTCCGAAGGTGACTTGGAAGAATTGGACTTTGGTGGAGCATTTCGATGACCCCAAAGAGATGATCACCTTGGACAGGAGATGGGGAAAGGAATGTATTCTCCCTTATGTGGGAGAACAATCTGGAATCCCTGAAGCAGAGATTGAGAATCTTGATTCTGATGCCACAAGTAATAAACGGAAAAGCCATCCTAACATTTTGTGAGATTTTAGAGACCAATTGTACTGTTGAAAATACTACTTAAGATTTGTGGTATTTTGTTGTTAGTGGTTGAATTCAGGTGTTGCCTTCCCATCCCTTTCACTTTTCAAAAACCGTAGTTGTCCTTTTTTGGTTCTTAAGAGAAACTGACAAAAAATTAGATCCGTGCAACCCTCCATTCTCCTAAAATGACGGATGTCATAGCCTAGTGCTGTGGCAGGCAGCTTTCTGCCTTTGGAATAGAAACTAGGGTCCTAGCTGATGTGATGCCCTAATAAGTCACTCAGTCTCTCCCTATAGCTGCAATATCTGTAAAATTAGATGGGGTGTTGAACGAGATGATTTATGAGTCTGTTTTAGCTCTATAATAACATTTATTTCGCTGTACTATCACTTCATGCATATGCACCCTATATTAGTGGGGGAAGAATGAAGAACGAAGTGATCTGTAGTTAGATGTTCAGCTACTTTCTGAGTGCATGGAAATGAGGAGAAGAGAGTGAAGTTTCTTTTTATTGATGAAAATTCTGTAGAGTTAGTATTTTCTTGAACTGTGTTTTGCTTTTGTTTTTCTCCTGCAAGTGTATTTTAAAATATTAATTATTAAGAAGGTCAAGTCAGGAATTTTTTTTGACTTATTAAGTCAGTGTTACTATTTACTAAATTTTTATCTAGTCATGTTTTCTTAGGTTTTTATATTTCCTATTAATTTCAAGGTATGTCTGTATCTGGAAAATCATTCAATTGATATAAATTTTATCAGGAAACCCTGGTATGAAAATTAGTTTAACACTGGGAAAGTACAAAGAAACTTTACCGAATGGACTACCAGTATCTTTCTGTTTACCTAAAAGATTGGAAGGGGGAGGCATGAGTGTAGTTTTTCAAGAACTTGAAGCCAAAAAATAAAATTATCCCAGTAACTGTTTTTATAGTAAAATGCAAAAAGAAAAGAAAATTCTAATTCTTTACTAAACGTCCTCACTAAGTATCAGGTAATTTTCCTGCTGAGATGAATTGCTTTTAGAAAAATACATCCTTTTAGTAAAGGATGTTCACCCCATATGATATTCTATAATTTGCCTTGAGATCTATCATGTATAAATGATGACTCAGCTACTTATTTCTTTGCTGTTCTGTGTGATAGCCAAGAGCCACATGGAGATTTTTAACCTTAAGTTTAATTAAACAAAATACAAAATTTAGTTTCTCAGTTACAGTAGCCACATTTTAAGTGCCCAGTGAGTAACACATGTCGCTAATGGCTACTGTATTGAACATCGCTGAAGGGAAAATTTTCAATATCCTAGAAAGTTCTTTTTGACAGCACTTAATTAGATAATGATGATTTTGATTATCTAGAGGATCGCTTTTATTCCCCTGGGAAAATGAAATAATTAAATCTCATCATAGACGGGCACCTAAGACCTAAAGAAATAAGACTAATGGGCTTTATCAGCCAGTATATGTTTTCAACTGTACAGAATGAACAATGCCACTTTCCTAAGTCCAGTATGCCGAGATCCTGAACACTAATTTTTCGTTTTTTCCCCCCCAGCACTCTAGCTGTACTTTTACTTTTCTAAATCAGCATGGACTGTTATTGCTGGAAAGCACCAACCCTTTCAAAGACAAGGCATGTAGAGCCATCTACTGTTAAACTCAGGAACTGCATGGAAGTTGTAGCTGATTAAAAACAATTAATGCATAAAGAATGTCAACACGTTCTGTGATCCGGTCCCACACAGTAAAGATTTATCTCACAGAGAAGTTTCAAATGACTGTCCAGGCCCATTTACAGCTACCATGTACTGAAATGTCATTTTGTGTTTTAATAAACTGCTAGTAAGATATTCCCAAGACAAAAGATGACAGATGTTAGCTTTGTTTTTCTTCCAGAGAAAGCAAAGATAGTAATTATTTGAGTCAGAATCTCCTTCCTTTATCAATTAGGAATTAGTAAGGACTTTTTTGAAGTAGCGTCTAGGACAAATCAAGCAAAATGCAAATTAATTTTTTGTACAGAAGCCTATATAACATATCAGAACATGAGACCACCATTTCATTATTATGGAGAAAACTAGGACCTTCTTTCCATAAAAACATTGATTTTTTTTCCCCTCTTGATTGTGAAATCTACTAAACATTTGGGGCTCAGTTTCAAAGAATGTACTTATCTGGGATTTACTTTTTATTCTCATGCCAAAGAAGTGAGTTGATTCTGAGTTGTCAGCTCTGTATGTTATACTCTCAACACAATGCCTCTTTTTTTTCAAGGAGGTTAGCAGAAGTGTAGCATTTCCACAATTTTCAGAGCTGCTGCTAGAAATCTCTGCTTTTAGGACTTTGCCTGGCTGAGGAAAGAAGTGAGAAGATAATCTTTTTAGACATTTGCAAGCTCCAAATAAGCCATATTTTTAGATAGTGTCAGAAACTTGACTTTGCCTTTCACCCTGACTCAAATCCATACTTAGATATACTCTATGAGCATGCAGCCAGTCCTTGTATTCTAAGATCCAGTAGTGCCAGTGAGATACCAATTAGCTTAAAGCTGAAATGCATGAAGTCTTTCTCATTCAGAACGCTGGAACCTCAAATGAAAAGAGGAAGAAGATGCATCTCACCAAAGTGCAGGGTTCCTTTGGAACCTAGATGGATATTGGGGAACCAGTCATTCCAGGATATTAAATTAAGCCTCTTTTTACTAAACAATATGCTTTCAAAATTTAGCTCTGGTAAGGGAGGCCTTCCTCCACCTTAATGGGTTGTTTTTTTGTTTTTTTTTTTCCATTGGGACATGCAACATTTGAACAAACTAAAAATAATTGATAAATATAAAGGCATTGGATTTATTAAGTATTTTATTGAAGAGAAGCACTAATAAATGGATTGAAGAACACCTTTTTTTTTTTTTGACTCCTACCTTTTCTTGCTTGTAGAAGGAAATGCTGACAACATTCAGGTAGAGATTTACATGCATCCTTAGCAGATGTTGAAGGATAACTTTTGATTTAGTTCCTACACTCATCTTTTCCTTGACCTCTTTTCCAATTTGAATTGTCACCTGAAACCACCTTATCCTGATGCACCTGCCTCATCATAAATAACATTGTGCAGAAGCAGTCGCTAATTCAAACACAGTCTGCTGTTTAGAAAAAGGCAGCTTTTCATCTGGTGCTTTAGTTGGTTTGAAACCATTAGGCATGCCTTTCAAATCCATTCATCCCTTAAATCACCCAGAGCTTGTTTCCTTGCTGCTAGATCAATGTCAGGCTGAACTTTTTCAGGCTCCTTGGAAGAACATAATATATCTTTGTGACTGAATTAGCTGCCCCTGTAAGATATCTTGTCTGTCGACCAACTTTTCAGCTTACCAAATTAACTTTAAGAGCATTCCTCTTACATACCTGGGATGGATATATCTTTACCCTTTGAGACGTTTTCCAGCAGAACCTGTAATTCGCATGCTGATTTTGGTGGCCGCTAAACTTTCTCTTAGCCTGGTTCATTGTTTAAAAAAAACACAATCTATTTTTCGTTGTCTCATTGCATCTTCTGTATCCCAAAGGGCTGCCTCAATTTAGGGGGAAAAAAAAGAAGACTATTTAAATCTCTCTTCTCAAACCAAAAGAAGTATCATTTTTTACAAAATCCTCTTTGACTCCATTGGATTGGTACTACCTGAAAATACAAGTATTCCTTGATTTCTAAGCAGCCAGTCTTGAATGTATTAAGACCACGTTCCCTTCAGAACAATCACATTCTCTTCCTTTGAGGCAGGGTAGATAAATAATATCTAGGTTCTGTACAGACCACCACATGTGAGTCTAATTCTGGGGTCTGAGTTCCTTGAAAGTATATGCAAACTTGTTGCATTTCTCTGGGGGCAATGTAGGGAGAGGATTGTGATCTCCCTAAAAAAATTGAGTCATTGGACATATAAAATATATTCTGAGTTTTCAGGAACTGGTTATGAAACTTTGTAAGGTGAACATTGCTTATGAGATTAACCTGCCCTCTGCCTTATCTTACTGGTAGTGATTTGAATAAAGTCAGCAGCTTTTCAAGTATCTAATACAAATCTTTCTTTCCAAAGTAATGAATTGCTTTGAAGTTTGACTTAACAGTTAATGCTAGTATTTAAGTTCATGCTGTCAGGCATTCTAATTTTGGCAAAAGAGTCTGTTTTTCCTAAACAA
This sequence comes from Pteropus medius, assembly GCF_902729225.1. Lineage (NCBI taxonomy): Eukaryota > Metazoa > Chordata > Mammalia > Chiroptera > Pteropodidae > Pteropus > Pteropus medius. The sequence goes on along the minus strand of NW_024351730.1, from coordinate 28,455,519 downwards.
GATTTTGAGTTAGCGGATCCCTACAGATAGATATGTTGGTTTGGGCAAAATTTGTGCTAATGAAGCATGGCAAACTTTGAGAAGTTGATTTTGAGATTATGTTGGAAAGGGTAAAGAGGAGTAAATTGAGAGTTTATAGGACCCCAGAGATGGAAAATATTGTGAAACCTGTAAAGAGAAGGTTTGCTGCAGATAAGAAGAAATCAGAACTGCATTGAGATTTAAAAATAAATAAACGGGAGCAGCCTCACACTTAGCCCTTCTCCCTCTAGGAAGTCATTAGCTAAGGATTCCTAGAGTTAATAGCATCCAGGGAGAAACACTGCTCTGGATTCTCATGTCCAGTACTTGAATACTGTATTTGTTTTCTTAAACAAGAACCAAGCCAATATGTAATCTTCTGAGCCTGATTTTTCATTTCCAAAACTGAAGCAGGTTGAACTAAAGTCCTGGATGTCCAATCTGAGTAATTCTGAACAAACAGTAATTCTTGGTGTGGATGATACTTGAGAGGGAAAAAAAAATCTACTATGTTTATCTTCTTAGGTATTTAAAAATATGCTTCACAAACAGCACTTTCTACACCATGCCGCTGACCTTTCCCCTGTTTATCAAATACATCTATTACACCAGGCAGTTGATCTTTCCAGAAAATGGCTGGACTGGCCACTTGGTAGAGATTGCCCAGAAATGATGAATACTGTGACCCATGATCTTTCTTTTGGTCATTTGTCTCATTAAATTTTTTTACTGGAGATCTATAAAGTACATACAAGCCAATATTACTGTATTTCATTGGCTCTAAGATGCCATCCATTGTAAGGTGCTCTTTTATTTCAGATATTGCCGAAAAAGACTGTTAATTAAACATGTTTTCTTATCACTTGACTATGTGCAACTCAATTTCAAAGATATGAAAATATAAAGAAATGTATAGTAGAATCTCTGGGGCTTTGAGTCGCTCTTCTCTTGCTCAGGACTGCTTCCACATCTAGAAGTGTACTATCGCTTCTAATAAAGCTATTCTTTTCTTCTGTTAAAAAAAAAAGGAATGTTTGAAATCTCTGTTTAGATGGCATTATGTTTTGATTGCAAAGGTCAGTAGCTTAAATACTTTTGTTGATAATATTGCTTTGTAATAAGAGTAATTAATGGCCTTAGTAAATCTTTGGAGGAAGGATTTATGTGGAACACATAAAATATATAAATTTTTCTAATAGCCTACAATTTGGGACAAACTGACAGGCTTTTCATTTTATGGTTAAACTCTAAAAGTTCAGAGAAGACCATTTTCAGTATAACATGATGTAGTGTGATAAATTTTGAACCTGATATCTGAAGACCTAGGTTTGAAACCCTGCCCTATCTGTCCCTTATCTGATGTGTAACCCTAAGTGAGTTATTAGTTTTTCTGAACCTCAGCTTCTTGTGCAGTCAAAACAGTGAGGATGTCTCCCAGGGTGGCCGTAGAATCCAAAAAGGCATTTGTAGGCAGGTAGCCTTACACAGGTGGTGGCTGCTGACATTCTCAAAGCCTTCTCCAGCATGTTACACAGATGAGGGCCCTTGAGGGGGAGTCAGAGAAGTAAAAGACTGTGGAATGTGGAGACCTTTGCCAGCACGCAGGATTCCATAGTAGAAGAATGTACAGCTAAGGAAGGGAGAGGGCCTAAGGAATTGAAAAGATGCTATCTTGAGTATATGGCAAGGTAGAAAAATATTACCAGTGTGCATAAATAAGCGTCTCTTAGAATGACTTGAGTCTCAGCAGTTGATATGTGCAAGTTCAACACTCATGGGAAAATCAGATCAGCTGATGAGCAGCAGAACTTTGGGCAAATTGGAAGACAGAAAATGACCTTTGACATACTACCTTCTTAAAATTGATTTTGAGATATAATAAGCTGTAACTCCAATTAACTTACCTGTTTGGTTTCCATTGCTATTTGTCATATTTTCTTTTGATGCCTGGTTGGAGGGGGTTTTCTATGTGTCGAGATTTTGTACCTCCTGAAACAAATCCTGTGCATGACACATTTCCAAGGACCAATACAAAAGCCTTTTGCTATTCCTCTAAGAATAACTTTGCTATAAAGAAAATTGATAGTTCTAATTTAGAATTTTGAAAGGGATGAGCAAAACTGGGAGTAATTTTCCAGATGAAAAACACACTGGCGGGGTGGCGGTGGTGGTAAACGACTCCAAAGTTTTCGTGGCTGTTAAGAGCCAGATGAGGACTTCACTAAATCTGAGTCCTTATCTGCTTTATGGGAGTAAATAATTAAAATTACAAATACTTGGTGGTTTCTGGTGCCACCTCCTTAAAATGGAGCTCTGAGTGAGTGAGCCATGATTTTTTGTGGGTTAATGCATAGAGTTAATAACCTGAAGGCAGCAGAAGTGCGAGATTCAAGGGAGTTCCTTTGGGCTCACTTGGTGCTGTGGCCACATCACTGTGTGATCTTAGCCTGGTCTTCACTTAACTCTCCGTAGTCTCAGTCTGCACGTTTATAAAGCGAGGAAATGGACCAGATCATGATGGCACTGGGCTTTGGCTTCTCCCATGACTATCGTGTAGTCATTGCTAATCACTTAGGACAGGGGTCCCCAACCCCCCGGCTGCACACCGGTACCAGTCCCTGGGCTGTTAGGAACCGGGCCACATAGCAGGTGAGCAGTGAGAGAGCCATGGAAGTTTCATCTGTATTTGCAGCCACTTCCCAACGCTAGCATCATTGCCTCAGCTCTGCCTAAGATCATCAGGTGTTAGATTCTCATAGGAGCACTGGTCCCTAGTGCCAGAAAGGTTAGGGGGGACCACTGACTTAGGACACATACTCTCTCACCTACTTATAGCCTCTGAATCCTTCTCATTCATCCTCACGCCTTTAGGCAAGCACTTTTAGTTGACTGCTGTTAGAAAGTGAAATATCTATTTTCCATCCTGGACCAGATGATTTTTATGGTCCTTTTGAACTTTAACATTTTCTGAAATTCCCAAATCCTGGTCAGCCAACTCCCAAAAGCACTTGATTTATTACCATGGTTTCAGAAGTGATGAATAATTAAGTGGAGAAATCAAGGAAAATTCATAGTTCTTGGCAGGAAAAAAACCAAAAAACAAAACTTCCAGGGCATGATAGAGTGAGTTTCACTCGTCATCCTGTACATGAAGAACATCATGTGGTCTGTGTGGTTTTAACCATCTAAAGCTTTTTAAAGCCAGAGGCAGGTAACCAAATCTAGATCTATATTCCCTCCAGGCTCTCAGAACTAACTTTTAGGTGCTTCTCATCTCAGGTCCCAGTGTCCCAGTTTAAGGACATTTTGAGTTTCTCTGGGCAAGGATAGACAGGCTCTTTTTCTTCTTCCTACCAAAGATAACCCATTTGTTAACAATTATATTGCACATGAATCGTACTCAAAGAAAACTGGCAGAGGAAGTTTGAAACTTGAAGAGGACAGAAACATACCTTGTCCATTGCCTTATAAAATGTTAACACCTAGTTATTTAACCGTCAGTCCCACGTGGGAGGTCTCACCAATGAAGTGTGGAGCACACGTGTTAACGTTTACATTCCATAGTTCCTGTCCTTTGGCTGTGACTGTGACTTGCGCAGGGGAGAAGCACAGCAGTGATGACCCCGATGTTAACAGATCTCCCCAGATAGAGTGATCACTTTCTTCCCATTCGTGGCTATGTTTTTAGGGATCCTTTTACAGTCTTCCTCAAGTGCTGGTGTGTGGATGGATGGGACAGAGTACAAAATGCTGAAACCTTTTCTTTATTTCTTTTTCTCGATGCTCCTTTCCCTAAATGCCCTTTTCATCTGCCAGGTCGGCTTTATCTTGGATGCTTTTTTCCAGCATCCCACTCCTGGCCGCCTGCTGCCGATGCAGGAGGCATGTGCGCATATTGTGAGGCTGTGGCCCCCATTCCTCAGAGCTGGAACAGTTGAGCTAGGAGTGAAGGATGTGCCAGTTTTGACTGGGCTCCACACCCCTCCCCCATTTGGATTCAAATGGCTTTTGGCATCTTGAAAAGAAGGATTAGCCCAGGTTGTATCCTCCTGCAGCCTCCACGCACCCTGTTCCTGTCAACCCAAGGCTGGAGTTTGGCTTCCTCTCATTGTTTGACTTCTGAAACCCTCAGTTTGGGCAGCTCCTGAATGCCTCCATTGTCCAGAAGAGCTGCCAGAACCCAGGAGTCTCTTCTCAGGGCTGGGAACTTTGTCCCTAGGAATCCAAGTAATAACTTAATAGCCTCTGGCCTCTGCTCAGCACATCCTCTCACAAGGGCTTTGTGAGTTGCAAAGCACACAGATGAAGAGGAATGTCACAGCACTCCTTGTTCTCCAAATCAGATGCCTTCTCAGCCCGTGTGTTTACTGAGAACTGAGGCTTTATAGAGCCCTCCACCCCCCAAAAGAATTTGACATAAAGGGGTGAAAATCAATAGCATCCCATCTTCCAGTGAAAACTGGGGAGTCACTGTTAAATCTCTTGAGGCATCGTACATCTATAAACGCTCACACACACACACTGTGTGCTTTAATTCTAGGCCTCTTTTACAGTTGCACTTTTTCAACTTTTGTTGTAGTTATCTCCTAGTATGCCCAGGGTTAGCTCAGTATTTCTTAAGTATTATGTAATACATGGCCCAAAGAACTTTGCAGGCTTACACATTTCCTCCTTAGCGTAATGTTTGCCTCAGTGGGGTACAGCGAAGTGAAGTGCAGTTCTCTCCACCTTTATGACCGAATGTGAAGGACTGATGTCTGAATATGGCAGCCAGAGACTTGAATTTAAGTCCAGATTGGCTTCTTTGATCTAAGCATCTTATGGCATTTCATTGAGTGAGCTCGATACTCAAAAGTATACACACACATGTGTTACTCAAAGAGCAATGCACTTCCTGATGGATTCTGATGTTGTATCAGAACCTAACTTATTTTAAAACTGCCTGTTCGCTCCTTACTATTAAATAAAGCCTACTACCTATTAAAGCTTACTTTTCTTTTGGACAGCATATTACTGACACTATGTTTTCTCCTTTTTCATTTAGGAAAGCATGCCTCAGACGCCTCCCTTTTCAGCAATGTTTGACAGCAGCGGTTACAACCGAAACCTCTATCAGTCTGCAGAAGACAGCTGTGGAGGGTTGTATTACCATGACAACAACCTCCTCTCTGGATCTCTGGAAGCACTCATCCAGCACCTAGTACCTAATGTGGATTACTATCCGGATGTAGGTATCCGTGTTCCTCTCAAACACATCCTTGGTATTTGGCAGAAATTATGGTATAGTAGTCAGGGGCTTTAGATACTACAGAATTAAATCTGGGCCGCTAAGACTTTTTCTAATAAGAAATAGCATATGGTTATTGACTGCATTGAGATCAAACTGAGCCTGGGTATGATTCAGATTTTAGTTGTTTCCATATCAATTTGTTTTCAGGGTTGGTACCACATTGTAGGAATCAGATGCCATCTAGAAGGAGGTATCTGATATGCCTGCTTGATTCAGGCATATACCTTGGTCCTTAAATAGACGTGGCAGAGAACATTGGATGCTCCCAGAATATTTAATGCCTTTTTGTTTCCAAGATCATCACTAGGCTGAGAAAAGTGAAGTTAGGGAAAATGCATAACAAAGAGAACAAGAATTACATTCAGGGTGCAATTCTGTATAGAATGGACCTCAGATGACATACTTGTTTATGCTTTACTTTGATAACTGGCATTTGTATAGATAATACTTTCTAATTTAAGCAATTCATTGACATTTCCTCAGTCTTCACACAAATTCCAAGAGGTTAGAGAGATAACTGAAATTCGTAATTTGCACATGGTCTCACTCCTAGTATCAGCAATCAAACCCAGGTTTTCTAATTCCGGAGCAAGTGATGTTTTTTCCCCTTCCCTTATGCTACAGCTGACCCTGTCAACCAACAGCTGGTTGTTGATAAATATTTCATGAAAATATTTAGACACTAAATTCATGTTTTTGTAAATATAATAATGACCTTGGTGTGCAAAGGATAGTTCGTGCTTGCCACTGTAATTCAACATAACATTTCTTACTGAGTTATCTCTCTGTGTGTGATTTGTTACATAGCATTTTCAAATATGTTGCCACACAGGGAAAACTTACAATCAAAAGTAAAAAGAGTCCCTTGTTCAGCTCTGTAAGTGTTTATGAGTTACTAAAGGTGCCTAAGGGGAGAAAAGAACCCATGGAATTTTTCTTTTCATTGGGAGTCTGAAACTATTATGACAAATAAGCGCTACTTCATTACTGGCTTCTTGGGAGACAATGTGTTTAAAGAAAAGCATATAGTGCGATATTGTATTTTATCTGATTGCTTAGCCTTTGGACAAGTAAATAGATTACTTGAAAGCCCACCTTTGACTTTTTCTTACAGCACAGAAACACCTCAGTGTGCGACACTGGACACACACTGATGACTTCTTGAGCTGATGTTGGTTGGGTGTTTTTTTTTGTTTGTTTCTATTGAGTTACCATAACATTTGGACACAGAACATGATTCTTTATGGGTGGTATATTTAAGTCAGATTTACCTCTTGCGGCTGAATTTCATTCTTCTTTATGAGAGTAAGTTATGTGTCCTGGTGTTCTGCCTTCTGGAGGATAGATGTGAAAATGTGCTGTGAATAATTTTAATAGCTAAACTTATCTTGCACTTCTGTTATTTTTAGTATGGTTTAAAGAAAAAGATACATGAGAAGGTAAAAGAGACATCCATCTTACAGTGTTTTACTACTTGTAAGCATCACTTTCGAAACTGCAGCATATAAACTGTGATCAAAAGAACTTAATGAAATAAGATGTATAATGTTTGGAAAGATATTCGCTTTAGAGAAAATTAACCATGATGATTTTTTTCTCTTGCCACAGAGAACGTACATATTTACCTTTCTACTCAGTTCTCGGTTATTTATGCATCCGTATGAGCTAATGGCCAAAGTTTGCCACTTATGTGTTGAGCACCAGAGGCTAAGTGATCCTAGCAGCGATAAGGTAATGCTATGTTTTGAACTGTAAAATTTTTTCTTTTGGGTTTGGTAACTCTGTGGCTTAGATGTTGTGAAGTTGGTTTCCTTAAGTAACCCTGACTTATCCCCAGGCTGAGGTGCATAAATCGTATCATGGATATGCAAAGGGAGTTGGGAATGGCATAAAGAGCACAATACAAATCCAATACCATGAAAGAGCCCTAGATCCTGCCTTAAGTTAGTGGCACTTGGCATTGACTTGGGGGCGGGGTACTAGACCTTCTTCAGTCCCAAAGACTTTGCAGTGGAAGTTTATCAGCGACACTGTTTGTAATTATTTATTTTTTTTTTTTTTTTTTTTTTAGTAATTATTTATTCGAATCTATCCATGGTGATAGATTTACTTAATTAGATTTGCTTTTTCGCCCTAGAACCAGATAAGAAAAATTGCACCCAAGATCCTTCAACTCCTGACAGAATGGACAGAAACATTTCCTTATGATTTTCGGGATGAAAGAATGATGAGAAACTTAAAAGATCTGGCTCACCGAATAGCCAGTGGCGAGGAGGTAGGTAATCTGAATTTAGCACAGCCTCTTGGACTTTTAGGCAGAGTCTTGGTGGGAAATGATGCTGAGTTAGGCATCAGAATCTCCGCTGCTTCCTTTCTGTCTTACCTTCGGGCAAGTTCTCCACACAGCATATCGGTCTGTTTGGTGTGTTAAAGGGGATGATTTTATAATCCCACTTCAAAGAGGAATGATCTGGAGTTTTATGTGATTAATTTGGGGGAATATTCATGGCAATTCATGCACAGGATTCATGTTGCAAGTGTACTTTTTTGGGTCTCTTATGTTTTTAATTTTATTTTTTAATTAAATTTATTGGAGTGACATTGGTTAATAACATTATATGAGTTTCACCACCCAGAGTCCAGTCTCCTTCTGTCACCATATATTTGACCTCTTTTACCCTCTTTGTTCTACTCCCTACCCCCTTGCAAGTGTGTTTTAATTTTCCTTTATTTACACTTTTCTTCCTTCCAAAAAGGACTGACATATCAAGTTAGGTAATAAATATCATATTGGTAGATATAAACACTAATGGATATAAAATAAATAACATCGATATGTTAACATATAATAAGTAGTATGTTAATATATTTAAAGTAGATATAGACAGTTTGTACCATGGAAAGGAAAAAACAAATATGCTAATATTGAGAACTGGTCGAGTAGGATGAAAATGCTGTGATTTGAGTGTAAGCTCCAAATAAAAGGGAGCTACAATTGGTTATATTATTTTCACTGTCAGAAAAAGAGAAAGCATAATAATTCTTCAGGGCATTAAATTAAATGCGATTTTTAAAAACTTTTATGAGAGACTTTGTGTAGGGGACATAGAACAAAATCATGGAAACTACTCTGTGTAGTGTTTATAACAAATGCTCCTTGATAAAAAATGGAAGCCACAGGTTTAATGTGTAAATTAGCAAAGGTGGTTCTTTGTGCGAGGAGAAGACAAAGACAAGTCATCTGGTGCCTGGAAGTTGATTCAAGGCTAGCGCCTACAGTAGGTAGAGATGGAAAGTAAGTCTCTTAGATAACCTTTCATAAATATCACTTCCCTCAGGTGAGCCTTTGATAAGGGCTAACTGGCTGCAGCAAATTCAAGGTTATCCTCTTTGAAGCAGGCCTGGAGGGCTGGTATTCTGTGTTGAGGCTTGTTGGGCAAGGATGTCTTTGTAGTTCTGTGTTACTGGTGAGCTCCTGGGAACAAGTCACTTAGGCACAGATACAGAATTTTCACATAGAAAAAGATAGCTGAAGCGTTCGGCAGTTGTAGTGATGTCTTGTTTTGTTCATCTTAAAATGCATTTTCCAATTGCAAATAACCTTCTTGAGACCTCATTTTTTCAGAGGCGTGCAGTAGAGATCATGTAATAGGACACCCTGTCTACTCTGTATACTTCTGGTGAATGCATTTTAATACCATTTCCCCTGACTTAAAAAAAAAAAAATCAGACAAAAATTTTATAAGATATTAGCACTTGAAAAATTTGTACTTGCTTGCTTGCCTTATGTTCTCATGAAAATGTAATTAACCCTTTTACTGTCCCCTTATGACATTATATTGAGCCCTGCTGCTGAAGACAGCATATTTTCATAAGGCCTAAGGAGTGGTTTCCACAGTCATTTTACAAGTTATCTCTGTTATAATCATTTTGCCAGTTTGTGTGACAGTTTCTAGCAAGGTGTGAATTGGTCAGTCCCTCATTCACAAAGGCAAAGTTAAGCATCACAGTGCAGTTTTGTAGTAAATCTCTTGTTAGAAGGGCTGGCTATTGGGTTGCTGGGCAGGAGCAATGCTGGCTCAGTGACCTCAGTTGATAACAAGCTGCTCAAAAGATTAGTGACTTCACAAGAACTGTTTCTCATATGAAGGCTAAGCCCTGAGTCAGTCTGTGCTTCATTTCAGTTAAGTTGTATATAGGTTCCTGATATGGCGGTCAGCTAACTTTCCCTCTGTTGCTTTTTTAAAAGATGGAATGGTGACTTGGTCCTTTCCAAAAGGAACACCTTAAAATTTTTTTTTTTTTAATAAACATTAATAAAAAGTTAGTGTTCTGAAGGTGCCAAATGGATGGTTTCTTATACTTCTTGTCATGGGAGAGAGGGAGATCATTTCTATCTGTATGGGCCAGTTGATCTTTTTTTTTTAAATAAGATCAAGCCACTCAAGGGTTGGGTGGAACTGTGCTAAGGGCCAAACAGCCTTCTGACCTGGAGTCTTACCAGCATTCCTGTGTTAATAACAAATCCTTGATAACCCTAGAGATTTTCAGATGGCTTTCCCTGTGGAAAGAGATGAGAACATAAGCCAAGTCTAATCAAGGAATTGATTAACCTAAGGATTGAGTGGTGAGGTGTTACCTGCTTTGATCAGGTTGGATTTCACAATGAGATGTTGTTCCTTCTAATTCTATCCAGTATTCAGAATCGGGTCCACACTTGGCATCTGGTTGATCTGTGTGTGCTTTGGCAAGTCCCTAAATGCCTCGCTCCTTCTTTATTTCTAGAAATCAGAGAGATAACTCTTGTGTTAATGTCCCTTTCAGCTCTAAAATTTTGTTGTGGATGTTCTTTACTCAGTTCTTTATTTGGCATGCCACTCACTTACTCATCATGTGCTTAAGTGTCTCTCCTCAGAGAGACCTTCGCTCACAACCCCAACCATGATCACACACCCCCTCCCGTTATAGGCTTTCACCACCCTTTTCTTTATAGCACTCTGTGATTAGTAATTACTTGCCTTTTTATGGCTTATATGTCCCCACTGGACTCCATGTTGTACCCGCTTTGTCCACCATGCCTTCCTTAACTCCTAGCTCAGTACCTGGCACTTAATAGGCACTCAGTAATATTTGAATGAATGAATGAACGAACAGATTGTTTCCTATTCAATTACTGGAATAGGAAAAAAATATTTTCCTCTACTTAAAAATTATTTCCCTCCACAGGAAGGAGCATGGGCTTGGGTTAGGGCTTGCTGCTTCTTGCCTGGGACTTTACAGATATTTTTTTTTTTTTGGCAGTCAATGAATCCAGGTGTGCCCCATATATAATTTAGTCAGGTTCTTCTGAATCTGCTAGGACAGTTCCACATAATTTGGCTTAATATGTTTAGCCCCTGGGGGTTTGCCCAAAATGAAGTGGTTTATTAGGACTTGCCTGCAAGAAACATGAAATAAAATTAATGATTGAATTACATGACAAATGACTATAGTGGGTAGAATGCAATTTTCTCTTTCTTAAGGGTCTGGTCTTTGTTCTATCTTTATTTTCCAGGTAATTACTGTCACCAGCATTTGAAGTTATAAAAAAGAATAAGTACATATTTAGCAATTCATGACTCAGTAAGGAAGCATGCTTAACAACACAAAGCCTTGTTTCTTAAGGAGTCAAATGGCAGCAGGAAACTTTTAAAGTGGTCACACACATATATATGCGTGATCTTTCACACACACACAGACTAGGTCTTTGTTATTTGCATAGCTTCCTCCCACATTCTCGTATACACTTCCCCCTTATATTTCCCCGCTTTGCTCGCTAGCCGAATCCTCGACTATATATTTCTCTACTACCTTTTCCCTAAACGAGCATTTTTTACAGTGTAGAATAAGGATCTTTTACCAGATATGCTAGTAGAGCATTGGTTTTCACACTTTGCTGCAAATCAGAATCACCTGGGGAGCATTTATGATGACAATTGAAACAGGAGACTGAAGAAATCATTTTACATTCATAGGTTTTCAATGTGACTCAAATTATGAAAGTAGAAGAGACAAGGGAGATGGGGACGAGGGATTTATTATTATTTATTATTTATTTGTATCGAGGTATCAATGACATAAAACATATTAGTTTCAGGTATATATCATAATGATTTGATATTTGTGTATATTATGAAATGATCACAATAAGTCTAGTTAACATCTGTCACTAGACAGTTATAAAATTTTTTGTGTGTGATGAGAACTTTTAAGATTTACTCTCAGCAACTTTCAAATATGTAATACAGTATTATTAACTATTGTCGCCATGGCATACATTTCATCCCCATGACTGACTTATTTCATAACGGGAAATTCGTACTCTTTGCCTCTCTTCACCCGTTTGCCGCCACTCACTCCCCTTCAAGAGATTTAAAGTAGCCCTCAATTCAACCTCGAATTGCTTCGAATTCCAAAAAAAGGGCCATTTTCTTTGAGTGACGAGCATATTACCAAATAGATACCATCTTCTAAACTGATAACCTTAATGTTATGTGAAAGACAGTTTTTTTTTGACAGTTCAATTTTTTTAAACACTTAGGTATTTCATTCGTGATTTTAGGGTGGTCTGTGAATATAGTGAGAAATAAAGGTTATCTAATGGGCCAGTTAAAAGAACTCAGTGGCATATACACCAGACAAGTAGAGAAGAAGAAAAGAAAAAGAAGGCTGTGTATGTTTTTTTGTCTTGACTATGAGAATTGATCATTTCTAGATGTATTCATAATTTTCTTTGGCTTAAGTATGCTAATATCTATTCATTTGAGTATTTGTGATATACTCCGGTAGCCAAATTGCCTCTGTAAAATTATGTGGTTTTTATACTTGTAGGTAAGGTGCCATTTAATTTTCAGATAATTAATCTCAGAAAATGATATTGTGGTAACCTTTTAAAAGGAGCTATTTAGGTAGTGAAGCATGAACAGGCCTTTCTAAATTCCCCACGACTGCCCTCCTTTGAAGCTGTGAATCTAAAGACCGTGCTGGCACTGAATCAGCCCGTGGGCCTTTCTCTGATAATTTACCAAAAAGGATAATTGTTGTTTGTTTGGCAATTTTGGAATAGAAAAGGAAGAATAAAAGAACTTAATAACTCATATCGTGATAACTGTACTCCAGGGATTGATTGATTGTGAAGTTATTTTTTTTTACTTAACAAGTTTTTTAAAATTCAAGGAGTTGACATTGATCTGTAATACATACATTGCTTTTGAAATCAGTTTCTCTTAAGCATTGTGGCTGTAGCATGATACAATAGCAAATAAGGTAGCAGATAGTAGTAGCATTACCGGGAGAATTGCCATGTGGAAGAGTTTGATTGTGAACTTTAACACTGATGCCTGAATGCAAAAGAAATGGACCTGAGGCAAGTGGAGGTCAGACACCAAAAGTGAACATCTACTGTGTCCTTGTGGTCACCCATGTTATGAGTGGAAGCCAGAAAGGTGGTTGAGGGGCAAGTGGGAAGTAATAGTGTATTTTTGTCAGGAAGCTGTCTGTGCCTTGAGACTAATGAGATTGGGAATGATAGGGATGGGGACATTAAGAAGGCAATGACCCTAAAGAAAAAGTGTTAGGAAAAGTATGCTCTTTTCCTTGAGATCCACGTGGTTGATCTCAACCACAACCACTTGAGATCAATTCATGTTAATCCAAATTTAAATTTAAATTTAATCCAAAATTAAACCAGTACATTCCTACGCCAGCCCAGAGAACATTTAGTTATATGTGGTTCTTATTACACCGGATTCCTTCAGTAGCTCATCTCAGATGTCATCGCAGTGTTCTCATGGCCCAACCCGAATTGTGCTCTTAAGAGCAGCCTGAGAAAATAACTAAATCTTATAGAAATGAAAAGACGCCTTATGTATATGCATATCTTTTAAACTGTTAGAACTAGGCTGAATCCTCCTGTAACTTCCCTGGACCAAGGTGGTTCTCCACCATCAAGGTAAAATTATTTAAGTACATAGTCTGAGTTCACATAGTGGTGAAGATAGATGTGCAGAGCCAGGATATGATCCTTTGCTTATTCCCCGGCAGACATATAGGAAGAACGTCCAGCAGATGATCCAGTGTCTAATCCGCAAACTTGCTGCACTCAGCCAGTATGAAGAAGTCCTGGCAAAAATCAGCTCCACATCTACAGATCGGCTCACAGTTCTCAAGACCAAGCCACAGTCCATACAAAGGGACATCATTACCGTCTGCAGTGACCCTTACACAATGGCCCAACAGCTGACTCACATAGAGCTGGTAAGACTGCTGACATCCTTGCTCTTTTTCAACCACAGACTTGGTTTGCCTTGGCAACTAGACAGTGCATTTGTCAGCAGTAATGTCACGGGAGAGGTTAGAATAATCCAAATGGGAAATAATCTATGAAATAGCTGGAACTGGTTTTGTTTAGACATTTGAATATAAATAAATGTTTCTGATATTCTGGGAATTCGCTTTAAAATAAATACTAAACAAGACTTAAGGGCAAAGAGTTGATTGATCTTCCTCATCTTCCCCTTCTAATTAATTTTTCCGTAACTCATTTAGCCTTTCGCAGCCTAATGTAGTGTTGACCTAAGCAGAACATTGCCTCTGCTTAGGGTTAAAGGCTCATTTTACAAACTGCATAAAAAAGGGCGGGGAGGGGGGTGCAGGGGTTAGTGCTAAAAGCCGATAAACAGAGTTGACAGCCCATTTCTTCTCATTTTCTCTAATCCTGTTGACCTGCTGGGTTTGTGTTTCAGGAAAGGCTCAATTACATTGGGCCTGAAGAATTTGTTCAGGCATTTGTGCAGAAGGACCCTTTGGACAACGATAAGGTAATCAGTCTACCCCAAATGCCAGCCCCCTGAAATCAAAAATGGAATTCCTTAGCCTATGATAGTAGGTACAGGAGAAAGAAATTGGAACTTTTTGTTTTAGGTTTTAAAATCGCAACTTTTTTTTCAACATCTATGTCCAAATTCATTGCAGTTTTTCTTGTCAGATCTCTAAGTGCCTTTATAATATTCTTACCCTATGACCAACTCTGGGCCTCTTCTTCCTCCTTATTGGGAAATTTAATAAGCAAGTAGATGCAGACCTTTGTGGTGATGCGGGTATGAGATAAAAGCATAATGGTTTCAGCAGATTAAGTCAGAAAGAAAATACTCTGCTCATGATTCAACAATAGCAGGGGCAGTAAAGACAGGATGCACATCCAGCGTGGTGAGTAAAGGTCTTTACGGCCTGGCCTCTTTTTCAGGGTGAATCCTCATGACAGGTTTATTGCCCGAGTGAAGCCTACATTTAAAGACAATAACACTGGGCATAGACTGTAAAAATCAATGTATGTATATACGAAGTTTCCCCCGCAGAGATCTCCAGAAGTATTTCGAATTATCAGGCAAAGACTCTTATCACCCACTAAAGAGAACTCCTCTTTAGGAGTCGGAGCAGCAGCTGTTTTCCGGCCTTAGAATAGTTTCCCTCATACAGGAAGTGATGATTAGGTTTTGCAATCAATAGAAAGCTAGTGTACTTTTTTGTTAATTCGTTATTTTTGGAAGGAAGGAAAGTGGAATATAATTAACCTGTTTGCACTTGGCCTTGAACTCCGAGATGAGCTTAACTCCTTTGGCTTTTGACTGATGTGTCATTTACTCAGTTAAGGACCATGATGATGTAGACTTCCGTTTATCTACCCTGGAAGATATTTCGTTTCTTGCTACATTATGCTCCAAAATTTTGTCCTAGACTTAATTTTAAGAAAAAAATTTCTAGTTCCCTGCACGCTCATCTTCTCCTTGCTATGCTGATAGCAGGTGATGTTTACATCTCGTTAATCAGTTGATTGTTTTAAAATGCAGCCAAAACTCTTCTTCATTTGAATTATGCTTCTGAGGACAGTTTCACTCAGAGTAATAGTTTTTGGTGGGGGGGGCGGGGACGGGGGGAGTGGTTGGGAAGGGCACTGTCATGAATGCATAAAAGTACATTTCTAGACCGTAGGGGTTCAATGGACTACATTATGGGATTTTGATGTTTCTACTGGAAGAGTCAAGAATGTTAGTATTACGTTCATTCTCTCCTCCACCCTTCTTCCTTCCTGCCCTTTCCCCTCCTTCCCCAACACCTCCATCCTAGAAAGCTCTCCTGATCCATAAACTGAGAATAAAGACCTATATCTAATAAAAATGGGAGCCTAATTCATGCTTTGTTTTCTCCAACTCATCTGCTCACTTTACTTTCCCTATAGAGTTGCTACAGTGAACGAAAGAAAACACGAAATTTAGAGGCTTATGTGGAATGGTTTAATCGCCTCAGCTACTTGGTTGCTACAGAGATCTGCATGGTGAGAAAATGAATTTTCTGTCTCTTAGCTCTGTATTATTTTTTTATATTTATTTTACATCCGTTGTGCCCACATGTTGGATAATCTTTCTCCTTTTTTTTTTTTTTCTCTATACAGCCTGTAAAGAAGAAACACCGGGCAAGAATGATTGAGTATTTCATTGACGTCGCCCGGGAGTGTTTTAACATTGGCAACTTTAATTCCTTGATGGCGATAATCTGTGAGTGTTTTCTGGAAGATACATGTTCTTTATTTTTATAGGTTCTGTGAAATGTATCCACTGAAAATTTGCAAATAGTTCCATTTTATTACTGTAAACTGTACTTTATAATCCTCAATTGTTTCAGAATGTTTAGAATGCTTTAAAACCAATTCGGTACAAGTATGTATAATCTTTTTAAAATATACAAGAATTCATGGAATGCATTTAGTCAATTTATCCTCCTCTCTATGTCTATAAAAGCTTATAAGCGAAGTATATTTATCTAAATGAAGTGTTTAAAAAGGATTCGGGCAGCTTGTTTATCAAGCATTATAGAAATATTTGATCTGAGACTAAATTATATGATTCCATCAGCATGGATAAGAGGGTGAATTGTGAAACTGGAACATTTTTTGTCTGCCCGTGCTCCTAGTACTTATCACCTGCAGACCTTATTACCTTGGAATACAGACTTCACTCCTCATCTTTATCATGGGGATTTAAATGCCAGTGACCATGTGTCTTTCCATTCATTCCATAAACAGTGGGCATGGGATAACAACACTATGTCTTAGTTTTCTCAGATTAAACCTGTTGTCTCACTACAATTATTGACAATGACTCTTATTTAAAAGTGTCCTAATATATATGATAAATAATATGGCCATTCTATACATTGTAAGTACTCAGCAAATATTTGAATATTTACCTGGCTCTTTAGAGTCAGGGTCAGTTTGAAGCCAGAGAATCTACCAAATTTAATTAAATAATTTTGAACCTAATCTCCTCTCTCAACCAATTCTCCCTGCCCCGCTTTTGTGTGTGTGTGTGTGTGTGTGTGTGTGTGTATTTCCTCTTTGTCTCCCCCATAAAAATATTGGCTAAGTTTCAGCTCTTTATTTGCCTTACTCCGTGAAAATAGTAAGCAGGATGATATCTAAATCAGGAACCTAAAAGATCCACAGTCTAGGTAATAGAAGATGACTTAATTTTAAGTATAAAAGAGTTCATGGAATACGTTTAGTATTTAATTTCCCTCTTATACCATTAATAAAATGTCAAGGTAAGCCATATCATGGGAGAAAATATTTGTAATATATATAGTTGAAAAGCTTGTATCTAGACTTTATAAAACAGGGGTCCCAAATCCCTGGGCTGTGGACCGGTACTAGTCTGTGGCCTGTTAGGAACTGGGCTGCACAGCAGGAGGCGTGTGGTGGGCAAGCGAGTGAAGCTTCATCTGTATTTGCAGCTGCTCCCCAGCGCTAGCATCGCTGCCTCAGC
Organism: Pteropus medius; assembly: GCF_902729225.1. Classification (NCBI taxonomy): domain Eukaryota; kingdom Metazoa; phylum Chordata; class Mammalia; order Chiroptera; family Pteropodidae; genus Pteropus; species Pteropus medius. Next base: position 28,438,350 of record NW_024351730.1, on the reverse strand, counting down.
TCCACCGCAGATCATCAGGCATTAGATTCTAAAGGAGCACTGGTCCCTGGTGCTATAAAGAATCCTACAAATTATAATGAGACAAATAACCCAGTAAACCCAGTGAAATAAAGGGCAAAATACTTGAATAGACACTCCACAAAAAAAGATCTACTAATGGAAAATAAGTATATGAAAAGGTGCTCCACATCATTAGTCATCAGAGAAATACAAATTAAAGTCACAGTGAAATACTGTTTCACACACTGGAATGAATGACATGAAAAGACTAGTTGAACCAAATATTGGTGAGGATGGTGGAGCAAGTGCAACTGAAACTCAAACATTATTGGTGGGAATGTGAAATGGTATGACTACTTCGAAAAACTGTTTGGCAGGTTTTTATAAAGTTATCTTAGTAGTTAGAGTGTAAGTTAGAATGGTTTTTCTTATTTCTCTCTTTCAACTTTCTTCCCCCTCTGCCCATTTCAAATGGGAAGCTGGCATGAATATGAGCCCAGTCTCTCGGTTAAAGAAAACTTGGGCCAAAGTGAAGACTGCGAAGTTTGACATTCTCGAGGTATGTGAAGCTGATGTTTTGCTGTTAAGTAACATTTTATACCTGGAAAGTGGATTCCTATATATGATGTGTCTCTTGATCACATAGTATAACAGAAGAAAACCCACAGACCCAGGGAAAAGAAAGGGTTGGAGGAGGTGGGTAAATCAGGTTATGGACTAGTCCTTTCATAGAGAGAGGTGTCCATTGGTAGTGAATTAACTGGAGACATGATGACCTGTCAGTCACATCACATTGTATGGCAGGATGGAATATGGGTCTTGAACAGTTTGGAGTTCTACTTCAGTGTGTGCCAACTAATTTTATTTATTTACAGTGTTCCAGGGGAGGGGTTCCCCATCCATATAGAAATAGTCGTTCACCATCCTTTCAACAAATACAGCTAACCTGTGAAGAAGCCCTTTCAATATAATTCTCAGGGTAGTAAGATTTGTACAAAAAGGCATTTGTGTTTGAATCGTATTCATGTTATTATTACATCGATATGTAGGTTCTTTGAATCTACTCTTTGGAGACAATAAAGTATTTTTTCCTCAGTTTTCCCCCAAATTGGGAATTATCAGTAGGTATGTTATATTTTGCTTTATTCATATTATCTAGTAAATTTCTTTTCCTTCTTGTAAGATTGGTATACTTCAATTATTTGTGAAGATTTGTTACCAAAAGCAAAGAACAACTTCACTACGAAGTATTGGATCACTATATGTGGCTATCCATCAACTGACACATTAACTTTCAAATGAAACCAGGAAATGGTTTCTTATGTTGGTATTTGACTCTTTGTAATCAGTTTTAAATCTAATCTCAGCAGTTAATCTGGAAAGAATTTGGTCTGGGTTTAACATTATCAAAGTTGACATCAGCTTACGTAAATAAACCAAACCTCAGGAAAGAAAATATTTGTGTTCTAATGTGTTTCATGCCTGTGTGTGGGTATAAGAGGGATAAATCATATTGTTAGTGAATTCCCTAACTTATTTTGAATTTTTTATGTAGAGTTAAAAGTACGATCTTGTAAACTTTTTCTAGGTGAGAAGTAAACAGTTCACCCTTTCCTTTCTTTTGTTTACAGCACCAGATGGACCCTTCTAGCAATTTCTATAATTATCGAACAGCTCTTCGTGGGGCAGCGCAAAGATCTTTAACTGCTCATAGTAGCAGAGAGAAGGTATGTGTTTAAAAGAGTTATATTCATGGTGGAGTTGCCATGTGTTCTACTGAAATGTAATGTGAACTGCTACACTGAGCTGCTTTTACCTGTTCAGTTCTAAGAAAGAAAGCTGATCTACTGTAGAAATTTTATCACTTGCCACATAGGGAAGGGGAGTGCTAAAGGAAAGTTGGATTTTGGAAAGGGAAAGGTAATTTGATATAGAAATTTGCAAATGTATATCACTGTGTTATTATTGCATTATTTAAGTGATTATTTTGTCCTGTGTCTTAGTCGCATTTCAGGCAATAAATTGTCATGTTAAGATGACTAATAGCATTAGAGAGAATATGGTTTAATGAAAAATAGACACTTAAGCTCTGCACAAGGCAGCTGACTTAATGTAACCTTTTCTCTTAAAAGAATTAGCTTATGTCCCATGATTAAGTCATTTATTTTCAGAAAGTAGGTTAGTTGCTGTAGCATTAGGCCTGCTGTTACTAATTAGATATGTGGGTGGCAGAAAAAGTACAGGAATGATGTCTCAAAAATTAATGATCCTTTATCTACCCTACCCTTAAACAATTTCATGCTATCCTGGATCTACCATAGTCTTGACTCTGAGAGTCTTTTCTTGGCACATTTCAGTTTTATATTTCCTTATATGGGAACGGTAAGTCTTTTCAACATTTGGAGATGTGTTATCTGAGAAGTAAATACCTGGTCATAGCAAAGGGCTGACGGAGGTTCTTGATGGAAGTTTTCTGCATAGATTCTGTTCATCTTTTAACTTAAACTGTATCTTCAACAAATAAAAGAAAAGGAAGGTAAAAAACATTTAGGACATCTTTTTCACTTACCCCCAAAAAGCTTCAGCCTCAGTGATCTAAAATAAAAATAAACACAAAAAGAAAGCTCGCCTTTTAAAAAAAAAAAGCTGTGTTGATTTTCAAACAAATCTGAAATACCAATTCTGATAATGTTTGAGAGATATTATAGATATGTTTCCTTTTTTTTTTTTTTAAATAAATAAGGTCAGAGAGGGGATGAAGCAGAAATAACTCTCTAACTTAGCCCAATGGAGTTTACCAGTTTTTCAGTTTTACTTGCCCCAGTCCAAGTATTCCTATGACTAGATTGAGAAAAGATCTAATCAGAAATTTTTTAAGCACATGCATGGGAGGATCCCAGGGCCCTGAAGTATGAGGATGCTTTGGGAGCTGTCTGCAACTTCTCATTCACATCTCCCTCAGCACGTCTTCCTGGCTCTCAGTGAGTTTGGTGGGCTCTGCCTCAGTGAGGGGGCTGTAGAATCCTGTCTTTTAATAGGGAGCTGCAGCATTGACGAAAGGAATTCTGAAGTCTAACCCCCGCAAAAAGATCTCATTGAATATTATACCTGTGGGAATCCAATAACTTTTTCTGGGTGGGGGTGGGGGGAGTTTTTACCCTTTACATCATTGAATAAATTATGTCTGCTTAATTTTGTTGTATTTTTGAACCAGTTCTGTTTAAGCATATGACTTGTACTCTCTAGTTCATAAAATGAATGAAATCACCATCATTTGAAATTATAGGCTGCTTCTTTTTCACTCTTGGTCTCAAAGGCTATGAATGAAAACATTTCTAGATAAAATCTATCTTTTATTCAAGAGAATTGGAATTTTTTTTTTCTTTTATGAAGTGAGAGTAAATTCTCTTTATTCCTAAGTATTTCCTATTTTAAAATCCTAGCAATACTCTACGTGAGTAGAGTAATAGAATCTTTGGTATTCTTTCAAATCTCGAGGTTATGTGGCCAACGTAGCACATCTAATACCATGTTACAGAACAAATCGAATCTCTCTTCCACATAGGAGTCTTAAATGATCTTTAAATGGTTATTTTTTTCCCTATAGGAACACACGTCTTCAGATTTTTAACCACTCTTTATACGATTCTGTGGTTTTCAGTCCTTTTACCATTCACTTTTGTTCATGGGCACTTGTTCCTGCTCCTTGGCATTTCTAGGTGTGGAACTGATCATGCCTTGAATTGCAGTGGCCGACTCTCTGAATTAAAAGTATTTTGAGAAAGAATTGGAAGGCATTATTATTCGAGAAGTTCTCCCACTGAAGACATCATTGGCAAGACCTCCTGGAAACTAGACTTTTGCTCTTTCCTATTAGTGACCTATACATTCACTTTAGCTCACGGAAATGCAAAGTTCTTAGAATCTCCTGTTAGATTTATATGGGGGCTACAGAACTGAAAGGAATTATCCATGAGTAAATGAGAAGTCGAAGAAGCCTGTGAGCCTTTTTCCTTGCATATGGGCATAAGGAATAGAGCAGGGAAGTATCTTAATGAAGATTACTTATGTTTCTGTTTTCTTAGGAGTGATTCAATCAGTGGTGGAACATTTTACAGGCACCATGAATGCAAAAATCATATAAGATACAGTCTTTGTCACTCAACTAAAGGCACATGCCATGAACTTATGAAAAGTTTAAATATCAATATGGAGTAGTAAACGATCGGCCCCCACATGAGTCTTATAGCCTAGCACTATAGAATAGAGCACAGAAATAGTGTTCTTGCTTAAAAGCTATTACACTATGCAAATATTGCTTCATTTCCCTGAGGCTGCCTTATGATGATATAGCCTCACTATCTTTTAAGTGCATCAATAATGTATTTGTCCCTTTGTATGGAATCCATTGATTTTTTGGGGGCGTGCTTAATTGAAGTGAAGCCTGCATGATTTAATTTAATTCTCGCTGCAGCTCAATGAGGTAGTTACTGCTATTGCCATTTTAAGGTGAGGATAGTAGGATTTCTACGTATGTTAGGTTTATACCAAGGGTTGGCAAACTTATTCTCCTAAGGGTCACATCATAAATATTTTGGACTTTGTGGGCGGCACCATCTCTTTTGCAGCTACTCGACCCCGATAGAGTAGCACTAAGCAGACACAGGCAATATGTGGATGAATGAGCATAGCCGTTTTCCAGGAAAGCCGGATGGCCATTATAATTTGAATTTCATATAATTTTCATGCTCATGAAATGTTATTCATTTGATATTTTTCCAGCCATTTAAAAATGTAAACTGTATGGCTCCTAGGTTATCCCAAAACAGGTGGTGGGCCAGGGCTGGCCCATGGGCCACAGTCCGCAGACCCATAGCTCTTGCTACCAGTAAATTGTGGAGCCAGATTTTAAACTGATGTTTGACAGAGTCACAAGTGGTCTTTCAAAAAAATGAGGTTCAGGTGTGCTTTTATAATCGACACTGCTGTTTAATTCTAAAATAACAGAGAAACACTAGTAATATTTGGTGGAGCAAGGTATCTTTAACAATTCAGCTTAAGAGACTTCCACAGACAATAGCAAATTATTAAAAGTATATTCAAAGGGGCTGTCAAAATTGAAGATTACTTTGACTATTTTCAGAGATCAATGAAACAAAAAAAAAAAATCAAAGCTTTTTTTTTTTTAAATGACTTTAGGGGAAAATCTGAATTTCTCTCTAGAAGTAGAAATTGATATTTATTATTTTGGTGCGTGAGCCAAACCGTATGTTTTCTAGACATCCCATTCATTTAGTAGAAATGTACCACATGAGTCATAAGTTTAGGGAAACCAGAGGAACCTGCTTTCGGGTAAACAACATAGGCCCTCAGTTTGTATTTGGAGCATCATTTGCATTGTAGCAAATGTAGAACCTTTAAAATTATGTTGGCATTTGAGACAAAGCGGAAGTTACTGGTCTGAGCTTTGTTCTTTGTTCATTATTGGCTTATTAAAATAGATTTTGACAACTTTTAAATAACCTAAAATAATTAATTATTTTAGGTTAATTAATTAAATACTACCCCCATCAAACCAAAGATATGAGGCAAGAAATTCTTACTAAAGAAAGCTTATTGTTTTTCATAATAATTTTAAAATGCACATTTATATTCCTCCTTCACTTGGGCATATCTCTTCACATTGTACAAAGTACTTCTTTGGTGATTCCCCATGAGAACAGATGCTAACTTGTTCTGACATAAGAAGGCCAGGTTTACTCAATAGGAAGTCCGTAGCAACTATTACCTAAAACCTTGAGCTCTCTCACATTACCTTGAGCAATGTCTTCAAAGAAATGAGGTTTAATAAAATGTTCATCTAAAAAAAAGTTCATCTAACATGTAGATGTCTAAATGATATAACAATACAGGGAGGTGGGTCACACATCTTAAAATCTTGGTACCTGCGATGACAGGTATTGTATTAATATTTTGCTCTAGGTAAGGGATTGCTCAATGAAAAAGCTAGAGTTCTCTTAGATCTTTTCTCTTTGATTATAGTTAGAATGTTCAGATTTCATTACAAGCATACCTCGTTTTATTGCACCTCACTTTATTGTACCGCACAGATTTTGCATTTTTTGCAAATTGAAGGCAAGACCCTCCACCAGCAGAAAGATTATTACAACTCGCCTTATTGCGACACTCGCTTTATTGCGGTGGTCTGGAATTGGACCCACAATATCTCTGAGGTATGCCTGTATATGCTCTTGTCTCGCATTGAGAAAAACTATAGAGGAAACTGTAGGAACAACGTGAAGCCCTCGATCTCCCTATGCCTCTGGTCTTTGCTGCATTTTGGTTATGAACAGCATTTGTGTCTTAAGCAAAATTATGTAAAGGAGGAAAATGCTGTCATAGGAGCTAAACAAAACTCTATCTTAATTCACTCTTGTTTTTTATGTAATCCAGAGTTAATGTTCATTAATTTCTTGTACTGTTGGATAAGAGGCTCAATGTTTGTTTGCCCAAAACAAACCAAAATCTTTTCTTTTCTTTAGATTGTGATACCATTCTTCAGTCTTTTAATCAAAGATATTTATTTCCTCAATGAGGGCTGTGCCAACCGCCTTCCAAACGGCCACGTCAACTTCGAGGTAAGGGCAGGCTGCAAAAATCTAAGCACAGAGAAGGGCGAGCGTCTCCAGCATTGTATCCCAGGCCAGGCAGCCAAAGCTGATTCTGAAATTCTAGAACCAAGTTTTCTCTCTCCCTACTATTTATAAGAAAATAACAAGACTGAGTAGAATTAATTAGCTGCACCATTATTATTAATTATTTAGAAGTACTTGAGTATATTTTTACCTATACCTAGTAAATATCTATACCTAGTTTTTATTAAATTAAAAAATTATGGAGTTCAGAAAATTAGAAGCCAGAAGGAAACATGAAATGGAATCGACTCTTCCAAGCTTATAATTTTTGATGACTGCTTTTAAGTCCTTTTCTTCTATTTTTTTCTAGAAATTTTGGGAACTGGCCAAACAAGTGAGCGAATTCATGACGTGGAAACAAGTGGAGTGTCCATTTGAGAGGGACCGGAAGATATTGCAGTATTTGCTCACAGTACCAGTCTTCAGTGAAGATGGTGAGTAGGCCATTCAGCTGGAGCTGCCACCACTGTCTCCAAACCCAACAGTTAGGAAATTACTGTATAAATGCTTGGTGTCTAGTTCTTCTTATAGTATGAAGCCTGTCTTCTGACCTATTCCATCTCAAGAGTTTTCCATTGTGCAGAAAACTTTGTAACTTATTCCTAAAATATTTGTCAGGCACTTAATAGTCACCCATAAACTGTATGTTTCTGGGTTTAAACATATCTAGTATCTTTATGACACTAGATCTGCAGAGCTTTGGGCATCAATGGAAAGTTATTGAAGGATTGTTTTTTCCTTCTTTGGGCTTGCTTCAGTGGAGGAAAAAAAGATGTTTTGTGATATGTTGATAGTCAAAGTAATTTAAATAAACAAACAAACAATTAATTGCTATTTCTTGCTGTTTGAAAAAGTAATGGAAAGTCTTGACCTGTTAAAACATTAGGGAATTTGAGGCAGATAAAGTAATTGATGATATACAGGAAAAAATTGACCAGAAGAGAGTGAGTTTTTAAAAGACTTGGAGATTTATCCTATTGATTTGTTATATCCTAATATTATATAAATCAGTAGTACCTAATAACTGAATAATTTCCTATAGTAGATGGATGTATCCATGATAATGACTGAAGAACTTTTCAATTAATATTATCATTCTAGAGGGGACTTGATTGTTTTAAACCTTTACATAGGATTAATAACAAGCTTTTAAATCTTTGGATGAAGATAATTTTTTGATTTAAAAATAAAGAACACTTATTAGCAGGATGGAAAGTTGGCCTAGAAAATCTGGCTTTTTTCTAAGGACTTTTTAAAATATCAAAGCTATCAGGAAAAGATCCCCCTCTCATCCCCTTCTTTGTAAAGGACATTATCATGAGTGTGTGACAGCATCATGTGACTTGCATTAAGCTGTTTCTTTGCCTGGTAAATTGTCTCTTAGTTCACTAAGTGCCATTTTGGCCTAGAGGGCCCTCCCCTCCCTTTTTTTTTTCTGAGATGGACAATCAGAGGCAAAGTAATATTCTGTGTTCTTAATGAAACTATGAAGTTTCTCTGCCATAATTTGGTTTTAAGGAATGTGTTTTGCTATAGGGTTTGGCTCAGGTTGAACAAGGGTGGATGCTGGTGAATAATATATCGGTAGAAGGCTTCAGTGTTAACGCATTCTCACTTTTGGTTGATTGTAGCTTTGTACTTGGCTTCCTATGAGAGTGAAGGACCTGAAAATCATATAGAGAAAGACAGATGGAAGTCTTTAAGGTGAGTCTCTTTGCTTCTCATTGCTGTGCAAATCTAAAGGAGAGGTTGGCCTTACCTGAAGAAAGCCACATGCTCTCTGTAGGAAGTCCCTGCCCGCGTGTTCGAAGTCCTCTTCATCTTAGCTCCTGTTAACTGAATCTTTGCAGCTGAGAATCCTCATTGCTGTTGTTCAGTTTTATTGCCTTTCATTTCTTTATATTGGCAGATGTATACAGGGACTCTGTTTTTCTTTCTATCTCCTATAATTTGATGGAATGAGGAACTGAAATTACCCCATGCTGTGGTAAAAAGAGCACTGACTCATTCCCTTCATCTAAAAGATAAGATCAGACAATATTTCTGAGTAGTTCTAACACTAAAATTTTACGTGACCTGAGATAAAAGAGATCTGAATGCCAAATGGATCAGTAAATTTGAATGTATCGCTAATTGACTGAATGCTGGTCCCCCTTTGTTTTGAGAGAGGTTGGGAGTGGGGAGAGAGAGAGTGAGAGAGAGAGAGAGAGAGAGAGAGAGTGTTAGACTTAGCTGGAACTTTAAACATAACTCAGAATCTTTTCAAATTTAAAAATTTTGTTAATCTATTAATATTTTCAAATAAATGTATTTTCAAATAACACTAGGTTAGATAAATTTGTATTTTAACCATTTGAGATACTTTAATGGACAAAAGCAGCCTATAATATAATAATATAAGCAAAATCACTATATGTGTATTTCTATTCTTCTAAGAGACTCAGGGAATGTGTACCTTTTTATACTACGGTTGACAAGCTCATTTTCTCTTTTTCCCATGGTCATTTGAGAGCTTTCATTAAATGATTTTGGGCTAGGTTTTATGAACCAAGATATATATCTAAGACATATTTGGGTTTCTGTGATTTTGTTTCAAAGGAAAATTTAGGTCTTCTTTGTATTTCTCAATGAGGAGGAGGAGCAGTGGCACTGGAATTGTTATTCTTAGAACAGGTTATGGTGATAGGTAAAGGATCAGAGGTGCTTCTTTTATCCCCAAACACAAACACAAAGAAGGTGTGACCAATGCCTGGAATCATGGGAATGTAGCAACTCGCTGAGCTGATGACCGATTCCAGTTTTATCAAATTTTGTACCTGCTTGTGGCACATTTATGTTAAAATCTTGTATTACTTTATGTTGGAATTAAAAACCTATACTCTTAAATATTGTTCATGTGTAAAACATGAGCCTCAGAGTGTACATCTTGCCAGATAAAAGATTTTGGAATTACTCCTTTTATCCTTTTTAGACAAAATTTGCCTTCCATATATGTCCTATTTTTAATCCTCCTTTTCAATTTTTTTTTAAACATTAAGTTGGTACAACCCCCGCATACAACTTAGCTATTGTCACTTTCCTTATAGATTTTTAAAAAATTGGTAAGCAGATAAATTCACTATACATAAATGATACCTGTTATCTGCATTACTTGTGAAATCCAGACATACTAAAATAATCCAAACCTACCACATACTTTTCTGGTTATTCTTTTCTGATTGTTATTCTTTTATGCCATATTCATATTGAGTAGTGGAAGGGTTCATACGTCAATAGGTTGATAGTAAAAGCTAATGATTGATTATGCAATTTCTTCTCATATTTGTATGTACTGTACACGCAGTATACAATAACATTTAACATTCGATTGGTTGAAATGTGACCAAAGAATTTCATAGAGAATTTAGAAATGTGAAGTGAAAAAGAGGGTGCACTGTACTGGTGTAAATTCAGATATGAATCCATGAATTCATATGCAAAAGTGCTCAGTAACAATGCTTCTGACAAGAATTCATTGAGGGACTAGCGGTGGCACAAATAGATTGAATGGTGTATAAGGAAATATGTATATAAATCCAGTGAAGATGTGTTCTTGGTATAAAAGACTGGGTTCCATGTTAAAATTAATTGTAAGGGCCTTGAAGAGGAAACTCTCCCTCGAGTCTGGGTTTAAGCCACGCGCTCTGCCTTTTCCATATCCTGTCCGGTTTTAAGGCCCCGCTCTAATGCCTCCCACTCCCTGACCCATTTGTCCCCGGAAATAGTCCCTCCTGTACTTGTGCACTCTAAGGCCATCTTCCTCTCCTGTTATTATCTTGTTTTGTAGTGTATATGCTGCTTTTTCCTCTTAGTATGTAAGTCCCTTAAGAACAAGCACAGGGTCTTCCATAGGGACATTCCATATGGTGTGTCTGCCATAGCACTGGACACACACTCCTGCAGAGTCGAGGAAAGATGTTGGGTGACTACAGGTGTTGGCTAAGGCATAGCAACCACACAGAAGATAAAGAAAATACACTGTGATCATTTGCAAAACCACATATGTTAGTGGGTAGTAAGACATTATTCTAGAATGATAGTACCCACCTGAAAACTTGTATATACGTTAGCTTCGAAGGCAATATTTTTCACATAGACACTTTCTGCTGGCTCTATAGCCATTCATTCAGATTCTTAGGTTCAGCAGTGGTAATGACAAATATGCTTCTGAGGGTAAACACCTTTCTTGTCACCTGATATTTAAATGCTCTCAGTGGGCATGGAATGTGAGATGCTTATATTTTCTAAATAAACTCATCTGTGCTAAGACCCACACATATCTAAAAGCTTTTTATCATTAGTGACCTTTGTTTGTTTTAATATAAAGCCACTCAAGATATAGATTTACCTATAAACAAAACTTTTGCCATCTCCCTTAATCAATATTGTAGTGACTAGCAGTTCTCCGAAAAAAACAGGACTTTAACACAATATTTTTTTCTTCCTCTTTTTAACTGTAAAAAGAAGAACTTAAAACACAGGAAAAACAAAACAAGGCATTTTAATCCTATGTCGAATAGTCTGTCATATTCATTCTTATACTGTCTTTTTGATTACTCAGGTCAAGCCTCTTAGGCAGAGTTTAACAAATGGGATGCTGATTGCTGCTGCTGCTTCTGCGTCATGCATCATTGCGGGGCTGGCCTTTGTCGCCTGGCATCTAGTACTACAAAAAGTCATGAAGTCCGGCAAGCAAGCTCACTCAAGAGCATATGGGGAACTTATTTCCCACAGCTGACAGATCGACTCAGATTTTGTGAGACTGAAATGTTCACTGAAGACACTTGAGAAAGAATCCTCTAAAGATCCCAGCTCTGCACATGATTCATCTCCTGGAATTTCCATGTGAATCACAGCTCTGCACCTGGATGGAGCTTTCTTTTGTGTGTGTTTTTTTATTTGGTTGAACATTTGCTGCTAATGGGACTTGCCCAGCTGAGTGCTGGCTCTTAGGAAGCCCAGGTTTCTTTGTTAACTTAAATGAAAAAGGGAGAGGAGAGAGAGGAAAAAAACCCTCCAGTTAGATCCCAAACTTCAGCTCAGTGGTATTGCCAGGAGGGGGAAGACTGGTTGAAAGCTGACTGTGGACTTTGTTTCCCTTAGTATGTGCTGTGTTGTGAATTCCTCTCCTCCCTCTTCCGACTAGATTTTGAGTTGGCTGCTGGTTAGCAAACTCCTTTTTACCCATATAAGTTATTTAATATAATAATGAAGCTCAACACTGTGGTAGGAAAATAGCCACTAGGAAAAAAAGCAGAGTTTGTCATTGGACTGTTGAACATTCTAGGACTTTTTGTTTTCTTTGCCCCTCTGAGCTGTTTACAACTGACCACTGTGTTCTACAGATCTATTTTTCAGTAGTTTTTTGTTAGTTTTCCATGACGCCTATTTTTTTTTTCTCTTGTAAATTTAAATGATCTGTCTTTAAGGGTCTTGGAAAAACCCATGGCCTAATTACAATTTAATTTTTTTAACAGACTGTTTTCATTGCTTTTTGGAAGCTGTTGTGACTAAACATGTGAACAAAGAATAAATTGGAAAAGTTCCCACCCCCACCCCCACCCCCACCGCAGCAGTGAACAAAGCAAATGAAAACATCTTGCTGTGAAAGGTGGATCTAATTGTGAAATAGTTCACCTTGTTAAACATCTAAATACGTCTGTAGTTGCTCTGCAAACAGCCATTATATTTATTTACTCTAGGAGAAGCTGTAGAGTAGTAAACCGTGATAATGAAAAAAACAAAACACCGTTCAAAACAGAGATGTATTTGAAAACTTAATGACGTGGTTTCAAAAAACAGAGCATGTGTATGTGCTGCACGCCATCTCAGCAGACCTGAAATGTCTCCAGGTTTTCCCTTTGCAACCATCAATATATTTTACACTCTGCGGCTAGGAGTTGTGGCGTCTTTCTTTTCTTTTATGGATGGAATCGTTGGGCCGGGGCGGGCTATTGTCGCAGAAGTTCAACTCAAGTGACTGGCTGAAAATATGTGTGTCCTCAAGGAAGTGGCCTTTAGGAGTATGTGTGTGGGCACGGATTTTCTGCAAATGAATCAGTAAGGATTTAATAAACATTACTTACCAGGCATTTTCTAAGTGTAGATCATCACACCCCTCCCCCGCCCCACTCTGTCTCAAGCTTCCCTCGGGCTCGTTAGGTATAGAAACAAGCATATTAATAAAAATAATGATTTACCCAACAACACATAGCTAATGAGAGGCCCAGTGATTTGAAGGAGGCTTTCTAATTCCAGAGCCCAAGCTTTAAACCACACCGCCAAACCTTCTCAAATGTTGATAGAACCTTCAAACTTTGAAATAACCTGCGGCTCTTATTTTTCTGCAAATTTGTATTCTGTAGGTCTAGGGTGGGGCTGACGTGCTGATGCTGCTGGTTCTAGAATCTGCTTAGAGTAGCAAGACACCCCAAATCCTGCCTCCTTTCCCCTGCACTGCCTTTCCCTGAACTTTGTGCCCCTGTAGCTGTTTTGGTGACAGCAGCAATGTTTATCTTTCAGCTGTCTACGTCAGGGTTTGGCAAACTATGGGCTGCTGGCCAAATCTGCCCATTTCATACTGCCCACAATGTAATAATGGTTGAAAAAATCTAAAGAAAAATAGTATTTCAGAACACATGAAAATTATATGAAATTTAAATTTCAATGTCCATTAAGTTTTACTGGAACATACCCACACTCATTTATGCATTTTCTTGAGGCTGCTTTTTGCTACAGAGTCTCATAGTTGTGACAGAGACTGAATGGCCTGCAAAGCCTCAAATATTTGCTTCTTATCCCTTTATAGAAAGTTTGCTGACCCCTGATCTAAGTGATTATTTTGAACATTATAAAGAGTTTGCAAAAATACTATCAGGTCTTTATTATGGCTACTGAAAAAAATTCCTAAACTAATATTATTAGGCCTCTAAATAAATGTGATTCTGAGGTTATTTAATCAAAAAGTTTTCACAGAAAGCGTTGCCATTCTCATACATAGCCTCTAGTTTTAATGTTCAGATAAGCCAGAGGTTTAAACCATGTATTAACTTGTCTGTGGAAATCATTTGCTCTTCTCCTTTTAGTGCCGTGTGTGGATTTGGACTCCCCAGCAGGTTATAGAAGCATTTATAATTTATGTGGCTGGCTGGGAGCCTGGGTAAATACAAGCATAAACAGCACCAGGCAATGTCAGTCAGATTTCCATTCAGGATGCGTTCTGCCCAGGCACGCCTCGCATTCCAAAGCAGCAGGCTGTGAGCTGAGGCCTGGAGGGAGCCTCAGAGCACGCTGGGCTTGGTAGGAGAAGAAGACTGCACCTTTCACTGTTTGAAGTATCCCTTGTTTTCGAGGGCATAGGCCCAAGTTCCCCAGAGGTGGCCGGCCTTTCATCTAAGAACATCGTCGGAAACGGGTTGTCTTGCCTTGATCTTCGGAGGTTTTTCAGCTTTGCCTCTCGACCTGGCCTGGCTATGGCACCCCCGCCCATCTCCTCAGCCCTCATGTACTTCTAGCACACTTACTTTCTGTATTTTCTTTTTCTAACTGCTGTCCATATACCTCCTGTGCTTAGAATCTCAAGAAATCACAGCCTCCTTTAGAAGTTGAGTTGCTAAGCTATATAGGAATGTTGAACTATAGATTATTAACATTCTCTACCTTCTGCTTGGATGCATTTTATTTACCTTGTGGCCCGTCTCAACGAAAGACTGCCTGCCTCCTCTATTCCAAACGTGGCTTACTATTCTGATGGAGAACGTTCAATTGGGAATAGAAAAGAGGGGTAGGCTAATTTTCTTTTGGAGATAAGGGTTTAAAAACATTCCTGGATTTGTTTTCTAAATATATATCTATATTTAGAAACATAAATATAGATTTTTATCTAAATGTCTAAATATATATTTAAGTATATATTTAGATATACATATATATGTATGAATATATATATATATTTATATTTATATTTATATTTATATTTATATTTATATTTATATTTATATTTATATATTAGTGACCTGGAAACTACTAACCAAATATATACAACTCAAAGATCTTCTGATGGCAATTCTATTAGCTTTACCCTTAAGACATTTACTTAAAAGACTTCTGTCAGACTTGGTCTTCTAGAGGTATAATAGAAAATGGACAGTTTTCTAATGGGGGCACTTTCTGGATAATTCAAGCCAAAAGTTTTTTTGTGTTTGAATGATCAGATTATTGCCTCAATTCTTTGCTTCATATAATAACATCACTTGATTCTGCTCATTGCCAACAAAAGAGATGCTGGGGTTTGAGGTTTATGTATACAAACTTTATAGGTTAGGGACCTGTCGTTCAAAACTAGCAAATAGGGCTGGCTCCATGCCACATAGACCTCTGCCTTAATTCTGTACTTAAGAATCAACTCCTCTTGATGGATGCTTTTCCTTCCTTCCTTCCTTCCTTCCTTCCTTCTTCCTTCCTTTCCTTTCCTTTTCCTTCCTTTCCTTCCTTCCTTCCTTCCTTCCTTCCTTCCTTCCTTCCTTCTTTCCTTCCTTCCTTCTTTTATTTCTTCAGTGAGGTATTCCCAGGTATTCCTCGCAGCCTTCAGCAGGCTGAAACCACACTCTCCAGCCTGAGCCCTGCTTCATGTCTCTAAGATTCCATATCCCAAGAGAAGAAACATCCAAATGTACATAATCACATTCTGGACACCATGAGGCAACTGTCTTAGAATATTAACTATTAGCATACTTAAATTTAAATGGCCAGATAATCCAACATTTTAGGACTTTTAAGTGATGATTTGTAGATAATTTAGAGAATTAAAGAAGAAGGAAACTGACATTTCTTAGAATAAACGAGAAAATGATACACTACTTGACAAGTGACAAACTGGTGGGTTTTCTACATTGAAACAAAGTTTGCTTTCTTTCCCTCTTTCCACCTACACTGCTCAGAAAAAATAAAATTTGGTGTGAAATCATGTTTCTCTCGGTGAATCATTGTGGGAAAGTAAGTTCAGCAGAACGTGTTGTCCGCTTGTTTGAGACCTGGCAGATGGAGGACCGTGGGCATTGTTAAATTTTTTGCAGTGTGATTATGACTCCTCCTAAGTGCAAGTGAGCTATGTGGGTAGTGAGTGTGTTGAATACACCAGCAGGTCAATTATCAGTCTAATTATTGGAGATTCGCAGGTTTTTTTCTTTATTTGGGTTGAGTAAATTTCAAATGTGGCCCTAAAATATCTGGAGTTTGGAAATGAGTATAAAGTTAAGTGATTCTGATCCTTTCTCAAGGATGACACTAACCCCAGAGATCAGCAAAGGAAATCAATGGCTCTGCCTTATTATTATTATTATTATTATTATTATTATTATTATTATTAGATTGGTAACACTCTCAATGATTAGTGTTTACTAGTGCTATTTAGTTATGTGTTTATTAGTACCAATAATCATGACAAGAAGTCCATCTTCTAAAATAATATAAGAATCCATCATTAAAAAAACTGGAACCAGTGTTGTTTAGGGTCCCGGGATGTTCGAAATATACCCTATGAGAGTATTAGATGTAGAATGTGAGAACTAACAGCTAAAACTCGCTCTCCCCAGATTTCTGAGACTTCAGGACAGTCTCCCCAATTTTTCACCTCAGTGTCCTCATCTGTAAGTAATGGGTCTGGACTAAGTGATGTGGAATGGCCATCCTGGGTCTAAGAGTCTGTGGTTTGAGAAAGCACTTTCTCAGCTTGCTGGACTGAAAGGTGAATTCTCAAATGAATAAAGCATCCTGCATTTGTGCCTCCAATCTTTTCTTCCTGTCTTTCTCTTTTGTGTTTAGTTTCATTGTGTTTGAAGAGGGAAGGGAAGAGAGGCTAATTGCTACTAGATAGGAGACAAAGGAATGATAAAGGTTCAATTCACCTCTCCATTTGCATCCCATGCCACGTGATGGGGTAGAGTTCTTTATAGTGAAGCCTGATTGCTACCCAGACCAGAATCTATAAAACATATTTTGTTTAAGACCTATTGTATAACTTCAAAGAGACTAGATTAAGAAAGCATAGTTCCCAAAATCTACAAAAATAACTTTGTTGTGTAGACTACATCTTTGCCATGGCAACTGTTGTAATTGCTCTCGTTTAAATAGATAAAATCACATATACAGTACCTGTTCATACCTAGTCATTCATTTATAAATGAGTTACTATTGGGCTTAAAAGACCAACACTCAGACAAGTGATGATCAGAGTCCACTTCTGCATTTTGTCAAATTTCGTTCCTTGGGCCAAGGGGGACCTCCCCTGCGGGCTTTCCAGACGGTGGCACGCATCTGTTAGAGGAAGTCCTACAAAGAACATGCTCCAGTCCAGGAGGAGGGATACCTTCTTTCCTTGGGCGACAAATGCTCTGTGAATTCTGATCCAGGAAGACCTCTGCAAAAGAGGGAAGATAAAAGGAAGGAAAAGACAAACAAGGACTCAGAAGAGAAAGAGAAATGTAGAGGGATATGTAAATAATAAAGCTTTTGCCAAGTGGGAGAGTTTAAGAGGAGCGGCTTCAGCAGCGTCAGGGCTTCTGAAATCCTCAAACTCACTTAAATCTAATATGGCAACAATGAAGCTGGGAAATATGTTCTCTTGGGAAATTACAAACTATTTGCTATACAAATAGATATCGAGTAAGTGAATAGAACTAGATAACGATGAAGATTATTTTCAATGACAGTAACTTACTGAACTAACTCCGTAAAGTAAATTTTATACAATTCTGGAAAATAGGCATCACCGACCCCTCCCACTTAGTCAAAAATTAACAAGCCCTTTGTGCAGAGCAAAGAGGAGCTGGCTGGAGTGCTTGCTGTCTCAGCCAGTTAAGATTTAGACAAAAAATAAGGATAACCCAAGAGGTCCTTAGGTACCCCCCCAAATGCTCAAGAATTATAAAATACTTTCTTTCGTTCAGGATATTCTCTTGGCTCATAGATAAATCCAGCTCTGCTGTGATGGCCAGGAACAAATGGGAAAGAAGGTAAGGGTGCAGGCCTATTACCAGGATATTCTTACTAATAGAATTTCCTGTGTTCAGAGAGTTCAGAGTATGGTGCAAACAGTTCTTCTGGTTTTTCTCTTGAGTTATTTTTTCAGTCTATGCTCTGTCAAGGTGAAATGACCCTGAAGGAGTTTTACTCGGCCCTCATCCAGGCCCAGGTGTGGGCCGTTGGGCCTTTACTTCACTGACACTTTCTCCTCAATTGAACCACTGGTTCCAGCGGAAATAGAACGAAAAAGATAGGCAACCATCAAACTGGTTCGTGACTGGCCTGGGACTAGAAGCACAATCTAGGACTGTTCTTTTGCACTAAGCAGATCCCTTCTAAAGCAGGTCACCCTGCCTGGGACTTTGCCTGGGTTCATACCCTCAGTTAGTCATGGTATTTTCAGCCATCCCAGCACTTTTGAATTCACAGATTCTTTAATTGTCAAGAAAAAAAATGTGTGCTACACACTATGCAAAGTGCCAGAGATACTGGGGTGTGAATAAGACCCAGCGCCTACACTGAAGGAGCTTACTTTCTAAAGAAATCACCCATGTAGCACAACAGGTGTTGAGAGTAGGTCTGTCTGTCCTTCGTGCTACCATTCAGTCCTCTATTCTTAGCTAATCAGCTTAGGAGATCAGAGAATTTGTCATGGTAGATGCAAACCTAGATTTTACGAATGTTTGCCAGGGGAACGCCTACTGCATGCGAGTGCAGGCCCAGGCAGCCATATATGGATGTATCATTTTATTTTGCCCTGGGGCTGAAATCCAACCAGCTCTCACGCACCAAGCTATGTATGGAGTTTGCACTGAAGTAGCCTCTACCTGGAGGGAGGGGTGCTTTGTTGTTATTCATCATCCCTGATAAGGTATATTTTCCTAATTGGCACAGAGGCTCTTGATATGCTGACAGCAGACCTGCCAAAGGGCACAGACAAATGCCCTTTCAAAGAACCGCCTCATGTTTGTTATAGCTGAGTTAGATTTTAAGCTGGGACTTGAGAAGTATTCAGGCTCCAGATGGAGAAAAGATTTGGGCTCTGTGCTGAGAAATTGCACTTTACACTAAAGATCTACGTGGAACCACTGAAGGATTTTTAGCAGTGAGGTGCCAAGGTCGGGGGTGCATTGTAGCAAGATAGCACCGGCTACTCAGTAGAGGATGGATTGGTGTGGGAATGTGGGGGGCGGAGGTGGGTGATGATCAGGAGGATAACTTAGAGGAACTGGGTAGGAGAGCGTTGTCTTAGACCAGACACTAGATCAGGAAGCCCAAACAGGGAGGACAGAGAGGAGGACATGGATTTGTAAAGTATTAAGAAGACAGACGAAAGCCCAGGGCAGGGGTGACTGAATGTGCTGGGGAGCAGCAGCTGTAAGTAGGTCTACGTTATGAGCTGAATCGTGTCCCACCACGAAAGATATATGGAAGTCCTAATGTCAGTACTTCAGAGTGTGACCTTATTTTGAGAGATGGCCTTCACAGAGATAATCTAGTTAAAATCAGGGCCGTAAAACAACATGACTGGTTTACTTGAAAAGCGGGGAGTGTGGACACAGAGGCAGAAATGCACACAGGGAAGATACAAGTGAAGATGGAGTTATGTCGCCACAAGCCACAGCACTGCCGGAAGTCAGGAGAGAGGCTGGGACGGATCCTTTCCGTCCATCTTCATAGGAAGAACAGTCCTGCTGACACCTACACATGAGAATTCCAGACTCCCGACCTCAAAGACAATCCATTTCTGTTGGTTAGGCTACTCAGTTTGTGCTTCTTTGTTTCTTCTAGAAAACGAACAGTCTGTCTCTTTTATGATTAAATTATTTAATAGCTGAAGTCTGCCATTAAGTCACTCTAATAAAGAGGTTTATAAAAGAATTAGGTAATACTTCCTATAGTTTACCTTGAACTCCACGAACATAATCATTCCATTTTACTTCCAAACATTGTTCTCAAGTTCCATATTTCATTTATTACCTTTGATTGTGTCATATCTTAATCAATGTAAAATGAATAGAGAACTTGAAATGTTTACACAAATCAGTGAATGCAATTAAGTATATATAGTGGAAACTGATGCGACTTAGCCCAAGGCCCAGCCCATGGTGAAATGCAATATGTGGGCTGAATAGTAGAACTGGAGAGGACTCTGGAGAAAAAAAAAAAAAAAAGGCCTCATTTACAGATGCATACACTAAAATCCAGAGAATTTGTGTGACCTTGGGCTAGTGATTCACAAATCTGTGTCAGGGCCAGAAGTTAAGATTTAATCTCTTGACCTATAGTCAATCCTTTCTCCTTATCCTGCTGATACAATGCTGACTTTCCCTTTGAACGGAATTGGTCTAATTCTAATGAATTTTGAATGCAGATGTTAAAAGTCAAATCATCTGAGACTCTCCATCCTGAAGTCATTTGAGAAAAGAGAGGTAATAAAAATAAATAGCATCTTATAGAAGAGCAAGCACAAAGTAAATATAAAGAGAAAGGAAATTATGTTTTTATTGACTATCTTTCACTGGCTACTTCTCAGTCTCTGCTGATCGCTTCTCAGTCTTCCCTTGTGTCGCTGGATTACGTCAGGGGTCAGGGCTCCTTTATTTATATTCACTTTGCAGGTGACTTCTTTCAGTCCCGTTGCTTTAAAAGCCTCTACTACCTGGTGACTTCTCCATTTATAGCTCTAGGACTTCTTTCCCAGAGGTAGAGTCACCTTAAAGTTTGCAAAACTTAAACTTTAGGGCCCCTCATTTGTACGAACCCTTCTAAGACCCAGTACCTAACTTTGTACTGAGTCGTGAAATCTTCGTCCTAAAGAATCTTCCCCTAAAATGATATAAGCTTTGAATTCTACAAGCCTGGATCCACCCTTTACTGTTGTCATCTCCTGGACTTCAGACTTACACACTACACCTCCACTTGGACGACCTTGTCCAAAAAAGGAAAGCACAAGAGCTCCTGGTTTTCCCATCGGGGGCGGTCACTGGTGCTAATCACCAAATATTTCCAGCTCTCTGATTTCTAGGCATGTGCTAGGACTGCAGTTCCCACCATCCCCTTTGAAGTTAGGCAGAGCTTCGTCTGAGGAACTGTGAGTGGAAGTGACTTCACTTCCTTCCTTCCGACTGCTGTGGTGATGGCGGAAGGGCGTCGAGATGAAGCCTCAGTCCCCTTGGGTCCCTGAGTGAGGACTCTGAGTGATGTTCTCTGCCAACCGGCAACAGGTGTGTACTGTGAGTGAGAAAGAGATTTTTGTGGGTTAGGCCAGTAAAACTTGGGGTCGGTTTGTTACTAAAGCATAACCTAGCCTATCATAACTGATACATTTCCCAAATTTCTGCCTCTTCCCATTTTTCTATCTCAATAAACACCAGTTCAATCCTCTGTGTTGCTCAGGCCAAAACTCTTGGCATCATCCTTGATTCTTCTTTCCTTCACTGCACATCAACAGTCCTGTAGACTGCACCCTCAAATATATCTACAAACTAAATCCATCTTTTGCGGGATTATTGTGACAGTCTCCTAAACCCTTGCCTTCCTAGGCTTATATGCCACATATCAGCTAGGTGGCTGTTTAGAATACGAGTCTGCTTATGTGACTCATCCCATTACTCATTCCTATAATGGATTCTCATCTCACTCAGAGTGAAATCTGAGGACCTGTAAGACCTAACCCTGCTGCCTTTCTGCCCTTGTCTCCGACCACCCACCCCCTCATTTGCTCAGATCCAGTCTCGCTCTCCTCGCTAGCCTGTGCACACTCTGAGCCTTGCCCAACCCTTGGTCTGGAGCATTTGTCCCCAGCAGCACCACAGATCATTTCCTCTTCTTCATTAGCTCTACTGAGATGTCACCTTCCCAGCGAGGCCTTTTGATTGATCCCCCTTAAAGCAGCAACCCCCTCCCCAATAACTCCAATAGTTTCTAAGAATGTACTACTACCTGCTAGGTTCTCTGTTAAACTCTTGATAGATATAAACTCATTTCCTTACAATTATCCTATGAAATGAAACCATTATTATTGTTATTTAAGGGGTAGAGAAACCATGGCATAGAAATGTCAGAAACTTGTTTAGTCACAAACCACTAAGTGGTGCAACTCAGATTTATCTGTGTCAGACTCTAAAAACCATCCTCTTAATTCCTATGTAATTTTGCTTC
The DNA here is from genome assembly GCF_902729225.1 of Pteropus medius. Lineage (NCBI taxonomy): Eukaryota > Metazoa > Chordata > Mammalia > Chiroptera > Pteropodidae > Pteropus > Pteropus medius. The sequence continues at coordinate 28,416,430 of NW_024351730.1, read as the reverse complement.
ATAGATTAGGAAGACTCTAAAGACATGTTAAAACTTGATTTTGGCTATTTTATAAACAAGTATTTATGTCATCCTGTTGGCCAACAAATTCAGATTGGATCATAGCACAGGAAAATCCAGCTGGCTGAGCAGTGGTTCCCATAGAATATGGGTAAGTAAGTCCATGTCTGCCTGGATACAAGTTTATGATGGAACGACAGCCCTCCAACTCTGTCCTGGTCTTGCTCTCATTTTATCATAGACCAGGACGAAGACTGGAAAGGTCACAAAACTAATGTGGCATCAATGTTCAAATTTTTTTTTGTTTAGCTGCAATTACCAGTTAAAACAAATCAGATGAAACTTGATGGACTGAAGTGAGGTTCAAAACTTACTCTTGGGAATTTCGGTGAAAGAAAATAGGTCTTACAAAAAAGTTCATGTGGAGGACTCTAGTGATTTTAACTCACCCCTTTCTCTGCTGGACCAATAGTGTAACATTATACACGTGTTTTTAGCAGCCATCTCGGCTCATTTAGAAAAATCCTGTATTCAGATGGAAGAAAACTAGAAGTTGATCGTCAACTGCTAAACTGCGTCTGTTTTATTTCATCCCATCATCCTATTGTTTTCAGTTCTAACTGCCAGATTTTAAGATGGATATTGACAAATTCAGGAGCACCAGGCAGACAGTGATAAGGATAGTGAAGCCTTAGGAATCAAAGGCATATGCGACTTACTAAACCTGAAGGGGCGACTTGGTGGGAAATAACCACTGTCAGGGGGCTGACTCTATTGTATAAAAGGGAAGAATTAAGGCCAAAAAGTGAAAAGTATGAGGAGGTGGATTTCAAGTCAATGCAAAGAATTTTCTAACCCACATATATGTACGGTGTCCCTACGGTTAAAGGAGAGATCCCAGTGGGCTGGTAACGAAACCATACCCCTACCTTGAAGGTGCACACTGACCAGTGAGACAGACAGTTTGCTGACTTATAAATGTGACTTGTTTAAATGCTGAAGAAGTCAGCAGTGGCACCGAGGAAGGAATGATTGATTTACCCTCCCTAGGTGGACAGAAGGATAATTAAGCATAACTTAGAAGCACAGGTGTGAGTTTTGCAGAGAATACAGGCTGGGGACGTGCTCCCAGCGAGGGAGTTAGGGATAGCATGTAGGGATGCGGAGAAGCCAAACAAGACTGTAATTTCAGGTGAAGTCTCTGGTTCAGCCTGAGCCCTGATCCCATGGGCTGCTCTGGAGCATGAATTACACTTCAGAGTGTGTCCCCTTTGGGGCAAAAGAGCTATGCTTTTGTACTTGTACACTAGTCTGCCACTGGTTATGGGCTCCCCTGATGGAAAAGTGAGAGGAGCAGGTATAGGCAGGGCATCTCCAGTCCAATCTTCTGAGGTTTGTAGGTGCCGGTGTGAGCCATTAAGCAGCAGAGCATGGACAAGTTGAAGGAAAGGTGCAAGATATCGTTGAAGGATCACATATGGTTAAAGGGACCTGGTTCTGCGCTAACAGCGTCCTCTCTCAGAAGCATGAGAGGGAGGGCCTTCTAGTTAAAGAATTAGTTGAGCAAAGGTGTGAAAAATGGTATGTGGTTAGAGGACAAGATGCAGCATCACTCAACGGAAAGGGTGAATAGAACATAAGGAAGAAAAGGCTAAAAAGCTAGAGTGGTATACTTTAGTGGTACCAAGGGGAAAAATTCCAGCAGGCTAGTTCAAGAGAGGCAGGAATCTCAAGAAAATCTAAGAAAAAGAACTGTAGAATGTCATTGCTTCATGGAGGCTGATTCTGGAAGGCGGTGCAGGATTCAAAGGTGCTCTGGGGAGCTCATAGGCAGAAATCAATGGATTATTACTTTAGTTCTCAGACAGATTTTTTTTTTTACTGCTCCTTATGCAAAATCCAAGGTCAGGAGTCTCTTGGTCTAGCTAAACATCACTGACCTTGTCTGAACACAAGGTTTTGCAACAGCACACTTCTTAATTTGCTGTAAAGCTTTGGGCAGGTGCCTGACCCTGATGCCCATCAGCTGTCACTGAAATATATAAGACAATATGTCATAGAACGCAGCTGCCTGGACACATGTCATAGGACACAGCAGGGAGATTAAAGGAGTGCTGGCCACAGTACTGGTGCTGTGATCGTCCAGAATGAAATTTCCAGGAGCCAAATCAAGAAGATCCTTGTATCAGTTATCCATGGCTGTGTAACCAACGACACACGGTCAGGACCCAGGGCAAGGCAAGTCAGACACCGAAGACACACAATTTAAGGAGGGGCTAACTCTCAGGGTCAAGCCCTTCAAAACAGTTGAGACATTTTATACAAACAAGATGTCTAAGTAATAAAATTTCTCTGTCCCTGGTTCCAATTTTGGGGCTGTACGAAAAGGGTTAATTTTCCCCTGAGTCGGCACATCATATTTTCTTCCGGGTACCTCTGATATTTTACCCAGAAGTATTGTCTGGTATTGTCAGTGAGGTGCTCTGGGGCCTGAAAAGAGATGGAAATACTGGAAGAAGATCAGAGAATAAGGATAGACATGACCGAGGGAGTGGGAGGGATTCATTTATGTGGAAACATGAAAGTAGAACTAACCAGGCGATGACTAATGATATGGTAACTGTCTACAAACACCAAGCGTGTATGATGTGAATGCCAAGAAGTCATCGCTTCATTCGGCACGAAGATACGATCTGAGCAGTAACATGATTGGCAAAAGAAATAATGAATCCTGAATTACAGTTACAGAGAAAAAGAAGGGTAGAGATCGAAATGATTTCATGAAGACTACTTCCTTTCTCTAAGGACAACTCCTACTCATTCATTCATTCATGTCTTTTTCCAGCAAACTGTAAGTACCTGAGGAGGTATAAAGAAGCCATCTGTTCAGCTTTCCCCTTTCACACTGCAGAGGTCCCAGCCTCTAGCCTTTCCTTCATTTCCTGTGTGACAGAATCCTCTCCATTGTTTCTTTCCAACAAAGTTTAGCCAAGAAATTGTTGCTAAGAAGGCCAGAGCAATAGCATCCTGATGTATAGTTTAACTCATCTTATGCAGAAAATTCCACAGCTGGCCTGACATTGTGTTCCATCTGACGCTGGTCCTGGAGGGACACCAGCCTAGCGAGATGAAGTTTCAGTGTGGGCCATTGCCACTACTGTGAAAGCCACCAGGGGCTGTGTCATGGACTCGAGTCAGCTCATTGTGCTCACAGTACTCTCCCCTCATTCGCTAATTCTCCCTTTCTCTCATGTGACATTAATTCGCCCCTACTACCATCACGTTCATGGATCACCAGGCCCAGAAGCAGGCCCATGTCAAAGTAGAGGTATTGACAGTGTCCTTTCTTAGGAAATTTATCATCAGCATCACTGAAGCAAAGCAGCTCACAACTTCACAATTACCCATTCATTCAATAACCTCACACGGAGTGCAGACATTGTGCTGGGCTCTTTGCTGAATGAAAGCTTAAAGCTGGCATCACAAAGTATACTAAGAAGTGGTCTCAGCTTCAAGGAGCTGTCGGGGTGCCATTGTGTACAATGAGTTAGGAACCGCATGTTATAAAGTGTCAGTGTCTAAGGTCCTGTGTGGAACGACAGGTAATGGAGGATCATAGGAGTTGTGTGACTAGGTGAGATAGAGCCAAACAGGAGGGAGTCGGTTGTTCAGAAGCTATTTAAAGGAGAAACTCAAGAAGGCTGAGTTAATTGTGGAGGAATGGAAAGAAGAGGTGAAAAATTGCTAGCTTCTTGGACCAAGCAAGAGAAAGCATGAATCTGTGGATCCCTACACTAGTTCCCAGTGACAGCTCAGAGGCGTTACGCCTAACGTTAGGCCTAGCCTCTTGAATGGGATGGAACCGTGAACTATGGATAAAGGCATAGCCTGCCAAACTTTTGGAACACAATTGCCAGCTTTCAAAAAGAAAAGTGTATTTTTATGTCTTTATTGCCATCAAGCGGTGAAAACTGGGATAGCTCTAAAATAATCCAAAAGGAATTCATTTTTCTAAGCAGCGGAGAGGCTGGAAGCTACAAAATTTCAAAGTAATGATTGGGTTTGAAAGCCTTTATTCTGTTAGGGCACCATCACAATTTTGGAACCTGTATCAGTTCTGTATCAGTTCCCTAATTTCTACTTCTAGCTCTATTGCCCGATTCCTCTAGCGTTAGTTGCTGACCACTGTATCATTGGAGAAATGCTGCCACCTAGTGGGAGATGTGAAGAGAAGCACTGAGGACAAACAAACAAAAAGGTTTAACTTTGCGAAGAGAAATCCGCATCCTTAAAGTAGGAATTTCTCCCTAAGCAAAATTGTGAAGTCAGCAGAATTCATCTTTGACATTTCCGTCCTCCTTTTTGTAAGGAAAGGGCAACACTATTTTCGAATTGTGATGTGGTCACTTCCGTGTGACTATAGGTAAATTAATCTGCTAGCCTCAGTTTTCTTATCTGTAAAATGGACTTAACACATATAGAACACAATAAATATTAATTATTTTCATTTATTATTTGCCTCTTCTCCCACAAGTGCTTCTCGTACTTTTCGACCCCCCCAGATGGAAAGAAAGTTCCCTGCTTACATAAATTCACACTAAAGCATGTGTAACTCTTGTGCTGTTTTACAGTTATAGCAGTCCATAAAACGCAAGGATAACGAAAATAAGTTTTTGTTTTTTATAACTGAACACAATTTTCAAGCAATTCCTGGTTTTTCCAGTTCGTTTTGCTATAATTCCAGTCAAATTTAAGATTTATTTATCTCGGTTCCTGTTCCAAGGCTTTCTTGCCGCTTCCTCCCACAGGCCATGTTGCGTAGCTCATCACTGACTTCGGTACTCGTCCTACATTCGAGGCAGATCTCGAATGCAGGGGAGCCCAAAGGACCCACAAAACACGTATTTCCCAGAAAAGAGTCCAGGGACATTGTCTAAATCTTATCTACTTAAGATGTGGAACACCTGCTTATGTATTACCTTTCTTCCTGTTTCTTTACAGTGGCAAAGGGAGCAGTAGATAATAAAACTGGAAAAATACTTTTTATGAAGTCATATTTTTAACAATAAATAAGAAACAGGGCCATCGATTTTCATTTTCCAAAGTAAACAACTCGAAAGATGGTAACCCTTGTACTGAAAACCTGGGAAGGTCCTATATGACTTCAATTTCCCGAAAGAGTTTGCTCATTTTCTGCAGGTCCCAAGTGCTCCTGCCATCTTTAGTGGTACTGTAGTTAAGGAGAAACAGATTCCCAAACCTATCTGGCGAATGGTGAGGGCTCTGGATTTCCCGCCCAAGTGTGCCGCACCTCACACGTGGCCAGCAGGGGGCGGCCTGTGGCTTGCTCGGCGAGAGGACTGCTGAGCCTCAGCCGGGGATCTAAGACCTACCTCCTTTTCGTTTGCGCAGAACTTTCTCCATTTGATTCTTAGCTTTGTTTATCTTCAGTTTACATTGTAGAAGACTATAGAATCATAGATTTTTCAGCTTGAGAGAGACCAGTCGTATTTGCAAATATACTTCTTAGGAAACACATAGAAGGCCTCGGCCTGGAGTTTTAGGTAAATGCAGAAGAAAGGGCAGTTACATATTAGAGCCATTTCTGTGTCAAGTGTAGTACTTACTGAGAGGTGAGGAATGTGTCTAGGTGGGATTTCCAAGAAGTCTCCGAAAATTATTTCACAGAGTTTAGAGCAATAGATAAGGCGGGTGAATACTGTGGTAGTGTGATGCTACCTGTTACCTGATAGTGTTTCATTAGCACACGTAGACGACATTACTTTCAGGGAGAAGAGACCTGGTCTCCATTATTGCCTTGGGTTCCCACGTTTCCAAAAGATGCTTCGGAATATCTCGGTGTGCCCGCTTGCCTTCAGCCCTAGTCACTCACGAATCGAATGGGGAAGCATTCCTTAGAGCATCCGTTTTTAATTAGTGACTCATGAAGTTTGCCTTCCACTTGGTTCCATCTCTCTGTGGCCCAAGGGTCTCCCAGCTCCCTAGAAACGTTTCAGTCAGATGTGGGTCATCCAAGCAGGGCGTATAGATCATTCCTTTCTTATGATGCCGGGGCCAGAAGGTCAGCAAGGCACATAAACTTGGACGCAAGCGCTCGCACGTATCCTAGATTTGGGGTCTGGGTCTGAATCTGTTGTCATGATCACGAGAGACCAATGATCATGGCACTTACTCTTTTCTGATACTATGGGACTGAATTATTATAAATGAGTAATCCTAACCTGGAGTTTGCAGATAGGCTTCAGAGGACCTGTGACCTCCTGAAACAGAACGTAAACCATATGTGTATGTGTATTTGTATGTGTTATGCTATTTTTTTCTGAGTAGAAAGTCCACATATTTTTCAGAGTTTTCAAAAGGATTCTTAACTCCTCAGTGGCCAACTAAATGGCTTTCCAGAGTATAAGAATTTGGTCTTTTAGAACAGTGACTTATCTTTTTGAGACTCATCTATTCCATCTGCTGAAAGAAAGTTAATCAGCATTTATCAGGTATGTCTGTATGGAGTAGCTCATCTCATGATCTCAACAATGAAGGTCAGCATCAACACCCTGTTCATAGGCGGGGAAGTGGAAGCCCACAGAGGCCAGGTAACTTGCCCAGCAAAACCTGGCATTCAAAAGCACATTCCAGGCTCCAGGATGCAAGTCCCAGCACTGACCCAGCAGTGACCCCAGTGCACTGATTATCCTGTTTCTTGCTCAGTGACTTTGCCAGTTCTCCTTCTCTTGATTCTTGTTCTTTAAGCATCCTTCTGCTTTGAGAAAAGCAATCCATTTCTGACAGGTGTCTGCTCCGTTCCTCACCTGTTCTTTGCTTACACACAGGTCACATACTGGTGGCCCTTGGGTCAAATCTGCCCCGCAGGTATTTTTATGATGAAGAGTGCTTTACCAATATTTAGGAACTAGACTAATTCACATTAAAGTTTGGATTTAAAACTGCTTTGGAAAAAACAGAAGATTCACTTTCTCTCTTGATAAATGCAGACTGGGGCTGAGGAGATGGGGCACGTGCCCTCCCGTTCCCGCCCCTTACTGGAAATGAGCATCTTACTCCAGAAATGTTTAATTAGAATATCTGGAAGATCTATAGTAGAGAATGGCTCTTGCTTCTAAGTTTATTTACCCATACCAATTCTTTCGTTACATTTTTCATCGTGGATATACTTCATACATTTAAAGAAATCAGCTCATCCAATGACTTCAACCCTTAAGACCTGAGACCACTGAAAGCGGCTAAGTTGATGCATGAGGCCAGGGCACTTGCACTGCCTGTATTGACTTAAAAGATAATGTTTTAGATTTAAAAGAGGTTGAGGATCACTGAGATACCATAATATATCCTCACAAGTGGGAGCTCTTGGATGGGCCAATCTTGTGTAAGAACATAGCAATGTCACAGTGGGACCCATTCTCCCAGCAGGAGGTCCTCCTGAGTACTCTGTCACCTGAACCAGGAGAAGATCCCATTGGGGAATCCTTAGGCAGCAGCCTCTTTAATGCGTCTACCATATATCTTTTGTGGTATTTGTCTGAAAGTGCTTCTTGTTTTCCTTCTCTTTATTTTCCACTGTGGTATGAAAATGGAAGCACAACATATGCAGGAGCAGGTGGGATTGGAGAATTATCTGTCCTGTGGTTTCTTCTTAACTCCCTTCCCTTGGCTTGTAAACCACGATATGCACAGTACCTTTCCAGCTAATAAAATGTACTTTCGAGTAATGTAGAGCCTGTCTCTGTTCTCCTAATGCCTTGACTGAGGCCACGAAGCTGGTGTGTAGTGCATCCAGGAATTGCATTAGCTCTGATAAAATTTCCAGACATCTGCCATCTGCCTGCTCTGTTCTGTCTCCTGATGGATCATTGCTCACTGTGAAATAAGGCATTTATGGAAGGCTTTACATGACCTTGAAGAGCTCATCTAAGATTTAAGAGTCTCGATTTTGTCCTAGGACCTGCCACCAATGTGTGTTCTACGGTCTTGGACAGTTCGTCGGTTTTCTCTCTCACTCATTCACATGTAGGACTTCTAAGTAAAACATTTCCCCCTTTTTTGAAAATGTTAGCTGCTTATTTTAAGGAATTCAGTTGAAATATTTTGAATATCTACCACGTGCATGTAAAACACGGTAGTAGACATTGGGGTGGAGGGAAGGAGATGCAAAGTAAAGAACTAAGAACTTTATGGCAAGGATGTTGTCCCCATTTTACACATAAGTAAACCGAGGCTTGGAGAAACTAAGTACATTGCACAAGGCCACCAACCAGGGAAGATTTGGCATTTAAACACAAGTCAATTTGGTATCGAGGGCTATGGCCTTCTCATCGTTGCGTGTTTGTGATAGATGATTGGAGTATGGTTGCTGAGCCCAAGGAGCTTTCAGCGTAATAGCGCATGTACAATAATTACAATTCAAGGAATAGTCTTTAGATTCTGCACAAGAGGAAAAAGCATAGGGCTACGGAAGAATGGTAAATGCAAAAATTATTTGGGGTTATATTCGGGTCTTCGTTATTGGTAATGTTTGTTACCATAGTTACAGCTCGAAACTCTTTTATAATTCTGAATTAAAAGCTGCACAGATGTCTATGAGGACACTCTGACATTAATGGATAAACCCATGTCACACTTCACAGCAAATGTTGGGTCAGAGATATTCAGGGAGCTGTAAACATTCCAACAGCTGCGAGGATCAGACACTGGTGCAACTTCCCTAGTCTACCCCACCCTACCTACCCATGAGTTAGCCCTTTCTGGTGTTCAGTGACATAGCCAACTCCTCGAGGAGTCAGTGCTGACCTGGGCTTGTCCTGCCTGTGCTACCTAAGGGAAAGTTAACACCATCCCCCAAACATGGGAGTGAAGGATTTCAGAAGTCTCACTGCAACATTTTGTAAGGAACTAAATACTCAGGCTCAGTACAGGTTAAACCCAAGGCCAGATTCCAGATTCCTATCCTCTGAAGCTCTATGAGAGAGTTATTACTGTGCTCAGGGAATAAAGGTCTGGCCCAATAAAAACAAACCAATTATAACTGTGTTATAGACACATTCCACTTTTAACTCTCAATTAGGAGACGTTACTTGCTAGATGTGCAGCCCGGTGACCATTGTTACTGCCAGACCCAACGCAGATTCATTTGAGTTTTAGATGTGGCATTCTTGAGATCAGACCCACCAAGATCTGGGTACCCAGAAGGCTGCTTGGGTTGGAACACCTGTAGCCACTGCTCTGGGGATTGAGAAGCACTTGTTTCAGCTGCAAGCCTTGCCAAATGCCTCCACACCACAGAAATGAGATCTGGCCAGCTTGCGTCACATTCTTCAAGGTTTAATCTGCTCAGCAACCAAAGTGGAAACAGCTTTCCCCCAGCTCAAGGCCAGCTGAGTATATAGTTGACTGTTGCCATAGAACAGGCTTGACGGTAACTAATTCTGCCCCACGTTGCCCCAGAGAGCTACCTAGAACTTTGCCGATGCATGAGTTTTGGGACGACAGTTCTTTAACAGGAAGGAGAATCACCTAATATGAACGTGGAAAAAGGTGAAGCTTTGAATGGCAATGACAGTTTAGTTAACATTTATCTTTAAATTGCTTCCTTTATTCAGGCGAATGGGTAAGAAGATATGGATGTGGTACAATGATACAGAACAAGTGGTTCTGGGACTTTATTTAAGACTACGAACTTGTCTCTTCAAGTGAGGCCCCACTGGATAGGCAGATATGTGGATCGTTCCATGGATTTCTCTGTGATTTTATTCCTAGGAGCAGGAACTGGGACAGGTGGCCTGGAGCAGACATAACTAAGCACGGCCAACTGAACAGTATGAGCTGGTTCCAGGAAAGGCGGAGCCTGGTTGTGAGCATGATCAGGCTATCCGACGCTCTCAGCCAGCCCCCGGAGCAAGACTTTTCAGAGTGAGTGGCGAGTGTCATCTAGTGTTTGTTTAGTAGTTTTTTGACACTAAATCCATCGTTTCAAAAACTACTTCTAACAAGGGCCCTTTTGCTACCTAATTTGTCTCACTTTAATTTCCTATATCTCCAACTCTTCTTTCTTCAGAGGTAACATAATAGGATACCCTGAAGGAGACTTGGACCTTACTTTTTGTTTTTTCTAAACTCCGATTGAGGAGAATCCAAGAAAATTTTCTAAAAGTATTTTCTGCCATTTTAGAAATGGTGCACCGAATTTACCTTTGGGGCATACTATCCTTTTGTTCTGGGCAAAACTGAAACAAAACACTTTATTTATAGACCAGCTTAGTTATGCAAAATGATCCACTATTGTTCTTCAAAGGAAAACCAAATACAATGAAGCAACTCAAGGGTGAGAAATTAAATATAGCCAGTGAACCTGAGGTTAGTAACATTGCCTCTTCTATTTCTTGCTGTATTCACACATGGATAAAGAGTGGTGTCTGACACAGAGCAGGCACCCAACACAGGACTGTTAACTACTGAACTGACTTGTCGCTAGGACTTTAGAAATTGTGGGGTTTCCTTTGTTCCAGATTGGCTTGGTCTCTCATCTTGAACTGCAATAGGGTGAGCCTTCCCTTAGGCAAATGGTATGTGTTTCTCAAGTTCTTTGTCACTTAAATTGTTATCAAATAATCATTTAAGTGCACCAGGGAAAAATCATTTAGAGGACCTCACTGTGAAACTCTCGTGATGATTATCATAAAAAGATAAAGGTGCAATATGTTTTGTTTGCTTTTGTTTTTTAAGGCAGACTAGTAAGGGCTACTAAGACTGATATAATTGATACAGTCTCTTCCCCCCCAAAAAGTCTGTGTTGGTTTAATTTCTTACATATGTATTGTTGGAGATGATTATACCTCGACACATGATTTCTCGGAATATCCCTGCTGAGGTTTTACGGGAAAATCTGTTCTTCGTGTATATGCTACTTTTGTTCTTGCTTCCTGATGGGAAGGTCCTCCGCTGAGCCCTTCAGAACACTGAGAAGGGGAGGTTCGGGAAAGAGACCGTGAGTTTTGGTGTGTTCTGCTCTCCAAATAGTCCCTGTGTGAGCACGGTGAGAGGCAGAGGTCGAGCAGGTAGAAAACAACTTCACGCTGGAAAAAATGGTGAAGACCTGACCTCTAAGGGAAGACAGAACAAGTAAAGTTAAAGCCCCAACCGAAGTCACCACGTACGTTAAAGAAATCATCGTATTCATGCCGAAAAGATGTACTGCATTACTGAGGGAACATACTACCGTCAAATATATGCCATTTCAATGAAGAAGAAATAGAAGGAGAAGGAGAAGGAGGAAGGAGAGGAAGAGGAGAAAAAAAATCAATAAAATTGTTTGGTTACATAGTAGTAGTTATGGTTGCCTAAATGTGTTTGTTTTTAAGCAATTTTTTTTAGGTACAGAAGGATCTCGTCATAACAGTTATTGATCATATAGGTTCAACACCCTGTAGCTCTAAAAATGTTTTTGGAATCACTGCAACTGTAGATAATGGTTAAGCTCCTAAGTTAAGTGTGGATCCAGCCCCTTTGACTGTGGTATAAAGAGTTTCTACTGTGTCTGTCACTCACAAATATTCAGCTCACAAAAAGCGATGGCTAACAAAACATCCAACAAGGTAGATGAAAAATAGATCGATTTAATTCCTCTGAGCTCAACATCGACATGTTTTGGGCTAACAGGTAAATATTGACTAAGACAGACCTGAAGCTGACAAAAGTCAAACATGAAGAACGAATCCTTTCCTTATTCCTTGGGCAAAGGTCACAGTTTTAATTCTTCTTAATGATAACAAAAGGCTGTTGGAAATCAAGCACTGCTTGGCAATAGCTATGTGATCCTTTTCACCTCTGTAGGAAATGTAGGCAGTTCTGTCACCTGCCTGAGGATATGACATGAACTCATGAAAATAGGCAGATAGAAGAATCAGGGAGTGTGGTGTAATGGTTATTATAAAGACTGGAGCTGAATAACTGGCAGAGGTGACTAGAGATATGGACCAGGGTAAATTTTTAAGCCAGGAATGTGGAAAGTTAGTTCCCAAATAACCATCCTGTACTCATTCCTTTTTTTTCTTTCCTATTTTCTATTTTATTTTATTGATCCTATATTCATTTTACAATTATAAAAAATTATTCTGAAAATAAAATATTCGATGTTAGAAGATTTGCTATATAACTTAAAAAATTTCTTTTGTTAGTTTCAAGTATACAGTACATTGGTTAGACATCTATATAGTTAGTAAAATGATCCCCTCAGTTGCTCCCTCCCTCTCCTGACCCTCCACCTAGCCAATGTATTAATGCTAATTGCATTCCTTATGCCGTGCTCCCCATGCCCGTGAACATCCCTCAGTTACTCATTTGTACTTCTTTAACCCTTCACCCCATTCTCCCAGCCCCCACATCCCCTCCCCTCTGTCTATCACCAAATTGTCCACTATATTTGTGAGTCTGTTTTTGATTAGTTTGTTCTTTTTATTCCTTAAATTCCGCATGTAAGTGAAATCATATAGTGTTTATCTTTCTCTGTCTGACTAAAATACCTTCTAGGTTCATCACAGCAATATCTTTTTCCATTCCCTTCCTTTTCATATGTAGGGGTCTTGTTTTCTTATCCTTTTAGCCACTCCATCCCTTGGTTGGAACACTTAATTCTTTTCCCTTTAAGGTACTTATTGATAGGAATGTAGTTGTTACCATTCTTTATTCCTGATTTTGATACCTGTTTTTTCTTCTTAAAGAAGTCCCTCTAACATTTCCTGTAATTCTGGCTTGGTGGTGATAAATTCCTTTAGTTTATTTTTGTCTAGGAAGCTCTTTATCTGTCCTTAAACTATAAATGCTAGCTTTGATGGATAAATTATTCTTGGTTACATATCCTGAGTCTTCATTCTTTCGAAATTTTTTTTGCCAAGCCCTTCTGTCTTGCATAGTCTCTCTTGAGAAATCAGCTGCCAGTTGATTATAAGGGTGTTCCCTTATATATATTTATTTGTTTCTCTCTTCCTGCTTTAAAATTTTTTTCTTTGTATTTAACCTTTGGCATTAATTATGATGTGTCTTGGTGTGGGCCTCTTTGGATCCCTGATTTTTGGAGTCCTCTGAGCTTACTGGGGTTTTATGTCCATTTTCTTCACCAGATTAGGGAAGTTTTCCATCATTATTTCTTCAAACAGCTGTTCAACACTTTGATTTTCTTCAGGTATGCCGATGAAATGGATATTTGGAGCCTTAAGAGTGTCCCATATCCTCCTTAAATCATCTTTATAGTCTTGGCCTCTTTTTTCTTGACATTCTGTCTGAGTGTCCTGATTCCTGTCCTCTAGATAGGACATGCGATCCTCTTCTTTATTCACTTTGTTTATTCCATTTAATATACTGCTCGTTTCAGATAATGTGTTCTTCATTTCAGATTGGTTCCCTTTTACAATTTCCACTTCCATTTTTATGTTTTTTTTATCTCTTTGTTGGAGTTCTCTACATTTCCCAAAAGTTCATTGAACATCTTTATAACCTGTGTTTTGAACTCTGTATGTGTTAAATTATTTGACTCCATTATATCTGGGTTTCTGTTCTGTTCTCTCACATGGTTTCTGCTTCTTTGTCTTTCCATTTTGGCTGTCTTTCTGTGTCTGTTTCTATGTACTAAGCAAAGTTTCTAAGTGTCCCGGTCTTATTAGTGCGGATTTGTGACATAGGTGTCCAGTGGCACAGTCCTGAGAAGGGTTCAGCTGCAGGCCAAATTTAGCCCTAGCCTCTGCCCCTCTGGGGCCACCTGTCAAGATTTAGCAAGCAATCCACTGATGCTGTGCTTATAGTTGCCTCAAAAGGCCACACCAGAAATTGAGGCCAACTGCCTCCAGTGTGAGTCTAGGTGCTGTTCAGCTAGGCACATCTCACTCTCTGAGAATATACCTGGATGTGGCTTGGGTGGGGCTGTGAGTTGGGGGAGGTGGGGTTTCAGGGAATCCTCTGGGTAGAGCGACCTCTGTTATCCAGTTTGATGACCTCACGGCTATGGCAGCGCTATGTCCGCGCACTGGGAGGGGGAAGGGCTCGATGGAACAATGGATACTGCTGGCTCTTCTGTACTGAGCAAGTCTCGCCTAGGCCCTCTCTCTGACAATGTCTTCTTATAAGTCCCTCATGCCCTCTGCGTGCAGCCCGGTTGGCACTCATGCTCAGAGCGAGCAGGTCCATTGTTGCGAAAATCCGCTCGGCCCCTTTAAGAGGCGTCTGCCGCTGCTGCCACCTTGGTCTCGCTCAGCTGCTCGGGACCGGGCAGCCCCATCTCCTCGCCCTGAACTACCTTCTGCCATTGCAGGGTGCTTTCTTGAATGTCTCCCTAGTTGTATGGCTTGTTCATCTAGATCCTAGGCGATTTTTCTTTGCTGTTACTCCTTGTTTCTGTCACAACTTTGATTTGGTCGACAGAGGAATGAACAGAGCCTCTATCATTGATGCCATTTTGAAGCACTTCCCCATCCTGTACTCATTCTTAACAAATTTGGTGTTACAGACTCTGCTCCAATATAGCAAATTGTCTTTCTAATCTGTCCCCGAATATGAATTAATTTTTTGGTTTGCAGTAGGTACAATATTAAGTAGATGCAGTGAGTGGGACAGTCACATTTTACAGAAAATTACTTGTTGCTTTTTCAGGAAACAAAGACGTGATTTCCAGACTGAACAATGAATACCAATAACAGAGTGCATTATTCAGCCACAAAGGCAAACTCAGTATATATAATGAAAATGAGAGCTAACATTTATTACACATTTCTAGGTGTGCTAAATGTCAGTCCTAGTTCGGTCCTATGAGGTAAGTGGCAAAGGTAACTTCGTCTGCCAGATAGCACTGTCTCTGAGCCCCACTGGTCCTGTGTTATTCCCCCTCCTGCTATTGCTCTCTTGAGCACTGCAGCACCATCTAGCTTGTCTTTTTGCCTTCACTGTCCATGCTGCATCCCGGTTGACTTTCCCGAAGCCAACATATGTCTTAACTGGATTAGAATTGGATGCTCTCTTAGAACAAGCAAAGAATCTAAGCTTGCTCAGAAAGTAGAACCAGCTACTGCAGACACTTGATATTAAACAAATGAGCAGAAGGAAGAAAAAAAGATTAATGAGTAAAACTGGGGAGCCAGATTCTGAGGCACATTATGAAGAGTGAAGAAGGTGATTTCATAGGCAACAGGAGGACTGTTGTAGGCTGGAAGGAAAAGCATCTTTCTCACCCAGGAGATAAGTAGGGGGAATATGCAGGTGGTCAGTGGACAGAACATGCAGGAACTAAGCCAGGAAGGACCGACTTAAACTGAGGTCTGAACAGTTGGTTAGAGAAAGAGAGTGCAAGTAAAAGTGGCACAATCCTTTGATTCCCTTTGCCCACAGGTCTTACTTTTACTTCTCTAATATCTCTTTATCATTGACTTAAGAATAGTTACGTCAGCACACATCTTCAAACATTTATTAGGAAAGGCCCACTTTGGACAAACGTCCCATTCCCCAACTCCCACCCCAACCGTAGCCTCAATACTGATGCCCAGAGCCATGCCAGAGAAAACAGCTTCCTGAATGGTCTGAGAACCTGCCCCGATCTTGCCTAGCATGGGTGCTAAATGCAAACTAACGGCCCAGCCTGGTCCTGCCATGGTTGATAAGAAGGAACCAGAATCTGTACTTGAAAGGACACAAGCCTCTTGGTGCTTCATTAGCACAAGTAACCCATGCTTTGTGAACTCATCCTTTTCTGCTTTTGTGTTTTCCTTTCTTATCTTTGGTTGTGCTCCTGCTGTTGTTTTGTAGTGAAATTCTTTCAGAAACATCGTAATCTTACCTTAGTTGAGCTGAGGCACTGGGTCCCAGGAAGGTGAGGCGACAAAAGGAGAGCTCTGCTTCATTCTCCCCACTCCTCCCCACCCCTCCCCCACATCGTAGGTGCCTCCATACAAATGGGGTCTTGATGTTTAGAATCAAAGAGAGACCCTTGTTGGGAATCTAATATCTTTTAGGAGCACTTTATCAAACTTTAATGAAGGTAAGTGTTGGTAGCAACAATTAGAATAGGTGAGACCAAGGGAGACTGAATAATCTGATTCTTGACCACTTCCTGGGATGGGGTTAACAGGAAGTTGCTTGGTTATAAACCCAGCTCTCAGAACTCTCAAATTTCATGTTTCTTTTTCTTTTTTTTAATATTCTTTATTTTTCAATTATAGTTGGAATATATAATAAGTTTCAGTTGTACAACATAGTGCTTAGACATTTATATAACTTACAAAGTGATCACTCCAATAAATCTAGTAGCCATCTGACATCATATATGATTATTACAATATTATTGACTATAATTCTTATGCTGTACTTTACATCCTTATGACTATTTTGTAACTACCGATTTGTACTTCTTAATCCCTTTCTCTTTTTTACCCCACCAACCCATCCCTCTCCCATCTGGTAATGCTCAAAATGTTCTCTGTATCTTTGAGCTTGTTTCTGTTTTACATGTTAATTTTGTCCTTTAGATTCCATGTGTAAGTGAAATCATGGCATTTGTCTTTCTCTATCTGACTTATTTCACTCAGCACGATAACTTCTATGTCCGTTCATGTTGTTGCAGATGAAAAGATTTCATTCATTCCTTCATTCACGTATATGTATACCACCTCTTCTTTATCCATTCATCCATTAATGGACATCTAAGTTGCCTCCATATCTTGGCTACTGTAAAAAATGCTGCAGTGAACATACGGATGCACATTTCCCTTCAAAGCAGTGTTTTGAGTTTCTTTGTATGAATACATGGAAGTGGGATTACTGGGTCCTTCTTTGTCTCTTGTTATAGCCTTTGTTTAAAAGTCTATTTTGTCTGGTATAAGTACTACTACCCTAGATTTTTTTTAATTTCCATTTTCATGAAATATCTTTTTCTATCCTTTTACTTTCAGTCTGTGTATGTCTTTTTTTCCCGAATTGAGTCTTTTACAGGCAGCGTATGTAAGGATCTTGTTTTCTTATGCATTCAGCTACCCTATCTTTTGATTGCAGTATTTAATTCTTTTTCATTTGAAATACTTGTTGATGTATAAGTAGTTATTGCCATTTTATTATTCATATTTTTGGTACATCTTTTTTTCTTTTTCTTAAAGAAGTCTCTCCAACATTTCCCATGATAATGGCTTGGTGGTGATAAACTCCTTTAGCTTTTTCTTGTTTGGGAAGCTTTTTATCTGTCCTTTGATTCTAAATGATAGCTTTGCTGGGTAGAGTAATCTTGGTTGTAGGTCCTTGCTTTTTATCATTTTGTGCCAGTCCCTTCTGGCCTGCAAAGTTTCTGTTGAGAAATCAGCTGACAGTCTTATGGGGGCTCCTTTGTAGGTAACTAATTGCTTTTCTTTTGCTGCTTTTAATATTCTCTCTTTGTCTTTAAACATTGACTTTTTAATTATGATGTGTCTTGGTGTGGGCCTTGTTGGGTTCATCTGTGCTTCTTGGGCTTGTATGTCTATTTCCTTCACCAGGTTAGGGAGGTTTTCTATCATTATTTCTTCAAAGGGTTTTCAATTTCTTGCTGTCTTCTCCTACTGGTACCCTTATGATGCAAATCTTCTTATGCTTGATGTTGTCCCAGAGACCCCTTAAACTATCATTATTTATTTTTGGATTCTTTTTTCTTGTTGCTGCTCTGATTGGGTGTCTTCTGTTACCCCACCATATAAATTGCTGATTTGATCCTCTGCTTCATCCAATCTGTTGATTCCCTCTAATGTACTCTTCATCTCGGATATTGTATTCTTCATTTCTGACTGATTCTCTTTTATGTTTTCTATCTCCATTTTTATGTTTTCTATTGCTTTATTGAAGTTCTCATTGAGTTCATCTCCTCTTCCTCTAAGTTCATTGATCATTGTTATAACCAGTATGTTGAGCTCTGCATCTGGTAGATTGCTTGTTTCCATTTTGTTTAGTTCTTTTTCTGGAGCTTTGTTCTGTTCTTTCCTTTGGGACATGTTCCTTTGTCTCATATTTTGGCTGCCACCCTATGTTTGTTTCTACGTATTGGGTAGGGCTCCTAAATTTCCCAGTCTTAGTAGAGTGGCTTTATGTAGTAGATGTCCTGTGGGGTTCAGTGGCGCAATCTTCCCTGGTCATCGGAGCTGGGTGCTCAAGGTGTCCCTTGTGTGGATTGTGTGTGCCCTTCTGGCGTAGGTGAGCCTTGGTTGCTGTTTGCACATCGATAGGAGGGATTGCTCCTTGGGCTTGGGTTGTGAGGACTAGCCCATGTGGGGCTGACCCTTTGGAGCAGGACTCACTTTAGCAGGGCTCTAGTGCCTGCCCAGTCTGCCCTTTAGGTGTGTCCTTCTCAGATGCAGCCCTGGGTGGTGTTCTGGCTCTGGCTCTATTTGAAGTAGGCCACTGGGTGTGCCAGCCTAAGGACCTCCGGGAGGGGTCCAACTGCAGGCCAAGTTTAGCTGCAGCCTGTGCACTTCCAGGGTCACTTGGTAAGAGTCATCAAGCAATCTTGATGACCACCACCCATGCTGGGCTTATAGGTGCCTCAAGAGGCTGAGCCAGAAACTGAAGCTGGCTGTTGCTAGTGCTGGGCTTGGGGCTTCTCAGTAGGAGGTACAGGGATGCTGAGCCCCGATGCTGCTTCTTTGGGTTTTGTGAGCCTTTGAGAGAGTTTAGGACAGTCCACAGAATGAGCCAAGACAGGTCATTTGTACAGAAAAACCAGTGGAGGTGGCTTGGGTGGGCCTGTGAGTGGAAAGGGGCGGGGTCTCAGGGAATCAGTTGGGTGGAGCAACCTGTGTCAGCCATGTTGATGGAAACTGAGATATGGTGGCTGCCTATGTCTGTGTGGTGGGAGGCAGGAGGGCTCAACAAAGGAATCACGGATAATGTTAGCACTTCTGCCTGAGAGAAAGCTATCAATCCAGCCCTTAATAGCCCCACCTCAATTTCCTCAATGGCAAAATGAGGATAATAAATCACTATATAAACATCATAATAATTAGATGAGATAACATAGATAAAATGCTTAGCACGGACTCTGGCTCATAATTAAAGTTCATAAATGAAATATTATTTATCTTATACCTAATAGAGTATCTGGAATATTGGAGACATACAACAATTATTTGTTAAATATAATTGAATCCCATTTTTTTAGTGGAAAAGTTCAGCAAGCTTAGTGAAGAAAATTAATACAAGATTCTAGATATGCTTGAGATCAATCTAGAGTAATGAGGAGCTGTCACTTGCTCCATTAAATAAGCTTGCTAATGGTCCATGAGTCATCGGGGTTTAATATGTTTGCTATTTAGACGGAAAAGTGAAATTCTAAACTGAAAGCAGGAGCATTTCGAGGGCATGATGGGCAGGATTGGCAGCCAGGATTTATGCCGCCAAGGACGTACAGGCTCCCACCTTTGCTAGAAAGCAAACTGTAGGCTCCAGGCTTAATGACAGAAGAGTAAAGACCACGCAACAAGGCTAAGGCCACAGAGGGGTCAGTGCTTACCCACCCCTCCATAATCTTCTGCTTTTTCAAAATAGTTTTTCCATATCTTTAAAAGTAACCTATTTAAAAGTAGTGAAATTACTTCTTTTAAAATAAACTCCACAATATCAACTCTACACAAATAAACTGCCAGTAAAACAATAAATGAAAGAAATAATTTAAAAAGAGTTTTCTTAAGAGAAAGAGACATGTCAACCATCTAATCAGTGACAGTTATCGTTTTCTATGTGCTAGGAACTATGAATATGCAAATCATAGAACGCTAGGTAAAGTGAAAAATGAGTAAATAGACAATACATTCTATGAATTTAGACAAGGGGGGGATGGTTGAGCCAAAGTGGACTTAGAAAATCATCTACTTCAGTCTTGTTTTCTTGTTGCTCTACTTCTCTGCACCACATGAATCCTCACACTTTAGCCATGAGAGCCAGGATGGTAAGGGGGCACTTTCAGACCATAGCCAGTGAGTGAGAGGACTGCTGTCCCCTAGCCCAGAACCTGCAGTCCTGCATGTCCCTTGGGATGAGTGGGAAATGTTGGCACAGGCATTTGGACAGGAGAAGACTTGATATAAGTTTTGAAAGATGGATGGACTTTGGGAAAGTAGGAAGGTAGGAAAAGTTATTCCAGCCAGGGGAAACAATTCAAGTAAAGTTGGATAAGTGGAAAAATAAAAGGTATATTCTGGGAACGCTAAATAAATGAATTTTATTGAAGGGCAGGATCCAGGTATGGGAATAGCCCACATCATGGTCTTTGTTCTCAATATACTGCAGTTGAGGGGCATGTGGGAGATTTACATCAATTCTCTTCCTCATGCCCTGCTTTGTCCTAGGGTCCATGCTGGTTTCCTCCTTGCTATCTCGGTTTGAGGAACCCCGATCAGAAGACGTTCTTAGGTTTGGTCTTGCCGGGTCATTCATATGGGAGTGAAGACATGAAAAGAGCTCACTGTACAGATGAAAAGGAAAAGAGAGTTTAGAGAAGATGAGCACATTCATCCTAGGATATTTCTGTTGGTAATCCCCTTTCTTCCCTGGTAACATATCCGTTCTCTAATTGATACCCTTATGTTTCACAGGATTCTGACTTTGGTTTTGGTTAGTAGACTGGGGAAAGGCTAATGTGCCCAGGTGAAACATGTAATGACCCCATGAACAAAGAAATGAATTAGTACCCCCAATTTTTTTATGATACCTAATTGGGTTCTGGTAACCTAATTCCCAATGTGTGTGTATGTGGGATTTTCCCACACCTCCAACAAGCAACAACATACTTTCTAACAGCAGCAGGATATCTTACAATCTGACAGAATATAGCAGGAGATAGCATCAGATTCCACAGGTTAGGGGCTCAGTCCCACAAGATCTCCTTCTAATTTAGGTACTAATTAGAAGCCCATGTTGTTACCTATACTTCTGACTGACCAGAAATAGATTAGAGATTCCCATGACTCCCTCCTTGTTTTCAATTAATTTGCCAGAGTGGCTCACAGAACTCAGGAAATTACTCACTAGATTACTGTTTTATTATCAAGGATATTAAATAATACAGATGAATATCCAGTGGAAGAGATGCACAGGGCAAGGCATCAGGAAAGGGCGCAGAGCTTCTATGCCCTCTCTAGGTGTACCACCCTCCCAGCTACTCTATGTGTTCACCAACCCAGAAGCTCTCTGAAACATGGCCTTTTGGGATTTTACGAAGGTTTTATTACATAAGCATGATTGATTTATAATAAGCATGATTTGGCCGTTGGTGATTGATTCAACTTCCAGCCTGGCCCTTCTCTGGAAGTCGAGGGATAAGTTTGAAAGTTGGTTCCCCTGGCAACCAGCCAGTTTTCTTAGGTGCTTTCCAAAGTCATCTCATTAATATAACAAAATACACCCTTTTAGATCTCATCACTTAGGAAATTGCAAGTGTTTTAGAAGCTCTGTGCCACAAACAGGATAAAGACCAAATATACATTTCTTATTATAAATTAGAATATTACAATATCCCATTTGGCCATTATGAAACCATTGATGGATGTTCTACTTGAGAGCAGAATGTTTGACACATACGTGGCAACAAAACCTGAAGTACCAAGTTATGTACAAGGTAATCTTATTTATTTTTAAATTTGTATTTATTTGTTTTATAAGTAGTACATCCACAAGATTAAAAATTCAAATATGAATTTTAAAAATAAAAATATGAATGGCACAGCAAAAAATCTCCCTCACTTTCTTGATCCTAATCCACTCAGTTACCTTCCTCAAAGACAACATGTCACCATTTTTTTGTTCATGCTTCCAGAGCCATTGTGTGTGTGCATATGCCAGCAAATGCGTTCATTATAATCTTTAGGTCTGCATATCTATGTGGAACTAAAATAGAGACAACTATAAAAATAAGTAACATGTCAGAGCCAGTTTTCAAGAAATCATTGCACCAAAATTTCTCTCCAATTTCTCCAATCAACTGTATTTTTCTGCATTTTAACTGTATTGCAATTTAACTCAAGGGTCAAAATAATTTTAGCTCTGCTTTGAGAAAAAAGCTGATTCAATGAAAGGAACTCCAGAGGTAGGTTTACTAAGATGTAGAAAATATTATACCATATATGCTTCATTATCTTAATTTTTTTTCTGAAGAAATTATTTCAAAGAAAATTTAGAGCTCTTGCCTTTTTGCTCATACATACTTAAAGATGCCTCATAAAAAATATAGATATTTTCCTATATCAATCCAATGTCATTATTATGCCTAACATAGTTAATGTCTTGATATCAATTTAATAACAAGAACATTTTCAAATTTCTTGATGTCTAAAAAATTTTTAAGTTTTTTTTAGCATTAGTTGGACTCAGGTTTCAAACAAAGTCCACCCATGGTATTGAATGTTAATCCCTCTGAATCTGGAGCAGTCCCTAGCACACCTCGAATGTCCCACACTCTAGATTTGTCTGTGTAGTTTCTCATCATATCATTTAACTTACTTCTTTACCTCTTGTGTTTTTTGAAAACTGGAAGTTAGTTTTAATCATATTAAGTCATACTTTTTTTGGTGGTGGTGTAAAATTACTTTATAAGCAGTGCTACGTGGTTCCTGTTGCATGACATTGGGAAGTTGGTGATATCTGGTTGCTCCACCTCCATGGTGCTTTAATGTGATTTAATGCAGATGTCACAAACTAAGGCACATGAACCAAATCCAGCCTGAGGCCAGCTTTTGTAAATATGATGTTACTGGAACACAACCACGTTCATTCCTTTAAGTATTATCTATGACTGCTTTTGTGCTGCAATGGCAGAGTTAAGTAGTTGTGATAGAGATGGTATGGCCCAATAAACCTGAAATATTTATTGTCTGGCCCTTTATAGAAAAGAATGTTGATCCCTGGCTTAGTGTGTTCATGTAATGACAGACTTATCCTCTATATGAGGAACCTGGGCTCTAAACGCTAAACTGATTTGTCTAGCCTTCTTTCTGTAGATTCTGAGATAAACAGTTTCAACGAAAGACACTTATTTCTTTACTTTTCCCGCTGTGATAAAAAGATATTTATTTGAAAATTAGCTTCTCCTTTTTGTCTCAACAAGTCTGTTTCTGCACTCTAAGCAACATTGGACATCTACTTGAGTAGTTGTTTTGTCAACCCATCCCTTTGTCAACACTGATTTTAGGCAGAGTCACTCGCTGTCTTTATAGTATAACTTGAAGGATGCTGAGAAGTTTGTCTGAGACAAAAGCATTACCCTTCATCGATATCCAGACTTTAATAGGTAGAAATTCTTTACTGTGGGTTAAGGTATCGGATGTTGTTAAATATATGCTTGACAGCTATAGTATAGTAACTACCTCTTTCCCCTTGAATAACTTAGTAAATTAGTTTCTTGGAGTATTTCAAATGTGTGGTTATCTGAGGACAGGATTTGATATGGGAAAAGGGGAGGAAGAAAAGACGAAGCGTTGTGTCCGAGGAACTGGTATGCTGGTACATATTTAACAACTGGCTAGATCTCCAGGGAGAAAAAAAGCCTTCATCTATAGCATTTGCCAATTTCCATTGTGTAAATACCCACACTATGACCAATTTCTGGCTACATCATAATGTCACTGAATGTGGAGTTGGGAAGGGAGTCAGATAATCAGCTCACATGAGCAGGTAGGAGGAGCCAGTTCCCACATACCCCTAATGTGTAGGAGAAGTTTCTCTGATTATTTGGGAGACAGAAGAAATACAGTGAAATCTGAGAAAACTCTTCACGAGACAAAGATGTTAAAGTGCAGGAGGGAGAAGAAAAGGCTTTGTGGCTCCTCAAGTCTGTGGAGGGCAGCTATGTTTAAGGAATGTGTCTTCTGCCTCAGGAAAGATTTTTCTTCCTAGTTTTTTAAGTATTAATGGACACCGAGTTGTAGTCTCACCATTACTTTTTTTTTTTAAGTTAAAAAAATTTATGGGGTGTTCTCATGACTTCATAGTTCAATGGAGAGTGGTTTATTTCTCCAGCGAACATCTGTAGAATTGAGCTGTAAGTCTCAGTATCTGGAGTGTTCAGTTACTTCACTCACATGGCAGACATGAAACTATTTTTTGGCTTTTGATCAAATAAATTTAAAGGTTATTGTATTTGTGGTCCTCTCAAATATACATTCCTCATTATTTGTGGGGAAAAGGGAGATGCCTAAGTACCAACTAAATTTTAAAAATTCCGTCATTTTTATCTTATTTACAGTTTTTCCTTAAAAGTGAATGTCTGTTATGTTTTGTCCTTTGAAAGGAAAGGAATCACTGGGAGGCCTACAAGGTACAAAACAGACTTTGAGACAAATAATGATACAGTACTTGAAATAGGCATTTAAAAGGAGAATAAACTTTTCTTAGAAAGAGACCTGGGTTAAAGGATGCCTTTGGGATTTTTGTTTCCTAATTATTTCTAATTAGTTATGGGTTGATGTTATGTGTGTTCTATGTCAACCACTCAATTCCTCCCATGAGATCAGGCCTTTAGTCATCAAAAGTCAGGATCCTCTGGTCAGGAAGAAACTGAAACAATTTTATTTATAATGACATAGTGACATAGTGGATATAAAAGATGTAATAAAAAAGAGGAATTTGAGTAAGAGAGTTAGAGAAGTGTAATATAATCTCTTTACCATTTTTAAGCCGAAAAAGCATTTTTAAATCTATAAATTTATGATTCTGCATGAAAATTACATATGGGCTCAGATTCAGAAGAATAATTTTTGTCAGGTTTTTCTCATTTAATGCTTTTCCCTGTCCTTCCACCTCTCTCCTGTCTCCCAGAAGATAAGAATCTCTGTCTCAGGAGAGGCTCAAGGATGGTTAGTAAATGAATGCTTTTCTGTACCTTTGTCTTAACAGTAATGACTTGTTCATTTAACTGTCATTCAGTGCTGTTAGTCTATTAAAAATGTTTGTTGAACTTGGAAAAGTGTCAAGATTTTGATGAGTCTCAAAAATAATTGTAATACTAGTTTTCCCCCCTGTTTTTTTTTTTTTAAATGTCATGTCCCAGCAGCCATTTATTGTGGGGGCGGCAGGGGAGTGTGAGAGGACCAGGAGGGGGTGGGCAGGGGAAGAAAGAAAGAAAAGAAAAAAGAAAGAAAGAAACAACAAAAAATCCTGAAATGTAAGTTCTTGTAGAATCTCAAATTTGTAGATTGTGTGTCTGAGTTGAATAATTTTTTGTTTAGCTAATCAAGTAGAGAATATTGGACTAGGAGTTTTCTGCAGATAAAAAATAAATGAATTTGTAAATAGATAAAACTAATTGTCACTGGTATCAGAGATAGAGGGGTTCCTCCCTCTTTCCTTTCTCCCACCTTCCCTCCCTCCCTCCTCTCTCTCTTTCCTATTTTATTTTTGCACCACTGAGACTTGCCCTGAATATGCTGGTAAATCCATACCTGAATGGGTACAGTTCGTGAGGACTGGGAAGTCACCCAGGCTTACCATAGATATCACTATGCCGGGATTCATCTTGTATAAAATTTTCTCCATTTGTTCAAATGTGAGTCTTTGGGATGAGTTGTTTTTTTCTGCATCTTCTAATCAACCGCAATGATTAAGAGTAACAATCGTGTATGGATTTACTGATATTCTGAACAAAATTGCGAAAGTGAACAATTTGGAATCGTCTAGTCCTTTGTTTCTCTGTCTTTTTTAACCTTAGCTCCACCAACCAGGAAGATTGGGTTGAACTTTACTTTCAGTACCTTGAACTACCAAATCAACATATGTGATTTTTACTCCTTTTTTGTATTGAGATATAACTGATCTATATCATTAGATTAGTTTCAGGTATACAATACGATTGGATGTGAGTTGTGAAATGGTTACCACAATAAGTCTAATTAGTATCTGTCACCATACATAGTTACAAAATTTTTTTTTCTTATGGTGAGAACTTTTAAGATCAACTCTCTAAGCAACTTTTAAATATACAATACAGTATTATTAACTATAATCACCATACTGTATATTACATCCCCAGGATTTATTTATTTTATAACTGGAATTTTGTACACTTTGACCCTCCTTCAACCATTTATAAATATATAAGTATTTAAAGATATATTTACATAAATATTTATATATTTCCAATTACATGAGTTTTTTTTCTGTGAAATATTCTCTCTGACTAGCTGTTTTGGTGAGTACTCCATAGTCCTGACTTGCAAGTAAGATGACTTCTTTGTCCTCTACTTGGAAATTTTTGTCAATTCTTTCAAAATGTAAATAAATATACCGATTTGTAACTATATGAGTGTGCATGCCTTATGGCAACAAAACAGAATTTTTCCTATTATGGCTGACTTCTAAGTTCTCAAGGTTTTCTGGCACTATGAACGGGTATGGGATATACAGACTTCACAGAAGGGCAGGGTTGACTATTTGGGTTTGCCTTTTTGAGTTGGAATCAGTGTTTTATATTTTTATTTCTTCCCAGGCCACCTCTTACTTTGTTCTCGAGTTACTAGCCATCTTGGCTATGAGGTCCATATGCCTCCAAAGTGTTTATGGGGCACCTGCACCTGAGAATTTGATAAGGAATTCCTGCTGTGATAAAAAGTGCTCTTAGGTCAAATGTGTAGTGGTAAAATTAATTGTTCTGAGACTGTGTGTCTCAAGCCATCTATAAAAGCCATATTATTTACTGCCTAGGATACCACCTGTGTAATGCAGCTGTCTCAACCATTTTGCACACACATACACACCCCCACACACATACAGAAAGAGAGAGAGAAATTATATTCAAGGGGAGGTTTTATTTGGGTTAAGGCCATACTCTCTGGAGGTTTTGTTTTTCATCTAATTGAAAACATCTACAATACTTCTGCCAAGGAAACCCGAATACAGGCCAACCTGGAGATGGGGCCCTCTCATCTCTAAATCATGAATTATTGGTGATCTTGCCTCAAATCTAGGACCAAGTGTAAGGTTCTGCTTATCAAATAAAAATAGTAGCAAGCAGCAGGATCACTGAAGTGACAGCTACTTGATTCTCAGCCAAAGAATTGTCATTAGGCTTTTAGTCCCAAAATGTTTCATGGATGTAGTTAAAGTTAGGCTAATTTTAAATATCTCAGGGAGCTCAGTGAAAGGACTTTCTTACTTATACTCCCTGGAGCATGGTTTATATTGCTTTTGGGAATTTTCTTGCCCTCTATAACACACCTTCATTTCTCCTATGGGTTGAAGTAGTAACAAGCACTTGTTCAGTTAATTTATCTCTATTAATTTGTAAATCTTGAGTCATCTCTGAGATCGTTTCCTTCACAGAACTCAAATAGAGGGAGCAAAGACCATTCTGCAGCCAAAAGAAAGGAGGCTCAGGAGGCTACTGTTTTTCAGCCTTGATGGAGACTTGGCAAACTATAAACCCCAGAATAAATCTGGCAGTTTCCCTATTTTTTTTTAAATAAAGTTTTATTGGAATATAGCCATTCTCTTTCATCTATACAGTGTCTGTGGCTGCTTTCAAGCTATAACAGCAGAGTTAAGAGGTTGTGACAATCCACAAAACTGAAGAGGTTAATTTTCTGGCTTTTTTAAGAAAAGATTTGCTGACCTCTGACCACTAGGGGTTAGTATCTGAGGACCTTCTTGGCTGCTGGAAACAAGGAAGCAGGTGGCCAAGACTCCTGAACCTCTGAAACAAAGTATAAGATAAACCTCTTGAAAATGATGGCAGCAGGACAAATCTGGCTTTTGTATGTATCAGTGGTGAGATGTCTGTGAGAACTCACCGCCCTAGGTATATCTAAACATGGAGACGACGATATTTCGGACAATATTTCCCAAACATTCTTGCATAGAATTCTAGTCTCCTACAAAAGCTAAATCATTTCATGACAAAGGAATTCTGTCTGGGAAACAAGTGTATTAAATACTGGCTAAACAAAGTTCAAGATCTTTCTTTACTCCAGGACTTGTAATTCATTAATATGTTGTGGAATACGAGAGGGGTATAATGTGCACAGTATTTCTCAATCTTATTTGACCATAGAAACTCTTGGAACATCTAGAAATAGCTTATGGGCTACGTTTTCTTGTGGAATACAGTCTAGAAATTCTCTCCAGGGTCTCAATACACATGAAATCTGAGTGTTTTCTTTTTTCAGTATTAATTGTTACAATTCTCTTTTCTAGCTGGCAGTGCTGATATTTGCTGAGTACACAACAGTACAGTGTGCCCGATCTTTAAGGGAAGCCTAGCCTGTTCAGGTAAAATTACGTTCAGTCTACTGTTGTATATCACTGGGCAGAGGGTGAAACCAACTGCCATAGAGCCAGGGCCCAGCTTGTTAAATGTATTGAAATACTTCTCTACCAATTGGCAAATAGCAGCTTCTCTGAGCCCTCAAATATCCCCTGCAGCCCTGGCTATCCTGGCTTCTTCCCTGAGATCTTCCAGACTCTGCTCATTTTAATAAATAAAGGATATTTTGCTGAGGATTAGGGGGGAAGTGGCTCTAGGATTATGCTCCAGCACTCCCAGAGTGTATTCTGACTAGTCACTTCCCATACCCTATGGGTTTGTTAAATATTTTGAATATTACTATCTAGATTTCAGCATGAGTGCATCTATTTTATAGTCTACTAAGAAATGTCTTTCTCGCTATTACGTATCATAGCATTGCTGAAGCCAAACAGATTAGGGTGGCACATCAAGTTTAGCAACATCAGGACCATTGTACAAATGGGGAATTGGAATGTTAGAGCAATGTCCTAAATTTTCACTTAGGCACCTTATTTCTTCCAGCCAAGTAAATACAGCATAATGTAAGTAATGAGGGGAGAATATCGTGGGAATACCTTGAATAGTCTCTAAAAGTAAGAACAAATAAAAAGGATAAAGTTTGGTATTTGAATGATTTTTAGTAACAAGTTGGTGACACATCTGAGAAGCAATTGATCCATGTCAATATGTTAAAAAGTGTTGGTCTGTTGGGAGACTCAAGCAAATAAACGGCCGATGTAATGTGAGGAATAAATGCTGTGATGGGGAAAAACATGGAGCTGAGCACCTCAGCTGGACTTAGGAAGAGGAGACTGATCCTAAAATGCTTTCTGACGGAGGAGACATGTGAGCCATTTCTTAAAGTAGGAGCTGGATGAAGGGCATCTCAGGTAGAGGGAACAGAGTATTCTGAGCTCAATTCTGCGTCTTATTGTCTTTCCTCTCATATTCCTGCCTCAGAACCCACCTACTATTGAAATCCCAGCTCAAATGCTGTATTTGGCTTTAAATTTTCTTATACCCTCAACCGGATGTGGTGGCTCTCTGCTGTGTTCAACTGTTGTAGACCTTGACAAAGGAGGGAAAAAAAGGAGAACTTATTTTGGAGTTCTTAGCTGAGAACGCTGTAACAAAAGACATGTTAACAAGAGAAAAACAAAGATAAAATTTTTAACTCACATACCTTGTGTATACATGGGAAACACCCATGGAAAAATGAGTAACTTGCCAAGGTGGCTTAGAATTCAGAATCAAATACCATTTTAATAGGGAAAGAGGAGAGATGTAGACCTTAATATGGATGTCAATCTTTTAGGGAAGAGTAAATGATTTTTAGGAAAGAATAGGTGAATAGAAGAATAGAAGAATAGAAGAATAGAAGAATATCCTTAGAAGAATAGGTGGGAGGTATAATAGTTTGTGACAAAGTTTGGCTGGGTATAGTGTCTGTCGACTTCTAGTCTCCTCTCTTGTGATGAGAGTCAATCTTCACTGGTTGATAGAACTCCTGGGGAGGATATCTATGATAATTGAGTTCCTTTTAGAGGATTTGTCTTTAGGCAAATGAGCATGGGGTACAGAGAAAGCCTCTCCCTGCATCTGTTGCCTGCAAATATCTTCAGTTTAAAATAATCAGTATACCAAAGGGGTATATTTTGGGGGGCATATTTTATACCCCCAGAGTACTTCGCTTATAAGGGTATACTCCCATAGGCTTCTTAGAAGTATTATATTTGTATACTTTTTTTTGTATACAAGTATGTGTAAAATTTGTATATTTGTATGCAAGTATTATATTTGTATGCTATTAAACTACAAGCTCTTTAAGAGCAGAGTCTTGACTATCTTTTTATATGCTCACTCAATACTTTATATGGTGTATGAGCTTAAGATAACTTGTAAAATGAGTTAAGAAAAGTCCCCATTCATCTGATCTGCTTTTCATTTATTTATTTGTTTATTGCTTCTCTTGCCATATTCCTTTTGGAACGCTTTGAAAGGGCTAGGTGATGCCCTTTATATGTAGGGCACAATGTGTAGTGCCCTATAATAGAAAGTTAATGTGTTCTTGAAAGAGAAGTACTATAATTATCTGCATCATGAGAATCTGATATAATTTTGGAGACTAAAAATATTTTTGGATAATTTTATTATTCATTTGTTATATTTTGTCCATGTCGTTTGCCTGATCAAGTTTGGCTAAACATGAATTGGGAAAACAAGAGAAAGATAAATGCTAAGTTGGATGAGTTAATATTTCTTATTGTAAACTTGATTTTATTATTTTGTTGATTTTTATCATCTGAAAGATATATCTCCATCAATTGTTTTGGCAGGCCCACCTAGTATCTGTAAAATTGATGTTTCAGTTCATTCTTAGGACTTCCTAAGAAGCTTCTTAAGGATTTCTAAAGACTTCACACTCAAAGCACATAAAGTGGTCACCAAATGAGCTAATTACCACATGTTAGGTGCTGTCCTAGAGACATTAAGATATGGTTGTAGTCAAATTCCTTTTGCTTGCCAAGTGACAGAAATCCATTTCTAACTATTTCACGTGTACAGGAAATACAGCGTGAGCACATTGAATTAACTCATGGTTGCAAGATCAGGAAGTTGGTTAAATATTGTGAAGAACAGGGACTAGAAACTGGACAGCTATCAGGAATTAAGGTGAGGTGTTCTCTAATTTTTTTGTTCTTTCCTTTCCTTCATGTTCTTCCCCTTCAGGAAGCTTTTACTGTTTTTGTAAGCAGAAGGCAAAATACCACCACCCACGTTTTATCTCCTCAGGTCAGGTAACCAACCTAGAGCTCTTGGTTTGTTTTTCTTTTCATTTTTAATAACTTATTTTTCAATTCCAGTTGACATACAATATATTAGATTCAGATGTACAACATAGTGATTAGACACGTATATAACTTATGAAGTGATCACTCTGATAAATCTAGTACTCATCTAGTACTATACATAGTTATAACAGTATTATTGACTATATTCCCTATGCTTACTTTACATCCCTTGATTATTTTGTAACTATCAATTTGTGCTTCTTAATCCTTTTACCTTTTTCACATGTCTGCAACCCTGCTCCCATCTGGCAACCATCAAAATTTCTCTGTACCTATGTGTTTGTTTCTGTTTTGTTTGTTCATTTATTTCATTTTTAGATTCCATATGTAAGTGAAATAGTATGGTATTTTAATCTTTCTCTGTCTGTTTCATTTAACATAATACCCTGTAGGTCTATTCATGTTGTTGCACATGGCAAGACTTTATTCTTTTTTATGGACGAGTAATATTCTAATGTACACATGTACCACTTCTTCTTTATCAGTTTGTCTATCGATGGACACTTAGGCTGCTTCCATATTTTGGCCATTGTAAATAATTCTGCAGTGAACATAAGGATGCATATGTCTTTTCAAAAACTGTATTTTGTGTTTCTTCGTATAAACACCCAGAAGTGGAATTGCTGGGTCCTTCTTTGTCTCTTATTATAGCCTTTGTTTTAAAGTCTGTTTTATCTGATATAAGTATTGCTACCCCAGTTTTTTTTCCCATTTTGATTTCACGAAATGTATTTTTCCATCCCCTTACTTTCAGTCTCTGTGTGCCTTTCCGTTTGAGGTGAGTCTCTTGTAGGCAGTATATGTAAGTAAGGGTCTTGTTTCCTCATCTATTCTTTTGAAAGGAGCATTTAACCCATTTACATTTAAAGTAATTGTTAATAGATATGTAGTTATTGCCATTTTATTATTCATAATTTTTATTTTTTTTTCTTCTTTTTAAAGAAGTCCCTTTAACATTTCTTGTAATATGTTTGGTGTTGATGAACTCTAGCTTCTTCTTGTCTGGGAGCTCTCTTTATCTGTCCTTCAATTGTAAATGATAGCTTTGCTGGGTAGAGTAATCTTGGTTGTAGGTCTTTGCTTTTCATCACTTTACATATGGTCTTATGGGGGCTCCTTTGTAGGTAACTAACTGCCTTTCTCTTGCTGCTTTGTCTTTAACTTTTGGCATTTTAATGATAATGTGTCTTGGTGTGGACTTCTTTGAGTTCATCTTACTTGGGACTCTGTGCTTTCTGGGCTTATATGTCTATTTCCTTTGCCAGGTTAGGGAAGTATTCCATCATTATTTCTTCAAATGGGTTTTCAATTTCTTGTTCTCTCTCTTCTTCTTTTGGTACCCTTGTGATGCAAATGTTGGTATGCTTGATGTTGTCTCAGAGGCCCCTTAAATTATCCTCATTTTTTGGGTTCTTTTTTCTTTTTGCTGTTTTGACTGGGTATTTTCTGCAACCATATCTCCCAAGTCACTGATTTTCTTTTTTGCTTCATCTAATCTACTGTTAATTCCCTCTAATATATTCTTCAATTTAGTTATTATAGTAATCACTTCTGACTGCTTCTTTTTTATGTTTTCTATCTCCATTTTTATGTGTTCTATCTCTTTGTTGAAGTCCTCACTGAGATCACTGAGCATCCTCCTCATAACTAATGTTTTGAACGCCGCATCTGGTAGATTGCTTGTCTCCATTTTGTTTAGTTCTTTTTCTGGAGCTTTGTTCCGTTCTTTCATTTGCAACATATTTTTTTGTCTCCTCATGTTGACCATTTGTTTCTATGTATTAGGTAGAGTTGCTGTGTCTCTTGTCTTGGTACAGTGGCCTTATGTAGTAGGTGTCCTGTGGGGCCCAGTGGCACAGTCCTCCTGGTCACCTGAGCCGGATACTCCAGATGTGTCCCTTGTATGGGTTCTATGTGCCTTTTTATTTTAGTTGAGCCTTGATTGCTGTTGGCATGTCAATGGGAGGGACTAACCCTTAGGCCGATTGGTTGTAAGGACTGGCTGTGACTACAGAGGAAGGACTGTTGTTTGGGGGCTGAGCTTACAGAGCACAATCCACTTTACTGAGACTCTGGTGCCTCTGTGTTTGCTATTTGGGTGTGTCATTTGTGGAGGTGGTCGGGTAATGCTCTGATGTGATCTGAAACTGGCCACCAGGTGTGTTGGTTCTGGGGCCTCTGGTAGGGGCACTGGTTCAGGCTAAGGTCAGCTGCTGCCTGTGTCTTGCCTGGGGCCACTTGGTATGAGCTACAAAGTGATCGGAAGACGTTTACTACTTGTGCTGGGCTTGGAGGTCCTGGGGGAGGGCAAGCTGTGAACTGAGGTCAGTTGCCACTATTGCCTGGCTTGGGGCTGTTTAGCAAGAGGTATGGGGCCCGCCGAGATCAGATGCTGCTTGTTTGGGGTTTATGAACCTTTGGGAGGTTCTAGGAAAGTCAGCAGCACGAGCCAAGACTTTTTCTATGAAAAAACCACTGGAAGCTACTTGGGTGGGCTTGCAAGTTGGGTGGAGTGAGGTCTCAAGGAATCACCAGGGCAGGGCAAATGGTATTAGCCACGTTGATGGAGACGCAGATATGGTGCCCACTTGTATCCGATGCTGGGTTGGAGGAGGGTTCAGCAAAGGAACAATGGCTTCTGCCAGTACTTCTGTCTGGGGGAAAACTGCTCCTCCAGCCCTTGCCCTGAAACCAGACAGTTCAGTTCCTCCCTATATGTCCCTGGCATCTTTCGAGCTGCTGTCTTAGCACTGGAGCTCGAGCAAATTAGTCTGTCTGCATAGTTCTGTGTGTGGGCCCTTTAAGAGGAATGCTTGGGTCTCCAGCAGCCCTCTCTCTCACTCACTCACAATCCCTCCTGGTTTTCACAGCCAGAAGTTTTGAGGACTTCTCTTCCCAGCACTGGAACCCTGGGCTGGGGAGTCTGGTGTGGGGTAGGGACCTTTTGCTTCTCATAGGGTCCTCCACAGCCGAGATATTTCTCCCAATTTTTGATCCCCACATACAGGTGTGGGACCAGCCTGTTTTATGTCTCTACTCTTTCTACCAGTCTCAACTGGTTTTTTTTTTCTGTATATCTTTAGTTATAGGACTTCTGTTTAGGTAGACTTCAGGTTATTCTCAGTGATGTTTGTTCTGTAGTTTAGTTGTAATTTTGATATGGTCATGAGAGGAGACAAGCATAGCATTTACCTACTTTGCCATCCTGAGGACAAAGAAAAATCTCTCCTGGTGTTTCTTAACTCTAGGACAAAATTGTGGAAAGATTTGTTTGGATATGTTACTTTCTATTCAGTAATGGAGATGGAGTTAATGCCACACAGTACAAATGTGGCTACTGTGAGCCTCTTTGCTCCTGTGTGGATGGAATAAAGAAATACAAAACTTGTCTATTACAATTATCTCATACCATTTAGTAAAACAGCAATTCGATGAGACAGGTATTATTATTTCCATTTTATTGAAGAGGTAACTGAGGCTCAGAAGGACTAAATGACTTCTTCTAACTCACAAAGTCAAGATTGCAGATTGAGTCTGACTAAAAACCTGTTCTCCTCATCTATTTTCTCTCAGTTCCTGGTTAAAAAACGATTTGCTTCCAATGAGAGACAGTAACATACTTGGGCAAAGTAGACTGATTGCTCATTTGATGTTATAAGGGTTGTCATGATAGAATTGTCATTCCCTACTTTTTTGTCCCCTATCTCAACCCAAAGTAGAATGAGAAGAAAATAAAGATTATGTTTTCTAAAACTTGTTTCAAAAGGAGATGGCAGAGCCCTTGGCTCAGAGTGGCAGGCACTTGGGTAACGCTTTTGAGATATCCATAGAACCTTCTGAATTCAGAAGCTTCCTGTAGCTCTGAGAGTGGCTGAGTCATGAATACATTCAGGAGCATGTTAAATATATATACACATTTAAAAAATATCATCCGGAAGTCAAGGCTCAGAAATTGTCCTAATTTTTTTTTTGTCCATGTTGAACAAAATCTGTTTTCATATATAGACAAAATAGAACTGCTTTGTATTATTTAACCATGCAAGTGGGCTCTTAAGGTGGTCTTGACGGTACATACATTCTTCAGTCCTTGAAAAGCCTGAAAATAGGGTTGCATATGGTTTCAATTATGGATCTTACTCACTTGAAGGTTTCTCTCCCTTTTATGTAAACAAGATTCTTTAGCAGGATTGTGACATTCTGCTAGACAAAAAACTCCACCTTCTTCCCTATCTTTGCTTTGCCCTCAGTTTCCTCTCTTTTCTCATATTTCCCTTAGAAGAACTTCTGATTACTTTTCCCTCTCTCAACTGGTAATTTTCTCTTGTTTATTTCTCATCTTTGCAATGTTTTGTTCTTCATTCTTCATTCTTTTTTCTTTTTCTTTTTTTAACCCAAGGGGTCATAATGTATTAGCTTCCCTATAAATGTTACACTTAGTTATTTAACCTCATTTAATTAGAAGTTGTATAAAGCAATTCAGGGATGTAATTTGGCCATGATGTTGTTAGGCACGTTTCTGTCATTCCCGGACTAAGCTCCCAGTCTCCCTCGGGCGGCATTTTAAAACATGTTTAGAAATTCTCATTGCTGAATCTTCTAGTGACACCTCACCACTCTGTGTGATCTCCAGATCCCTCATCGGCCTTGCAGAGCATGTAGGCAGCACATCACAACCACCCAGCTATTGCAAAATGCAGACTTTTCATCAATAGTTGTGGTCTGGGAATTATCAATCAACAACTATTGATAAAGCATTTACCTATATCATCCTCAGCACTCTGTGGAAAGCCCGTCGTGACTTACCCTACCCTGCAAATAAATAAATAAATAAATAAACAAATAAATAAATAAATAATGAATGAATGAATGAATGAATGAATGAAAGAATAAAACATAGGTCTTATTCCAAGGAAGATTACAATCTAATATGGACACTACTAAGACACAGAAAAGGTGACTAACAATTAAAGGCAGTAGACAGCAAGTGCAAATAGAGAGATGGTGATCATTAGATGTTTTTAGAGACCAGAGAAGGAGGAGAGTGTTTCTGCTCTGAGCGGGCTGAATCGGTTCCGGGGAGAGGTCAGCATTAAAGATCAGAAGACAAAAAGGCATGGACCTTTTTCAACAGAATGTTCTAAACACTTTGCCTAAAATGGAGGGGACTGGGGGGAAACTAGTGAGAGAAGCAGCTATGAAACTATTTGGGACAACTTGGGAATAGGACTTAGATTTAAAAAAAATTAAAATCAGGATTTATCTTAAAAGAAGTCCTAAATTTAAATTCATAAACATTGTACAGTATGATCTCTCATTCTCATTCCTTCTCTCTCTCTATTTTATATAAGTATAGAGATATAGAATAATGTTCATCAAATATTAAAATTTTTTTCAAGTGGTAAGATTTAGGATCACCTGTGGTTTTCTTTTTTGTACTTCATTGCTTAAAAAATTTTAATCATGAATGTATTATTTTTATTAAAAATAATAAAATCATCACTCTAAAAAATCATAGATGTAACATCATTTGAAAGGAAGTTGCAAAATGATGGTCCGAGTTATATGTGCCACATAGCATGCAGGTCACAGATAGGCAATGCTCCCTCTGATGACTGACAATGACTCTGTGTGACAGTGGCAAAGTCTTTAGGATAAATTCTTTGCAACAGTTTTTAAACATTTTCATCTCTGAGGCCAAGTCACATGATTGTGCCATCTGAAAAGTGAAAACTGAAGTCTAATTTTATAACAACAGGAAATCGAATAGATGTCAATCATCTTTCTAATTTTCTAAGCTTTTTAAAACAGGTCTTGGATTTACCCACCCAACAACTTTCTACTTGGCCTCTTTCTAGTCAAGGGAAAAATAAAAACAATAGGCAAACATTAAATGACATGCAAATTTAGAACATTTTAACTATACTACTTTTCAACCTATTCACCTGTACTATCTTTCAAACATGCTGAGGTTCGAGAAACCCCAATAATGTGGTCAGTGCAGAGACTAATTGCATACCTAACTAACTTCAGGGAAGTGAACAAGCCTAGTATCGTTCAGCCCCAAACTAACAATTATTATAGACATTATACTGTATTTCAGGTCAAAGGGAGAAGTTAACGTTGATTCATAACCATTTTAAGTCAGATGGCATCTTAGGATTTAGTTTTAATTATAGTACATTTACAGTTCAATGGGTTTTTGAAAAAATATACACTTGTTCATAACAAATTTCATTACTGCACAGTTTCAGTTACATTGACAGTCATACATTTCGCAAAAACATGCCTTCGTAGATTACTACAAAAGTAAAAGCTTGCTACACATACCTCTGTTGGCCTATATTAATTCATCCTATAGCCCAGTGCCAGTAGTTCGAGATACTCTGAATTTTAACACTTGAGATTCATTCTGCATTCTTACCAATATTTAAATATTTAATACAAATTTCAATATTTGTATTAATCAAATAACACTCATGTAAGTACAAAATTGAGAAAAAAACTGAGACTTTTGGAGCACATACAAGATTATGAAAATTTAATTCCCAAAAGATTAATATCGAGAAGGTCGAATGAGTGAAAACAGCAGGTATTACATAAACTTCATAAGGAGATTGTTTACTCACTAAAAACTCTATTATAAACAAAAACTTTACTCTGGCTTTTAAATGATTATTTGGATAGTTGTTTTAATTCTTCATTTTGCTTTTAGTAAAAAGTGTCTCATTGAGAGAATAGTTGCATTTTAGAGATGGAAAGAACCTGAGAAATATTTTCATTCCACTTTTCAAGTACGTGAGCAAATGACACATTACCTATGATGCTTTCCCAATTCCCAAGGGGAGAATTAATCTTAAAAAAAAACTTATTTATAATTATAAAACTATTAGATATTTATTAAAGAAAATTTAATGAATACAGATAAAATCTTATTTAAATTTGGTCCATTTACTTCCAGAATTTTTTCGTATACTAATTACACATCTTATCACAAAATCTTTAATGTTTTTAATTGTTTTATGGTACTCCATTATGTGGCTGAATAGAATTAATTTCATATTAATTATATAATATGAAATATAATTAATAGTTTTATTATATTTTTGCACATCTAAATATTTTCCAAATTTTTATTATGATATATCAAGCTGGGATTATCTCTCTTTGTGTGCACCTCTGATTATATTTCAGGATTAATTTCTTGAGGTGGAATTCTTGTTGAAAGATAGGAGTTGTTAATCTGCTTTCCAGAAAATACACTCAATAAAGCATACATGGGTGCCAATTTATCTTTCTTGCTGGAAGCACTTAATACCTTCATGAAAGCAGTAAAATTTGTTGTTTCTGGTACGATACTTAGTTGAGCACATGCCTATATCATTACAGAGATAAAGAAATCAAGATCCAGACCATGCAGTTGAGTTGCCCAAGTTCACATAATTCATGGCAGAGCTGGAGTTAGAAACTGACTCTCCTGACTTCCAGTTTGGTGCTCTTTTGCTATAATTCTTTACCTGCTTCTTAACCAACTATGCTTACTATCATTACGGCTCTAACTATATTTGTTATCCATTTTCTTCTAAGACATTTCTAGATGGCCACCACTAAGATATCAAGGTGCTAAGAGTTTTATGTTGTGTCTTTTTCTTTATTTAAGAAATTCCTTCTTCCCCCAACCAAATACAAGGAATTCTAAAATCTTGCAAAATCAGCATCATCTTGTTAGTTTGTTTGTTAGAAATGCAGAATCTCAGGCCCTTTCCAAGTTTAATGAATCAGGATCTGTATTTTAGCAAGATCTCCAGGCAGTTTAAGGCACATTAAAATTTGAGAAGTATTGTCCTAAAACATTTGGGTCATTTTTCTTGCAATGCGGTAGCCATTTTCTAAAATGGTCATAATAGAGGAAATAAAAACTTGTACTAATACCTTGAATTGAATTGATGGTTGATAATACCTTTCTCCAAAATACAACTAAATAATCGCTGGATAATCATTATAAGTTGGGACATCATAATAAAACCTTTATTACTTATAGTGCAGTAATGTACTTTAAAATTTGTCCATAGAAACTCATTTCTACCACAAAATTTTTGTGGCTAATTTGATCATAAAAAAAAGGAACATGATATTAAACAAAAAGAAAAAAAATTTAGATTATTAGGAAAAAATATTTATTTGGTAAAATCAAGCATCTTTTGCTGTCTTTTGAGGATATTTCTGTAGAGACTTCATTGGCAATGTTTCTTAAAATACACATCCAGTGAAGTTAGGAACATGATAGGTTTTTCCTTCCCTGGGAAATCTTTGCATTGCAAATGGAGGTATTTTTTATTGCTCCAGACTTCTAAATTTTATTTGAAATGATGATAATTTCTCTTAAAAATATTGTTGCCAATTTGACGTATATGAATGTTGGAGAAATCTTTGAATGAGAAATGATAGGAGATAAGTGGTATCCTTATACTCATTGGTCAGTCTTTAAGGTGAGTTTTGGTTTCCCTTTGCACAGCTTATGTATGATAGGAAAAGTTACAAATGGATTTTGAGATTTTTATAGATCCACCTCTAGGGGAAGTTCAATGGCCACTGACTTCAAAGGCAGTTCTCTGAGAAAGACTGACCAGTTGGCTCTGTTGAAGAAAAAGAAAAACTATGGCAGAATGTATGAACCCATTGACTAAAGACTTTTCCAGACTTTCAAGGAGTCAGAAGAAATTGCTAAATTCAAAGCTTTTGTTCTTCAGAGAGGTAGTGTAAAGGACTCTTAAAATTTCAATAATAATTAAAAAAACTAGTAATACAGAAATTATAGCAACTCCCAACATTTAAGAAAAGTTTTTTTCTTTATAAAGTATAAAGCCACTTTATAGGATTTAATGGAAATTTACTGTATGATGCAAAATATATAATTAAAAAAAGTTTTGTTTTCCAAATATGAGATTCATTAATTTGGACTTTATGAAACCAAATAACTCATTTGATTATCATCTACTTATTACCCCTCAATCACTCCTCCCTACCTCTGCTAAATGTACCACAGGACATTGATTCAACCTTAGTTGCCCTCATAGAGAAAAGCAAGTTAAAATGCTTACCCTGCTTCCCGCAAAAAAACCATATCTTTTCTATTTCAGCCCAAACTTCTTTAACTTATGGAATAATATTTTCACTTTCCTAAATGCTTTCAGAGAAAAAGGAATAATTCTAAAATAACTTTTTAAAAATTATAACCAAAGGGGATTGTTCCCCTTCGATCTCACTATTTGTAAAAATTGATTTTTTCTTTACAGTGTTGATAATCAATAAAAGCCTTTAGTAAAACTCCCCAGAGTACCCATGGTAACCAAGCCCTTCGATAAATCTAGGGGCTCTCCTATGGGTTTCCAGGCCACCCCCCCTTGCCTTTTATGATGATATATGAGGGTCATATACAGGGACTTACCCGACATCCTCTAAATTAAAAGTCATTGGAGCAGGTAGTTTAAGGAACAGATTTATAACAAGTTTCAAATGAAACAAAGGTATTCCTCACAGCTGTGAGCCATCTGCAACCAATTTTCTCATACTCAGGGCGTACTGAAGATAAATATTATCCCCATACCCACCCTACCCCCTCAGCACACACAGAGACTCATATAATCTGCCACCCAGAGGAACCTTAACGTTTCCAAAGTCTACAGCTGCTCAGCCTCCCTTTGGCCTTTCTCTTACAGTTCATGTCAATTTTAAATCATTACTACACTTATTATGCAGATCCTTACATTGTTGTTTAACCTGAAAATGTTGGTTAGAAAAGTGAGGATCATTTAATTGCCACAAAGTTCACAGCTATGACTGATTGATTATTCAATGTGGTCATGAGTAATGCTACAATCATAATCTGGATAATTTCTCATAAGAGTGCAGAGAAAAATATGAACACAGAGCAATATATCTTAGTGGTCCAGAGCAGAGCTTGAATCCTACAGACATGGGGTTAGGGCCTTCTACTAGCTATGTGGCCTGGCCTCCAATTTCTCGACTACAACCTGGGGATATAAATAGTATCTACCTCACAGGGCTCTTGAGAAGATTAAATATAATAATGCATGAAAAATCTCCAGAAGGTAGTTAGCACTCAATAAAGATTAGTTATTATTATCTTTATAAGTGATAATATAGTCAAAGTTACTTTTTAAACCATGATAATCATATAATGAACTATTACGATGTGAATATCATAGGCAATATCTTTGATCTATCACCTCATAGCACTGCATCCTATACTATACAGCACAAATTAATGTTAATCCCACTATTCATGTTCATTTCCTAAACTCTATAGAACATTAGCATCCTCTCTCTCTCAACAAGACAGAAAAATATTGGGTTGAATACAATTAAATAGTCTTTCCTGCAAAATTTCCTGTTTTTTTTTCATATCCTGATTGTCAGAGTAAATTTCAGCGTGATGATAGTAGCAGTAGGGATTATTGTTACATTGTTTCCCAATCTTCTTTGCACAAAGAACACATTTTTTTGTTGTTTTCTACAGAATACCTATGTATGTGATTTATTAAGTGATCTTAAGTTGGTGTCTGTCTTAGACTGTTTGGCTTGCTATAACAAAAATACCATAGACGGGTGGCTTAAACAACAGAAATTTATTTCTTACAGTTCTAGGAGCTGGGAAGTTCAAGATGAAGGCACTGGCAGATTAAGTGTCTGGCGAAGGCTCATTTTTCTGTTTATAGTCATTTGCTGAATCCTCACATGGAGGAAGAGGCAAGGAGCTCTTTGGGGTCTCTTTTATAAGGCCACTAACCCCATTCATCAGGGATTTACCCTCATGACCTAATCACCTTCCAGAGGCCCACCTCCAAATACATTGCATTTGAGATTAGGTTTCAACATATGAATTTTGGGGGGACGGTACATTCAATCCATAGCAGTGTGGTGTAAACATGAAATAATTATTCGCAATTACCTCCTTTAACTACATGCCTTCTGGTGAGAACCCATAGCTTTTTAGTCATTCTAGTCCAATCTAGTCCAGTTAAAAACTTCAATCTCCTATGCAGTGCAGTACTATAGACTATTCTCTTTCCCCAGCACAGGAAAAGTAGGGAAAGAGCTTGGTCTGCCCGTTCACTTATCTTCTCTAACTTTTTCTGGGTTCTATTTTAACTGTGCTGGGATAGGGAAGAAAATTAAAGGTCACAAAGATTAGGAGTTTTTTATTTATTTATTTGTATAAATAGAAATGCAATACAATACACTATTGTGTGTCACTTTTCTGGGAATCTGGTTTACTGTGAAGCCCTATTTGTGACATGACATGACAGAAATCCAAATTCTAATTCTCTCACAGAGCCCTTGTTTACATGGCTCTTCACTGCATAACACACAGATGAGCCCCTGTATTG
This sequence comes from Pteropus medius, assembly GCF_902729225.1. Classification (NCBI taxonomy): domain Eukaryota; kingdom Metazoa; phylum Chordata; class Mammalia; order Chiroptera; family Pteropodidae; genus Pteropus; species Pteropus medius. Next base: position 28,373,879 of record NW_024351730.1, on the reverse strand, counting down.
ATATTCTTCAATTCTCACCTGCATGGTGAACCTTATAGACTCTTGCTTCTGGGACTCCTTATTAACTAGTTACTGTCTTAGGTGGAGTACCGGCACTACGGCTCACATTCAATGATTTTCCATGGGTGTGTAGGTTAGGTTGTTCTGCTGCCATTCTTTTCTACCCTGCCTCCTCTTTCTAATTCTCTTCAACCTGGTTCATATAGCCCCAGTGGTAGACCAGCAAGTCTACTGCATACGTAGACATTTAGCTAGGGAATTAGATGTCTATCTTTCCTTCTTAAAGGTCTTGCCAAATTCTAAGGGAGTCTCAACTAGCACCTTCTTTACTTGGTTTTGGGGGTGAGGAAACAACATTTCTCTTCAAACGGAAGGAGGAAAGAGCTATGGTACTATGGGAAGAGCTTTGGTACTTCGGGCCCTTAAATCTATGCCATCCCCTCTTCTGCCTTCTCCCTCCCTATTCTTCATGCACAGAAAATGGGGTTGGGCTTGGGTGATGCTGTGAGTTATCAGAGATAGTTGCCTGCCACTTACTAAGCTCTGGAGATAGTGGGATTCTGGTCTCCAGTAGCTTACAATTTTCTTTACTCTTTAGAATATGGACTGTTCCTGAGTTTGAGTCCTGTTCAGCAAAACGTCTGCTCAGTATGATGTAACAATTGTTAAATTCTTGCAGGACACTGGGGGTCTGTAATATAGTTCAGCAAATGCTGGATTCTAAATACCATGAGGACAGGAACTGTGATTGACTTGTTCATTTTATATCCTCCAGTACTTAACAGGAGCTCAATAAATGTATGTTGAATAAATAAATAAATGAATAAATAATCAAACCTAGCCATTCTTTAAGTTTTAGTATGAATAACAATCACTTGGGCAACTTGTTTTTCATACAGATGCCCAGGCTTCAATGGCAGAGATTCTCATTTAATAGATCTAGGGAGATGGGACATACTTTGAAAAATACTGGCTAGTCCATGGGAAGATTACCTTGTATGCTTCTGTATCTTCTGGTTAATAATTGCTTAAACACACATTTGTGATGCTAGTTTCAGCAATTCCCTCTTGACTGTATATAAAAAAAATATACAGACATATACAGGCACAAATATACACATCACACATAGGTAAGAGAGGAGAAGAAATAAGGAAAGCCTGAATCAATACTTTGAGACTCACGAGTATATAACTTCATGGAAAATGTCACTGGGAGTCCCTATAACCATTTTTGACTTTTACATATGGGTAAGGGTTCCTTTTCTTACTGTGATTAAATTACATGTTTGTATGTTGCAAATCAGAATTCCTTAATTCTCAGGGTCCTTGTCTGTAGTGAAATCCAGGAAAGAGCCATGGGTGGGGCTGTCGTGTTTCCACTTTGCAGGTGGTACTAGTTATGAGAATAAATTATGGGTTGTACTCTCTATAGTTGTCAGTACAATGTATTCCACAAGCACAGAATAAAAATTGTGTCCCTAATAGTTTCAAAAAGTGGTCATCATAGCTGCAGATGAAGAAACTCTGTTTAAACCATACACCAGAGGTATGTGAATCCCAAATAATTTGATTTAATTGGGAAAGATTTAAATAGACAAGGATAATATTTTTAACAGAAACGAACTCAAATAGTTACAATTTGTCTTATTTCCTATATTTCTTTTAAAGATGTTTTATTGAAATGTACATACAGCAAAATGAAATTCATATATTTGTTTTTATTCTCAATTTGTATAACTGAAATTCTTTTAGAAACAGAATAGTATTCTAAAATACATTTGTTACTTGAAGTTTCAATTGTAACCATGTAATAGTTGTCGAGGTTAATTTCATAGATTAGGTAATTATTTTTAAAATCACTCTACTTTCAGATGTTTCCTAAAAGGGGGACATTATATAAAATTTTACTATCAGATAAAGATGAAGTGTCAGATAACAATCAGGCGAGATATAAATGAAGAAGTACACACTTTCAAGGGCTTAAAGTTATGAACTTTTCAGAGCAAGAGTCAGGAAGAACCTATAGTCTTCAAGTTTGTGAATTATGAAATAGTCTTAATAGCTCCTTTTACCTAAAAGTTACTGCTTAGAATGACAGCCATGACTATAAGAAAGAAATTCAGGGGGGATTGATACCAAAACTTTCTTAGAGATGCAAAGATTCATGGCATGATATAAATTATGGGATTAAGAATGTCTTCCTACCAAGAAATAAATTGACGAAATTAAAATTTTCTATTGTGAAATGATATAAGTCATTTGTGCTTGGATATCCTGCTGTGCCCTCTCTCCTCCCAACTCTCTCTTCCCTTCCTCCCTTTCCTCCTTTCTTCCTATTTTCCCCCTGCAACTTCAGATTATTAATTTTTATTTGAATAGCCTTAAAACACTTATAAAAGTGAGACTATATTCTGGATAATCAAAATGGACCACTACTTCATTCTTAAGTGCCTAAGTCCTATAAGAGAGGTCTTTTTTTTTTTTTAATAGAGAGTCCATATTAATATCTCTGGTTACTGGAGATATGTGTGGGAGTAGAAGAAACAAAGGGAACGTGGGGAAAGAGATGGGGATGTGCATTTTCAATCACCTATGATTTCTATTCATGGCGGCATTGTTTATATATCTAAAGAGTTCCTGAAGTTTTAATTCCTTTCAACATAGATGTAGCTCTAAATATTTGTAGAGTGGTCACAGAAAACCTACTTTGACCTGGATCCCAAGGACAGCCTTCAGATATCAATAGGAAATCTGGATAATCTCTCTAATGTCTGAGAGAAGGAGTTGAGGCAAAGGACAGGTCTCACAATCCCTATAGGGCAGGACATACCTTCTAGGGTCACTGACCTCTGACTGTAAACCCCAATGGCTCATTGGTATTGTCCAAAGCTCAGCATTGTTTATTGGCTGTAGGTGGTCACATTTGGCATATCTATGCGGCATATTTTGACCTGCTTCCCAATATGATAAAAAAAATGTTTTGTTTTTACTTTTTCAAAAAGAATGCAACACATTTAAATGTTTTCAATTTCAAAAAAGCCGTCTCTCTGCCTGGGCATAATTTCTAACACTGAAACTAGACATATTCCCCACTTCATTACCTTACACTGTGTTCAGATCCCTGCTGAGATCCCAGCTCAAACTTCAGGAAGGTGTTAGCTTACTGAGAAAAGAAAAAAACAACCTCTTGTGGGATATAAAGCCATAGTGTACAAACCTAGGGGATTCTTATATAATACTCAATGATTTATGGATGTGAAAGGAAATTTAAAAAATGTATTCTCTATTTAGGGCTCTCTGTAATGGTTAGGAACGAAAAAAAATTAGGAGTCCAATGCAATGTTCTAAAATGTTCTCACTGCTTTTTTTTTTTTTTTGCTTTGATCCTTTAATAAAAGTACTCATGCACTAGAAAACATAAAAACACAATAACACAAGGCAAAATTATGACCTACAATTACAATTTATGTGTCTTGCATGATGCTAATAGCTCTTTCAATGATACCCAGATACTTTTCTGCTGACTGAACACAAAGACATCTTGTGTTTTACTACCAAACATTTTTTTTCAAGTATACTACCCCAATTCGTTCCTTTACAACTTTTTATTAATTCACAGTCAAGGGTCCTAATGATACACTGTAGATTGATGACTTTATGACTATCCACGGCTTGGGTTATTTCTTCACAATTCTTCAGATGAGTGTGTTAATAAGAAATAGAGAGAAGCAAGAAATAGGCTGGATATTAAATAAAGATAAAAATTCTGTATATCTATTGTATTTTTTTAAAACTGATATATGTCTCTAAAGTTGGTGGCCAATAAAAGTTATTTTTTGGTTACTCACAACTTGAATCTAAAAAAGAGAAAAGTTAAATTTTATTAATCAAATAATTAAATCAATACTTTTTATCAAAGAGTTTTCTATTTCTTTAAGTGAGCATAGCCTCATAAGATAAATTTTACCAAATTTTCAAATGAGTCAGATGTTAACCTTTGATTCTTGGCCACAAGAATACCCTTACCTATGTACTTGCTCTATTCACCATGACTTATATGACAGCTATATATAACCCAAGTAAAAAGACAGAGCAGTTAAAGTAATATTGGTAAACTTCCATAACTTATGTTGATTTGTAGATGTATCTGAGTTATGGATTGAATGTTTGTGTTTCCCCACGAATTTATATGTTGAAATCCTAGCCCTCAATGTGATCATATTTGGAGCTGGGGCCTTTTGGAGGTGATTAAGTTTAGGTTTTATCACGAAGGTGGGACCCTTATGATGAGATTAGTGCCTTTTTAAGGAGAGAAAAATCTCATTCTGTGTCCACTGAGGAAAGCACATTCTCTCCATGCACTGAGGAAAGGCCGTGTGAAGACACGGTAAGAAGGTGGCCTTCTGCAAGCCAGGAGGAAAGGCCTCACCAGGCAGTGAATCTGTTGGCACCTTGATCTTGGGCTCCCAGCCTCTAGAACTGTGAGAAATAAATGTCTGTTGTTTAAGCCACCCAGTCTATGGTATTTTGTTATGGCAGCCTGAGCAGACTAAGACAGTCTGTTAGGAATGTATTATTCAGCTATAACTAACAGAAAACTCTATGAGAGTGTTACAGTATAAATGCCTGACACTAAGCTTTTGATTGCCGAGGCAACCATTTCAAAGACATCTATCTCAAATAAACATATTGCTGGCTGGATGACACAGCTAATAGAAAAACAACCAGACAAGGAACTTGGCCACCCACACCCATAAAGTGCCCTTTCAGAAATCCTTGAGTCATCTAGATAACTGAGTGCTTGAATGACCCTGCTTCCGCTCTCTGATGCCCTAATTTCCCCTCTTATGCTTCAAATTAGCCCATAATGAGTGACCTCAGAAAACCCCAGACACCCTGTCCTCAACTCTAGTAAAGGCAGACCCCATATTCTCACTCCTAACCTCCCCCAACCTCCCATCCCCACCCCCTAGGCCTCACTGTATGGCCCTTGGATATGACATGTACCCTCGAGAAGTTATGAGTAATAAATCTTGTTCCTCAAAGTTTCTTGTGTTTTTTTTGCTAAAGTTTGTCCTGTGATTAGAATAAGAACCACAAGGGCTGGCCTAGCCACAACCTTGTCTCTAGTCGGGGCCACGTCTGTGAGGGCTCACTAGGAGTAAAATGGCATGGGACAGTGCTTCAGGCATTCCTAACTAAGAGCATTTCCATCAACAGGCATGGGCTGATATAACAAGTGGCTTAAATATTAGAGTGTATCTGTCTCAAAAAAAAAAAAATGCAGAGAGGGGTATCCAGTCCAAGCAGGCATGGTGGCTCAGCAGTGTGCCATCAATGAACCACTGCACCATCTTTCACATTTAAGCCTTCATTTTGTAGTCACAAGATGGTCGCAGCACCTCCAAGCCTTCTCTTTATGTTCCAGGTGTGAGCAAAAGAGTGAAAGCTGGTTGACGTCTGTCCTGTCTTCCTAATGAGGCTTTGCTGTTTCATTTACAAAGGGTTGCCCTCATCAGGGATTTCTACCTCTCATTGGCTAGTACTATGTCACATGACCACTTTGATCTGTAAAGAAAGCTGTGTCTGTCTATAGATTCAGGGATCCTTTAGCAGGTTTTCCCTACTAAAGGATCTCTGAATCCTTTATGCCCCTTGGACAACCTGCATCCATCCATAACCTTCTTCACATAAAAACACTTTATACGGAATGCACTTATACTCTCTCCAAGAGAAACACCCTCAAATTCCCCTTGCTACTGCATTCTTCCAGGATGTCCAGGTGATATGTAGATCTCCCTGTCAGATCTATATGTGATTACATGGTGCAGGAGGTTCATAGCCCCACATGGGCTGTATTGACCACCCAATGCTGGACATGCTTTGAAGATAAATATGTGAGGCATCAGAATGGGCCTCTCCCCAGTTGTGTCTGTGATGTCATCTATAATCTCTGCACTGTTTGCTGTTTTGGTAATAAAACTGGAGTGAAAGCAATCTTGAACAGAGTTCAAATTGGAATTCTTGCAAACTTAGACCAGACTTTGTGGTCTGGCTTAACTCATTGAGCTGGTTTTGCTGTGTCTGAATCATCAAAACAACTGGATTCAGTGAAGAAAATAATCAGTTAAACTTATTTGACTGAACCATGGGTTAATTCAGCCATCCTGGTCAATCTTGTAAACTTATGTAGATACAACTTCAGAGTTTTTATTTTTCTGATACTCAAATTCTAAAAGGAACCACAACAAACAAACAAGCAAACAAACAACATCTTTTGAACATACCCACAACTTTCACCTGTACTTCATCTAACACAAGACTTTTTACAGAATTATTACTGGCCTTTCCGTTCTTCCTGCAAAGCCCCCACTCCTTCCCTCAGATTCAAAAGAAAATGCCAGAATTCCTAAAAAGTGGGCTGCATGCCACACTTACATTTATTTCATTGTAAAAACGACAGTGCTGTGTGATTTATGTTCCCTCTGTGACATGTAAAAGGAAGCCTTGCTTGTAGAGCACACGTTTATCACCATCATGTCTTCTCTATGCACTGCACAGCTTCTACCTTATTTCTGACCGATGGGGAGGGACACAATAATGCAGAGGAAGAGATTAACTCAGCTAGAACTGCTTCTGCACCGGAAGCTGATAAAGTGAAGCATGTTTCATTTGAAAGTGTCTCTCGGTCGTTTTGAACCCATATTCTAATCCCGGGTGATTCGGCAGAGATAGCATACGGTTGCCCCTGTGCCATGCAATAAATGCATGCAAATTATTGAGTATAGGTTTGTCCCTACATGTGTATATCTCTGGGCTCTGTAAGGAGAGGTAGCTTAAGATTTAAGTGCTGCTTGAGCCGAAGCTGCATTTACTTTAGCCACTAGGGGGCAGAAAGGCACAGAGAGTGTGGCTCAGGTAGAGACTTGTCTGGTTTAAAGCGAGTGAAGCTTTCTGGAGGCCTAGGGCAGGCAAGGAGGGAGTCCTCAAAAAACAAACAACCCTGAAATAACTTCTACAAATACCCCTGTGGAAAAAAATTAAACAGATAGTCAAAGATTGCTACATTTCTTTGGAATTCATGGTGGCTAACGAGAGAAAAATAGATGATTCTATTTAGGTAATTATCCTTCATACCAGTAACGGAAGAAGGAATCAGCTACTCAAACTGAGATCAAGGTACCAAAATCAGAAAGGAAGTTTAAAGTAGAATTTTACTTATTTAGGGGTAATGACACTTAAAAGCATTTAGAAGCAGATTGACCTGGTATATGCCAGTTCTATCGTTACCGTTGTGGCGATCAGAGTTCCGGTAACACGCACATCTCTGACCTTATCACCGATGAAGAAATGAATTTCCAGTCAGTGACAATTATGATAGAGGATTTATTAAAAACATGTTCATGTTTTGAGGTAGAAAATGGGTCATGCCTAAACTGGCTAATCACGTAGAAATGAGGATATGTATGTAGGGGTGGGGAGTGAGGGGGTGGGTACAAGTTACAGCCACAGAAGAGAGCTAGTAGGTAGCTAGTCAGAGCTGTAACCCCAGGGGAGGGCGAGATCTGCCTTATAATAGGGACTCGATGGGTGGTTACAAAGGCATTCCTAGGTGATTGGCACTTGAGGTCATTTTGATTGACACTTGGCTGCTATATAACTCTTTGCCTAGTGTGTATGTGCTTACCCAGAATTCATGAACTTATAGGAATAAACACGGTATTATAATGATGGTATAACAAGGCTGAGGTTGCGGGCAGGTTAGGGTAATACCTTCTGCGCATGTGTCTATGGCGGGATTAAACCAACTATAGATTCTGGTTCTCCTGTCCTTTGTCTCCCGGGATACAGGAGGGATTCTCTAACTACCAATGGGGTGTTCTTTGGGCAGTCTCTGGCTAGGCCTCTATTCCTTTGTTCCCCTGTTGCTCATGTCTGACTAGCTACCTAACATTTTCCCCCTCAAATATTAGGTACCCAAAATCATTGGGGTTTTTGAATAATGACTGCTTTAGCTACTTGAGGCTGAGAAGGGACGAAGATGGAGGATTGGGTCCCTTACATTTGCTTTCTGTTGACAGGGGGCAATTGCTGTCGATGCCCATCTAGGGGACAGCAGTGTGGTATAGGATCTGTTGACTGGAGTGGGTGATAGTTTCCTTGAAGGACCATCTGCAGATGAGTTGCCTGGACCCTGGAAGAAATAAATTAAATAGGCAGTTTGGAAGTGGTGGTTCCAGAAAAAAGAATAAAAAGTAAGATTAGGGAAACAACAAGTGGCAGGAGAATGGATTGTAACCACAATTGCCAATTTCCAGAAAGGATGCCTATGCCAGAGTGTTTTATCTGGTCTGTGGATTTAAGGATATTTTGGATAGATGTGGAAACTTGTCTTGATTGGTTGACATAAAAACAGCATTTATCTTTGAGGTAAACCCAGGTTCTTTCTTGTCTTGCTGTCAGAAGGTCCAAAGCTCTTCGATTCTGAAGTACCACACCTGTTAAGGAATCTAGCTGTTCCTGGACTTGGGTTAGGAAAAAGGCTGCCTTCTCGATGGCCTTGGCAGTTTCCTCCGACAGTTCTCTCAGAAGGCAGAGTGCAGTGCCTTCTGTATTTGCCCCGCAACACCTGAGAGAGAAATGGCAATACCTAGTGGGATGAATAAATGAAAGACGCGTTTTTGTAAACAGAAAGGGTAATGATCAGGACGTGGGATCGAAAAGTCTGTCCCATGTGACAGGTATATCTAAGGTAACATACCCTAATGAACAAAGACCTGTCCATCCTGGTGGTAATACATAATATGCTCTTTTCCCACAGATTCAATAGATTCCCTTTGAGGGGTCTATTTAGGCTGAAATGGAGGTCTGGATAAGAGTTCAAGGAGTATTGCCCCCTGTGAGTTCTTGTCCCTTTAGGACACTTCCCTGAGCGGCAAGGTTTGCTGCAGGCAAAGGGGAAAGGAGAGAGTGATGGTGGCCATGGCTGGAAAAGTTCCTGTAGAATACAATTCCCCATTTGGGATTCCAAAGGAGATCAGATTGATTTTCTCATTGAATATAGAGACAATCAGAGTTAGCAATCTCAAGTAGCTTGCTGGAAAAAGCGTGAACAGCGAAACCGCTTCTAGGAAAGTCAGTCTTAGGAGATAAGCTTAAAAGGAGGAACGGGTAGAGTTGCCTTTGAGGAAAAGATATTATAGGTGACTCCTTGGCCTGGCTATTTGGGGAAGAATTCTCTGGTGACAGATCGCTAAATCTTTGGGCTTGGATTAGGAATGTCAGTGCACATTGCGAAGGGAAAAGCTCTCCAAGAAAAGGGCCCAAAGAAGAATTACTGAGACTACAAAGAGGAAAAGAGACTTAATCTTTTTTACGGAGGAAAGAAAATATAGCTCCAGAGGGGGAGTAAACTGGATTAGTGAGAAGAGGCTTAAGGTTATCGGTGTAGCAAGTAAAATGTTTTTGAAGATCTAGGTTAGCTTTAACTCCTCCAGCCAGGTTGAAGAGGAGGAGGCAGATAACTCTAAGTAGATAAGCAGAGCCAGCAGAGCTGAGAAAACTTAAGGAGACAGTTCAGTTGGCTAATTGATAAGGAGTAGGTAGAATAGGAAAAGCCATAGTAAGAATTAAAAAAGATGAGGAGAAAGTCAAAAGAAATATAAAACTCATCCTGGTTTTTCCTTCTTGAAGAGGAACCTCACATTTTCTATTGGTTCGTAGGTGTAAGTAGAATCCTCTGCAGGGATCTCTGGAGTCTTACGATAAGGTTTGACTTGTGAGTGATGGATCCAACTGGAAATTCCAGGGACCTTTACTGTAGTTTTGGAAGATAAAAGGACAGGATAACGTACTTTCCAAATTGGGTGTAACTAAGAGGCTGGAGATTTGTCCTTGTTTACCTTGATTACTACTTGGATGCCAGGAGAATATAGTGGAGGGTTCTTTGTCTCCTGGAGTTTGATTGCAATTCTATAGTCCTTAAGGGCTTGTTGAAACTGACTTGGCCTAAGAGCCTAAGGCTACAGAGTCACTGTCTAAAATAGGTCTGAGTGAAGGAATGGCCTCCCGTATAAGGCTTCAAAAGGGCTTAGGCCCAGTGCCACTTTGGGAGCCACCCTGGTGCATAAAAGGGCAGTGGGCAAAGCCTCTAACCAGCTTGTAGAGACCTTTGGGGATTTTCCAGATGGCGGCCTTAAAGAATTGGTTAGCTCTTTTGACCTTACCAGAGGATTGGGGTCTCCAAGAACAGTGAAGATAGTATTTAATTCCTAGAACCTTCAAGATTGTTTGAATTTGTAGAGGATGTAAAACCTGGCCCATTGTTGCTTTGGAGTGACAAGGGAAGGCCAAATCTGGGAATGACCTCACATAAAAGTTTCTTGGTTACTTCAGGAGCCTTTTCGGTGGAAGTAGGGAAGGCTTCAATCCAGCCTGTAAAGGTGTCAATGAAGAATAAGAGATATTTAAGATTCCTGATAGGGGGCATCTGGGTGAAATCTATTTGCCAGTCTTCACCTGGATAAACCCCACGACATTGGGCTGTTTGGACTAAAGAAAACTCTTGGGCCACTTGAAGAGTCTTAGTGTTAGAAGTTGAACAAGCCATCATAATGCGTTCAATAGTTTTAGAGAGTCCTTTTCCTTTTAATACCCTAGTTATTAAGGAGGAAAGGATTTCCCTTTCTAAGTGAGTAGTATCATGTAGGGATTTTGTTACTTTTCATTGGAGACTTCAGGGAAGGAAGAGGATTCCTTCCTTCTGGAGCCATCCTGAGGGCATGGGTTGGCATCTTCTCTGGACAGTCTAAGTTTCCTCCTCTTTAGAGTATTTACGAATGGCAAAGGACAGAAAGTAGGTATAAGGGCTCCCTGTAAGGGAGGGGCTAGTAAGACGGCCTTCTTTGCAGCTGCATCTGCATCTCGGTTCCCTTTGGCAACTTCAGTCTTCTGTTTTGGTGCCCTTCATAGTGGACTACTGCCACCCGTTGAGGTAAGTGGAGAGCCTCTAAGAGGTTACTGATTTGAGAAGTATACTCAGTGAGGCTATCTCAAGAGGTAAGATAACCTATTGTGCTAGCTAGAAAATTATTGCTTGGCTATCGCCCATGAGAACATAGGTCATCACCCATGGGAACATAACATTCTAACAATACGCTTTCTGCTTCTGTACCCCCGCTTGCACAACCGACCTATGGGTTGACAGTTAGTAAACAGAAGAAAAATAGACCTTTGTGTTCAAGACAGAATGAGGAATGGGGTTTAGGGCTTAAAAACCCTATACTTCTACATTTCGGGGCTGCTTAATTTGGGGTCTACGTACCCCTGGCAGACCCAGCTGGCTGAATAAAGAATGTGCTTCCTATAACTCACTGGTTTCTGGTGGTCTGTGTGTCTATTGGGGCTGGCGGCTACAACATTATTCTCTCCAAATAACAGCATGAGCATGCAGGACTAAGAAAGCATATTTGGAGTCTGTGTAAATGGTTACTCTTTTTCCTTTCACTAGTTCTAAAGCTCTGGTAAGGGCAGAAGTATTAATTAATTCTACTAGCTGAGCAGAGGTATTGGCAGGTAGTGGTTGTGCCTCCAGAATGTCATAGAGCGAGACAACCAAATATCCTGCCTACCTGTTACCATATGCCATGAAGCTACTCCCATCTGTGAACTAGATGTCATTGGAGTTCTCTAAAGGTTTATCTGTTAAGTAGGCCCTGGGGCTGTGGGAACGGGAGAGAGCTTTTTGACAGGAAAAGGCGTATCCTCATCAGGTGATGGCAATAAGATTGCTCGATTTAAAGTCCCACAAGTAAGTATAGTTATATCAGAGTTTTCTAAAAGTAAAGCTTGGTCTATTCTGAACAAGCAGGATATTGTCTGATTTCAGAAGCTAAGCAGGGTTGGGCCTGGTTAGTACTTGGATGGGAGACCACCTAGGAAGACCAGGTGCTGCAGATGTAAAAAAATAAAATTAAATAAATAAATAAATAAATAAATAAATAAATAAATAAATAAATGTAAAGCCTGATATCTCAGGAGTCTACTATCAGACAACTGAAGGTAATTCTTGTCTTGTCCTGTAGTGGACTTGTGACTTGATGGTTTTATGAACTTGGATATGAGCTCCTAGAGTGAACTTCAGAGCCTCTTCAAGGAGAAGAGAAAGAGCTCCTAGAATTCCTAGGCAAGTAGGCCATCTTCCAGGGGTGGGAGCTAATCCCTTCAACAAATAGCCTAACTGTTGGATAGGGACCCTAAGAGCAATGCCATTCCTTCTATGGATATAAATTTGGAAAGGCTTAGATGGATTGGGGAGCCCTAAAGCAGGGGCTTTGGTGAGTAAGTCCTTAAGTTTCTGAGTGGTCTCCCTCTGAGACCGTCTGTAATTATATAATTCCTTGGACACTTTCTGGGGACAGATTCTGTGTTACCAGGAGAAAATAATGCGGAACAGGTAGCGCCTAAAGACAAAATGGCAATGGCCATGTGCCTGGAGACAAAGGAAATCAATTGAAACTGCAGGAGAAAAAAGCAATTAAAGCTGAGTCTGGGCCTAGAAGTGCATCAGCGAGCCTACTGAAGGGTGCGCGCCTGCGCCCTGCAGCACTTGAAGCTGCGCATCACTATGATTATTTTCCGGTGGAGCTTTGCCCATTGACTGACTCAGTGAGAGAAGTGCATGTGCTGGAGAGACTCGGAGGTGTGCTGGTTCGCTGAACCAAGGACAGAAATATGGATGTTTATTCCACCCCCATAGAAGAGACTGAGAGTAACTGAGAGAAAGACACTAAGAGGACTTGTCGCCAGTTAAAAAAAAAAACTTTGCACTGGCGGCTATTTTGTTCACCCCGCGCAAGGAAAGAGGTATACGCGGAGCACTTTTAGGCCTGCTTCCCACTACCCCCTACCCCCTCCCCGCAGAAGAGGTGAATGAAGTTCAGATCCTGGGTCCTAGCGACCAGCGACCAGCAAATTGCAGAGGGTACCATGCTGTTTTCACACTGCCAGCGCTGGGAAGGGAAATGCCTGTATCCCTCAACCACAGGAGAAAATGAGAGGCGACATGAGAGGAGAGATCATAGAGCTTATAGTAGAGAGAGCTGGAACCTGTGGTATTTACCAGGAAATCCGAGTCACAGCACCAAAAAACAGTCTGGTGATCAGAGTTCCCGTAACACATGTCTCGGCCCTTATCACTGATGAAGAAATAAATTTCCAATCAGCGACATGAGAGGTATGATTTATTAAAGGCATGTTTTGAGGTAGAAAATGGGTCATACCTAAACTGGCTAACCACATGGAAAAGAGGTTCTGCACCAGATGGGGAGCGAGTTGTAGTGGGGAAATAGAGAGCTATAACCCAGGGGAAGGGGAGGTCTGCCTTACAGTAGGGCCTTGATGGGTGGTTACAAACGCATTCCTAGGTGATTGGCACTTGTAGTCATTTTGGTTGACACTTGGCTGCTATATAACTCTTTGCCTAGTGTGTATGTGCTTACCCAGAATTCATGAACTTATAGGAATAAACATGGTATTATAATGATGGTATAACAAGGCTGAGGTTGCGGGCAGGTTAGGGTAATACCTTCTGCGCATGTGTCTATGGCGGGATTAAACCAGCTATAGATTCTGGTTCTCCTGTCCGTTGTTTCCTGGGATGCAGAAGGGATTCTCTAACTACCAATGGGGTGTTCTTTGGGTGGTCTCTAGGCTGGGCCTCTATTCCTTTGTTCCCCTGTCCCTCATGTCTGACTAGCTACCTAACACTATTATTTATGGAGCTTTGTGATGCTGGGCAGTTTGTTTAATTCTCTAAGCTTTAGTTTGCTTATCTGAGAAATGGGGATAATAATAATAACTATCTCATACAGGGGTTGTGAGCTTAAATGGAATAATGCATATGGAGAGATTATTTAGCCCTCAGCTATTTAGCCCTCATAGGTGTAAGCTCTGACTATGAGTGAAGTGATCTCACAGATTATTGTTGGAAATAATCTTTGCCATTCCAAAGTCTTTTAAATGCCAAGCTCAGGCTCCTAAGGGAGATACAGGGCCCAAGAATAAATGAGTCCAGCAGGAGAAGGAGGGAGAGGTGAAAATGCAAACATTGTGGCCAACATTCTCATTTCCCGGGGGCTCCTGCAGGCTGCCATGCTCCAGGCAGGACACTGTGGCTGCCAGTGCTTGGCTTTATCCTCCAGGCTCCTTGCAAATAATGAATGGGTTAATCTGCAAATATTCTCTCCCGTTCCTAAGCTGTCTTTTTATTTTGTTTATTGATTTCTTTTGCAGTGTAGAAACTTTTGAGTTTGATGTAGTGGTGAGAGAAGTCAGATGGAAAAAGACAAATACTGTATGATATTCCTTATATGTAAACCCCCTTTCCCCCAAAAAAACCCAACCACAAACAAAAACAAAAACAAAAACAAAATCCTAGAATCAAAAAAAACAAAAACAAAAAAGTGAGAGTGGAATGGTGGTTTCCAAAAGCTGGAGGAATGGGAGAGAGATTGTTTACAGGTCCATACTTGTAACTAGTAGATAAATAATTTCTAGAGACCTAACATCTAGCACAGTGATGATAGCCTACAACATTGTATTATAAACAGTTTGCTAGCAGACTAGATCTTAATTGTTTCCCTACTAGAAGGAATGATATATAGTGATAAACGAAGGGTTAGCTATTGTTACAATGGCAATCATATTGCAGTGTAAATGTATCAAATCAATAAGTTCTGCACCTTAAACTTACACAATGTTATGTCAATTATATTATGATTTTTTAAAAATATAGTTGGTATACAATATTATATTAATTCCAGGAGTACAAAATAGTGATTCAACATTTATATACCTTACAATATGATCACCTCACTAAGTCTAGTAATCATTTGTCGCTGTGCAAACTTATCATAATATTATTAACTATATTCCCCTTTACCCTTTAAAAAAAAAAAAAAGCTCTGCCGAGCTTGAAGCTTCAAAGACAGAAAGGTGAAAGAGGACAGATGAGCAGGCCTGCCCAGCCTTGGAGAAAATCCCCGCTTCCTGTTTTTATTCTTACTACCCTTGGGAATTCCTAGCTCCTTTCTCTTTTCTTTAAGTTCTGCTTCTAAGCTTATCAAACTGTTTATTCTGCCAACATACATCTCTTATTTATTTATCCATCCAAAAATATTTATCGAGGACACACTGTATGTCATATATTGGGAATATAGTGATGAATAGGAGTCAGAGCCTTGTTCTAATGAAACATACTCTCTAGTGCGGAAAACAGACAATAGACAAGTGAATGAACAAATAAGATAGTGGTTAAATTGCAGGTAAAGGTGAGAGTTGAGGTGTATAAGATTGGGTGTCAAAGAAGTCTTCTCTGAGGAGGTGACAAAAGCTGAATGATGATGAATATAAGCCATTCATGCACAGTTGCAGCATTCCAGGCAAGTACAAAGGCCCCAGAGTGAGCTTGCTATGTTTGGTGGCAGAACTAAGGTCCACGTGGGAAAAGGGGGGAGTGGCAAGAGATGATATCAGAGGTTGGCTCATCATATCAGGCTTTAGAGGCCAGAACAGAATTTGAATTTGCTTCTAAAGCAAAAGAAGAGTGCTATTATGCCATAAGAAGATGTTTTCTCCTTCAGTGTCATAGATAATATGTTATATTTTCTTCCACCTGTTTTGCAGTTTAGGTTTCTACTGTGGGGTCCACACTCTGCAGTTGGACCATTTAGGTCAGGAGCTCTCTAATATCTGCTGGTCCAGAGCCAAAGTCCTGGTTAACAAGTTTCCCTGATTGTGCGAGCGCCTGGGATTTCTCTTTGAGCACAAAGAAACACAAGAAAGCAAGGACTTTCTGTAAAAATAAAGCAAAGCCACATACTTTCTCCATTACCAGTAAGACCTATTTTAAAAAATAAAATAAATGAAATGTTCTTTATTAGTTGAGCAGCACCAATAGCTAGCTCAGGGGATGCGCGAGGAAGATGAGAGGGTAGGAGACATCTCAGTTTCCTAGCATCTGGAGCCACACCAAATGATTTGTTCGAATCTCAAGTGGGTGTATTTTTCTTCTGTAAGGCACAGTTGGTCACTTTTCCCTCATTAACAACATATTAAGTGACCTGGAAAGGGGGAGGCTCT
This sequence comes from Pteropus medius, assembly GCF_902729225.1. Classification (NCBI taxonomy): domain Eukaryota; kingdom Metazoa; phylum Chordata; class Mammalia; order Chiroptera; family Pteropodidae; genus Pteropus; species Pteropus medius. The sequence goes on along the minus strand of NW_024351730.1, from coordinate 28,357,739 downwards.
CCAGAGTCTCTGTCAATAAACTCAGCCCATGATCACTTTGGTCACCCCTTATGCTCCACCCAGCATGGTGCTGGTAACTTTAGTCCACAGTCAGGGTAGGGGGTGTGGGCTATGCAAAGTTATTGGTGACTGGGCTATAAAATTCTATCATTAGAAGAGGTAGAATTCTTATAGCCAAGTACCTTATTTTGCTAGACTAGATTTATCCTTTCTTTTATTCCTTTAACTCATATTCATTGAGCATTTACTATATGGTAGGTACTGAATGAACAAAGGTAGACAAACATTTTCTGTCTTTGTGAAACTTTCAGTCTATAGAATCGGAATTTCAAATCTCATCAGGGATTAGGCAGCTCACACAAATGCATGAGAGTGGTTGAGTGCTGTTGTAAGTAAAGTGGTAAACGACACAGAGTAGTGGGGTGAGTGGCAAAGTACAGAACACTTATCTGGTAAAAAGGGGCAGATGTTACTTACCCTAGCATGTGGTTGCTGTGTAATGAAGGCTCAATGTTGCTAAGATCTTTAACCTGTGAAAGAAGTAGGAAATCTATACTGTTACACAAAATATATTATATTTGAAATGTAGGTGGTAATTTAACTTTTTGTGAGGAATAAATAGAACATAATTTTAATTAATTCCTTTATTAAAAATTAGAATATGATTAGTAAAATTATATAATAATATAGATTTTTCTATCTATATCTATATAGGTAATTCAGATTTTTGTCAAGACTAAACAAAATATATCTATATGTATGTACATTTTTTTATATATGTACTTGTCTATATCTATATAACACTATGTCTCTCTCTCTCCCTCCCTCCCTCTACCTTCCTCTCCCCCGCACCATCTCTATCTATCTCTCTATAGTAAATTTAACCATTGACCTTCTAGTTTACATTCTCTGATTTAGAGGAATAAATTTAATATCGCAGTCCACTTCCATGAAAACACACTCTAATTTATCTTTGACTTACTGACTACCTATATGAACTTGAAGAGCTTCAATGAATAAGGCAGGGCAGATTGTGGCAAAGCAAGGGAAGAACACACAAACAGACATATTCATTAAGAAACACATAGGAAGTGTCTCTAGTGTGAAAATGCCATAAGGAGAAATAAAATCCCATCTATTTCAATGTCATTATGTCCATGGGACCATCATTCATACAAATCTCAATACTATGGCCTTACCTTACTGAATAGAAAGGGCTTAGAAAGAAGATGAGCTTCTGTGGGGGAGGAAAATGATATACATTCAGTAAACTGGATAGATTTATAAATCAAAGAAATGTAGCCCAAATAATTGGAGCCTCCCACAGGCCATCTTACAAGTGAATAATGATTAGATAATTGTTTTCACTCTAGTCCAGAGCATCATCATCAGAACTCATTAGTTGCCTTGAAATTTCCTTGCCTTCTAAAGAGACTGGATATGGAGACCAGCATCAGAAGGGTCATACTGAGCATGGGCTGCAGTGGGGCTGGCTCAGCCGTGAGGCGGAGTGATGCAGAAGAACATTAGGAAGTACAAAGCCAGCACATATGCTATCGCTGGTAATTTCCAGCATAGCCCTCTCTAAACAGAAATTCCAAACACTACCTGAAAGAGCAAAGCCAGCTGAAATAGCCCAGATGTTCCCCCTGCTTGTAAAGTAAAATACCACATAATAAACCAGGAGAGATGATATCAAAGCAGTCTGCAAAGCCGGGGTCTTAATGGAATCAAAGACATCTCTAAAGCGTTTGTGCATCTGCAGTTGTGTGCCATGGCACGGGCTGGTTCACATCTGGGAAGCACACATCTGGAAACCATGTCACAAATGTTCCAAAGGTTAGTTCTTTCATTGATAAGAAGTTGCTTTCCTCGGAAAAAGATGAAATAGCATGGGATTCTCAGTAGGCAGATTCTTCACTTCTAAGAAAGCTAAGGAGTTTCCACATAAAATCTAAGACAACAAAACTGACAGAGAATAATCATAAAGACCAGCTGGAAATTCTTGTCTGTCAGAGTCTTGAGTCTGATTTGTTTTGATTAAGCCAGAACATGGATGTGAGATCTTCTGACATGTTGTGGGTCTGTTCTACTCATATCTTTGTGGATCCCTTACCATTTCCATGCATGCCAGCCCGATTTACAATGGCCAATACCTTCTTTTGGGCTGCTAGAATCCACTTTGCCTATTGAAATGCCTGGAAATTCCTGACTCCATAGGGGCATCCTTACAAATTATCCTGCCGAGGGGTAAGGATAATTCCTTTGCCCCTCGGCAGGATAATTCTTATATGTATGTGTTTATGCCTTTCCCCAGAGCCTCCCAGTTGGATTAAGCTCTGGACGCCCACTGAGGACGCTGACTTAATTATGTGCCCTTATCACCTGCCTTACTTCACCTGTCTCATCTATCCCTGAACCTCCCAAATAAACTGTGTGCTTTCATTCCACATCTCAGGAGAACTCAACTGATGCCCATCCCAACTGAAATAATTTCTTTCTTCTTAACACTTAAATGGAAAAGAAGCACATCTCACAAGTGAGGGGTCCTGCAGATAAAAATTAGCTGAAGTCTCCTGTCAGCCATATACTGGATGCATATCCGTGATGACTTTAAGATTATCAACCCTCCAGTTATTCAGTCCCTTGAACCTCTCTTGTGCTCTGCTCTCTTTGTTGTGGGAGGAATTCGGGTTTAGAACAGGCCACTTAACACTGCCCCTTCCCACCAAATGAGGTGTGGTGTTGTAGATATCACAAAATACTCCTGGCCAAAGAAACATAGGGAGGTGGAAATTTTATGTTAAAACAGGAGGTTACAAGATGATATAGAAATCAAATTTGGGGCTTAAGAAAAATTTGGGGTATTTATTAAAACTAGATTTTCAGTGCCTCAAAAATATTGATTCACTGGGTCTGGGGTAAAATCCAAGTATTTGCACCTTTAATAAGTGTTGCAGTTTTAAAACATGGCCCCAAATTCTTTAATACTCCCAGCATTGAGAGCTGAGTTCTATGTCCCCTCTTCCTGACTCTGGGCACAGTAATTGCTTGACCAATAGAATACAGCACAAGGGATGCTGTGCAGGTTTCTGGGCCCAGGACTTAAGAAACCAGTAGCTTTCACTTCCTGTCTCTTGAGTTGCTTATTGTTAGAACCAAGTCACTGTGCTGTAAGGAAGCCAAACAGCTGTATGGTGAGGCCCTTCATAGGTGTTTCAGCCTACAGCTCTGGCTGAGGCCCTAGTTGACATCTAGCCACAACCCTAAGACAAGTGAACCAGTCTTTCAAAGATTTCAGTCCCTGGGTATAGGTCACCTTCAACCAGCACTTACTGACATCTCTTAGAGCAGACGTGAGCCAAGCCTACCATGTCTTGCCCAAACTGATGAATGATTGTTGCTGTTTTAAGTCACTACATTTTGGGGGTAGTTCACTGAATAACAATATTAACCAGAACAACAAATTCTCCAGGTAACGCTTAAGTATAGGGCTCATGCACTTTGAAAAACACTCATTCCAATAATGAGGTGTGTCAGAAGATTATACAGAAGTGAATGGGGTAAAAACTATTAAAATAAGGTGGTCAGTAGTTAAACACAGAGGAAAAATCTTTTTATATGAGGCCTCCCTTGATAATGTGGAGAGCTTGGACCTTAGTCTGTGTATTCAAATATCTAGGAGAAATAACTTTCGATAATGCAACTTGACTTATTCCTTTCCTTATTCCATTCCCTTGCAATGCTGAGACACTGAGGGCTTTTGATCCTGGCCATTATGTATTCACTCTTTGGCATCCACAGATCCATCCTTGGTCCCATGACCATCAACACAGATCACAGCTTAAGGTTTCTAGTGGGAGAGTAAATAAGTGAAGTAGACCAGTTTTAAGACAACAGAGGCAGCTGTTACTGTGCTCTAGCTAATTGTTGCCAGGACGGAATGTGGACTGGGGTGCCAGACATCCTGATATTTCAAGAGAATCCTGAAGTGAGAATTGTTATGTAGAATCTCCTAATATTAACTATGTGTAACAAAGACAATATTTTAAAGTATATTGTAAAGGTCAAACGAAGCATATCTGTGGGCTGGCCTTACAGCCTGCCAGTTTATATGTTCTGACTCAGTTAATTTTATGTATATGGGGATTTGGGGGGAACATGAAGGGCAAAGCAGAGCAAAGAATAAAAAGAAATATTGGAACCAAAAACCTATCTGTGTGTTTTTCAAAAAATATTATCTCAGTAAAGAAAAAGAAATAAGAAACAATATAAAACTTGAAGAAAAAGAGATTTCAGTCTAGTTTCAAGTGAGGGCAGTTTCTCTCTATGTATAAAATAATCAGCTGTACAATGAGCAGTTCCCCATCCTGAGTTGAGAGCCCAGAGCCCAAGGCTGAGAGTAGTCTGTCTGAAGAGGAGAGGGGAGTAAAAAGAGAATGCAACAGGAGAGTACTGTGAAGCTCAGATAAGTCATCTTGCAGAGATTTAAGCACGCAGGCTTTATGATGGCCATTTTGAACATTAGCTTCATCCTCGGACTCAAAAGCAGAAGCAATTGTACTTTACGATCAGCTTTTCACTTTGAATATGATTCCATTCCAAGAGTAATAAGGAACCCTCTCACTCAGACATAATCACAGCTCTCAAAGATTTTATCTCCTAAAGAAATGAACAAAGGACAGAGGAATGCAAAGGTTTTCTGGATGAATGTAAATCAATAGGGGTCCAATGAGGAAGAAGTGTACTATACAGATGTCCTGTGTACATTTGGGCTTCTGGATCAATGCTGTTGCTTTACTGGGAAAGGCCCAGAAGGAAGATCATACACAAGTTGGAAGGTAGACCAGAGAATTTGTCTAAAGGTCTCCATAACATGAGTTCTACCTTTCCTTTTGGAAGGCATGGGTGAGGACATTTGGAAATGTATGAGTGAAAGAGTATTTATAGTTAGGACTCTCAATGAAGGTGACAAATCAAAAACCAACTCTAATTGGTATAAAGCAAGAAGGGAAATATTTGCTCATAGAATTGACTAGTCCAGGGATAGGAATGGTATAGGTCTCTCCAGAGTCTCAAATGATGTCATCAGGACTCAGTTACTCTCCACTCTTGGCCCGGACTAGACATGAGCCCAGAAATTCCAGGTCAATATCTGAGGCCCAGGTTCAAGTCCAATGGAGAAGAGAGTACTCATTCTGGTGGTTCAAGCCCACGCTCCAAGATTAGCTCTGATTGCACCAGTCTAAATCACATGCCAGCTCTTGAGCCAGTCATGTAGCCAAGGGAAGAGGAGTGCTCTGAATGGTTGGTACTAGGAGAGGTCTCACAATCCAACATCAGAGCTTTTCTGTATGAATATTGTCTCTTATTGTGTCCCATCTGCTGTTAAATCAATCTATTAATTTCTTACTTCAATATGTTATATTTTTCAATTTAAAAATGTCCATTGGGTTCTTTTTTTTTTATCAATTCACCCAAAGCCATGTACAAGTATGTTTTAAAAATCATTATTTGTACTAACCAAAACAGGAACCAAAATAATTTCTATCAAAAGTGAATGGATAAATCAATTGTTATATTCATGGAATGTATTGATGTAGTAATGAAATGAGTGAACTTCAACTATATCCAACATCATGAATGAACATTCAGGACATGAAATTAAGACAAAGAAGTCAGATGCAAAAAAATGTCTGACCACATTTACATAAAGTTCAAAAACAGACTAAACTCCAGTAGTTAGGGTTTGATATTTAGGTAGTAAAAGTATAAATAAAAGCAAGGAAATAATTACTAACGAAGCCAGTGTATGTATTTTGGGGTAGATTCATTATATTTTGCAATAAAGAAAGTATAAAGGAAAAGGGTAACCATGGGTTTTGGCAAATCTGTGACACCAGCAGCTTGCCTTTGACCTATATAGTCATCTTTCCCTTCTGTCTCCTTTAAATAACATCACAAACTTTCCACAGTGATGGCTTGAACTTTTGTCCTAGAAATGTGGTGAATAACATTATCTCCAGAAGTCCTCTGCTAAATTTTATGTCATTTGGTCAGGTAGACAAGGAGTCAGTGTACACTCTACAAAGAGTTATATCACTTGTCTTGACCATCAATATGTTAGGTGGTAGGTTCCAGGAGCAAACATGAGGTAGGTATAAATAAGAGAAGGTGGAAATAAGAGACATAAGATTATACCCAGGGAGTTAAACTATAAAATCAGATAATGAATTAAAGCAGGGATTAGCAAATTCTCACTAAATAATAGGTAAGATTTGTTTAGTATTTACTAAGACTAATGTGCTAAAAGCACTATAAGCATAATACTTACAACAATCTTGCAAATTAAATAAGAATATTTTCTTATGACTGCAATGGAGGAATGATCTTTAGGGCATTTTCAATAAAGTCCTCATGGTCATATGACCAAGAAGTGTCAGAAATGAGATTCAAAATGAGATCATCTGGCTCCTGAGCTCCTGTTCTGAACTCCTGCATTATAATCTCTTTACTAAAGAGGTACAGTGGCTCCCAGACCCAAGCAAGACTGGAGGTTTCCATCATATGTGGTGTTATTTAGTGACAGAAGTGTAGAAAATCAAACTAACTTGGGAGGGCCAATTCAGGCACTCTTCAGGGAGAGGAAGCCCTGTCCGTAAATTCTGGTTTTCATGGTCCCTTTAGTTTAAGGCTATTGCCACAGTCATGAGGCTAGATGTATTAGGCTTTTTTAGCCTCACAACAGTAAACATTTTAATTATGCAAATAATCTCTTGTCTTCTGAATTCTTGGTTAGCAATCAGCTTTCTGACTGTATTTTGACTTTCCAAAAAGAACCCCTTAGAATGTGGAATCTGTGCCAATTTGAGTATTCTGGTGTCTACCAACATTTTAACTTCTATAAGTGTTATTTCTCATTGTCTACCAACTTTTTTACTTAACTTCTATAAGCACATTCTTTCACTTTATCTGGCAAGTAATTGTCACACTATAAGGCAGAATAAAGCCATTAAATTTCAATGAAGCAATATGGTAAGAGGTTCAGAGGGAGGTAATGGACCAAATTGTGTCCCCCTAACCCACGATTCATATGTTGAGGCCCTACCCCCCAATGTGATGGTACTTGAGGATGAGACCGTTGGGAAGTAAATAGGCTTAGAAGAGGTCACAAGGGTAGGGGGTGGTCTCATGATGGGATTAGTGCCCTTATAAGAAGAGACACCAGAGAGCTTCCTCACTCTCTCGCTTTCCCTATCGCCCACACCTTTCTCAAAGAGGTCATGTGAGCACACAGCAAGATGACAGCCATCTATAAGCCAAAAAGAGAATTCTCAATAGAACCAGACAATGTTGGCAACCTGATCATGAATTTCTAGACTCCAGACTGTGAGAAAATAAATTTCTGTATGTTTAAGCTACCAGTCTATGGTGTTTTGTGACAGCAGCCTGAGCATACTAAGACAAGGGGTAAATGAAAAACAGAGAAGCTACCTTTCTTTGAGTGACTGAAAGAGGGTTTGGTGGGTTAGGACAAGCTCAAGAAATCTGAAAGGCCATCCCAAGAAAATGAACAGCCCAGAGAACATCATCTTAAGAAGAAATCTGAAAAACTACCTTTGCTTTCTTTAGGACTGTGTTAAACCTGGTGTTCTGTACCAGGCCTTTTGTCTTAGATTTTTCTTTGTTTCCTGCATCTGTCTTATTCAGTAAAAGAGTTGCAGTAATGTCATCTACATTTAGAACATTTTTAGAAAGTAAAAAATTCAACTCACTAAAAACGTTTCATTACATAGTATTCCTTTTACAGATCATTCTTTCCTTTCTGGAAAAGAATCAGGTTATAAAAGCTTGGGAATGCAGTTACTAGGACTTTTAAATGGTGTTTGATTTTTTAAAAGCTTAAGCATCTGACCATGGTTTTTCCAAGTCAAACAGCAGTTTAAAAACTAAGGCTTTGAAGTCAGAGGCCGGTAATGCTGTGGGATTCTTCTTTCTCTCCTGAAATAGTAGGTGAGATCAGATGAGAAAATTTGTACAGATACTGTTTGTGTTTCTCTACATAGAAGACCATTTCTTAAGAGTCTGCCCTATAAACCTTACTTAGGTTCTATAATACACTGAGCTACTTTTATGAAATGTATAAGAAAAAATTCAATGTGCTGAGAAAATCTTATTTAACCACACTGTTATTACTTTTACACATGAAAGTGTCATTTTCTCTTTACTTTTCAAATAATGAATAGAAAGGCCCAGAGTTTTGGAAGGCCGTTTAGCAAGCCATGACCAATCCTGATTTTAAACTCACAATGACAGAGGCCTTTTTAAAGAACGCAAAGGTCTCAATAATAATAGCTATCTTTTACATTGTCCCTACAACATGCCAGTCACATTCCTTGCTATCTTGCATTATTTTTCACTGTCACAGGGCACCAGCAATGGAAATAATTGTAATGGGTGAAAAAAGTGAGGTTTGGAGTACTTAAGTAACTCGACCAAGATACATTGATTACTAACGAGAGACTGGGTCAGAACTCTCCAATTCTCTCACTCTACAATTCACATTCTTTCCACTATTATACCATGTGACATCCACAATGATATCTGCACTTCTGGAAAGACCAAATCTATTAATAATTAATTTTTCATCCTAGAACAGTAGAAAATTCTCAAATGAGAGTAAAAATGGACATTAGTGGTCCAGTGACTTGAATGTCCTTTCATTTCTCTATTATTGAAATTCTTTCAAAGCAAAGCTTATTTAAAAAAATGGTGGTAAGTATGAGCTGGGAGAGAAGGCAGACCAGAGATTCTGAGGACTGTGTTTTCCCAGCAGGTTCTAATCATGTCACGATGACTGATCATCCAGGTATTGATCATATTACAGTGATCATAATAATTTACATTTATAGAGAATTCAACTTTTTAAGCCAGAGATAAATTGAAAGAAGACAAGATGACTAACTGGATCAGAAAAGAAGCCATACCATGTAGATTAGATTAGTCTTCTCTGGGAAACCTTGATTGGATCAGTGTTTCTGTAGGGAGAGTGGGGAATCGTAGGTCACAAATAGTCACCAGGGAAGCAATCTACCTGCAAAATACAATAAATACAAAAGAAGTTTGAAATTGGGAATTGGTTTGTTACAACAATGTGTGAGATGAAGAAGGGTCATGAAATTGAGGTGATTACAAATACCCTGAGTAGGAGAAGGATTACCTGGAAAAACAGAAGTGAAAAGGCATTTTTATGAGCAGTTTCCTGCACTAAAGAAGAAAAGATATTTAGTCTGCTTGACAGATCTAATCCCGGAGAGAAAGAAGGGGACTCATCAGTTTGCCATATCCTCATGATAATGTTCCCAGGATAATCCAACTCTCCTAGCTCTGATTCTGTATTCTCCAAGCAATGTTCTGATGGTAATTGAGTTTCCCAAATAGATTTCTCTCCTGGGAAGGAAATGAGTGGACAGGTTGACATGACTATCCAATCTACTTGGCAGTGTGATTTCTCTCTTTAAATTAAGATCCTGGCTCCTGCATATGAGGTAGTTAGATGATGTGAGTCAGGCCTCTTTGGGTCTGCCTTTTTGTAACTAAAAATCAAGGCTCTGGGTCTTCAGACCTGATAATAGCAACCACTTTCATTTGTATAAGAATTTGCAGTTTATAAGCCTTTTGACCTATGTCATCTCATTTAACTCTCACAATGTGTCTGTGAGGTAGTTATGATGATCTCTCTTTTATTAAGATTTGAAAAGATTAAGTGAATTGCTCAAGGTCATACAGCTAGAGGAAGACAGGACACAAAACCCAGGGCTTCTGACACTAAATCCAGAATTCTTTCACTACCAGAGAGGGTGAGTACACAAATATGGAGACTGATGAGATAGAGTTTCTAAAAACTAACAGCCTTACTGGTATTTTGCTACAGCAGGGCCTAGTGGATAGAGGATGATCTGTTTTTTGTTTGTTTGTTTGTTTTAAGATTATTGCCTTTAATTTCCCCATAAGAAACCACCAACTTACTTTCTGTCTCTGTAGATTTTCCTATTCTTAACATTCCACATAAATAGAATTATACAGGATATAGTCCTTTGTGTCTAGATTCTTTCACTTAGCATAATGTTTTCAAGGTTCATTTATGTCATAGCATGTATCGTTCCTTTATTTCTTTTTATTGCCAAATAATATTCCATTGCATGAATACACTACATTTTGGTTATCCATTTATCAATTGATTGGACATTTTAGGTTGTTTCTCCTTTTTGACTATTGTGAATAGTGCTTCTATGAATAGCTGTGTACAAGTTTTTGTGTGAATATAGGTTTCCAATTCACTTGGGTATGTAAGTAGGAGTGGAAATGCTAGATCATACGCTAACTAAATGTCTAACTATTTGAAAAACTGCCACATTGCTTTTCAAAGCAGCTGCACCAGTTTATATGCTTACTAGCAGGGTATGAGGGTTCCAATTTCTCCTCAGCCTCCAACACTTGTTATTATCTGATATTTTGATGATAGTCATTTTAGTGCATATGAAGTGGTGTCTCCCTGTGGTTTTAGTTTATAGTTCTCTAATGACAAATGATGTTGAACACCTGTTCATATGCTTATTGGTCATTTGTATATCTTTTGGAGAAATGTCTATTCAAATCTCTTGTCCATTTTTAAATTGGGTTATTTGTTTTTTTATTATTGAATTGTAATAGTTCTTTATATATTCTAGATATAAGTCCCTTATCAGGTATATAATTTGAAAAAAATGTTCTCCCACTTTGTGAGTTGTCTTTTCCCTCTCCTGATGATGTCCTTTGAACCAAAAAAGTTTTTAATTTTGATCATGTCCACTTTATCTATTTTTTCTTTTGATGCTTGTGCTTTTGGTGTATGCATGAATCCTCTTGCATAATGGGAAAAACTGATTAGAGGTCCAAACAATATTGTTACTGTGAAGTAAAGTATAAAGAAAGGACAGTTTCAGAGGTTAAAATGTTTGCTTTCATGGAATTTGCATTGTGATGAAAAGAAAACCTAAATAAAGAAAAAAGATAGAAAATACTAAAAGAAGGATAGATTAATTATTGATAAGGGAAATATTGAAACTGAAATTTTAACAATGACTTGTTACTAGCAATGTTTATTGACTTGTGTCTTTGTAGTACAAACATATTACATCAGCAAAGTCTATCCATCAAATAATATATTTTACATTTAAATTTTTTGGTTCTTTTTAAAGGCGGAAACAACTATGACTGTATTGTATATTCGCCTACAAAGCTAGTATAGGAGAAATGAGTTGTCCGTATATATTTGTATAAGATTTAAGTATTTATTTTTAACTAATTTACCTTTGTGTGTTTATTATTACAAAAATAACACCTCGGTTTACACGAAACTCTTAAGCTTCCTCTAAAACTCTCATTTCACATAATATAGTCTCTTTATACAAACCAAGATATATGTATCTTCAACCTATTACACAATTAGATTTCCTTCGTGGTCTGTTGGTAGGTATTTTATAATATCTGGAATATCCAGTAATCTGCTGCAAGAAATAGTGCTGACTTAATTAGAAACTAATTTACCATTCAAAACGCTTTTTCAGATACTCTAAGCACTCTTTAATAATATAACATAATCATAGATCATCCAGGAAAATTCTGGGTACAGTAAAGAAAAAATAAGTACATTTAGTTCAGTGTTGAAAGAAAAAGTGAGTGGAGAAACTTTATCTATGCTTTTGCATATATATATTTACATATATATGTTTATATATATTATTATGAAGTTTAAGATTGCTTTGTACCTAGGTTTTGGTTTATTTACTCATCAAAATAAATTTTGAAGTGTCAGTGGGCTACAAACTCCAAGAATATACTACTATGGTCGTAGAATTCAAATAACAGGGTTAAGTGCTTAAATAAAGCTGTGACTAAACTGTTATTTTGAAAAAATTTCACTATTAAGTCATTTAAACCTAAGCAATATTAAGTAAACACTATATTTAAGAATGAAGTTTGAGGGTAACTTTGAAATAAACCAAGAGCAGATTATGATTTCTTACCTTTTCCATTTATTTTCAATTTTTCTCTTTCAACTAATTCCAATCATGTTCTTGTGCACACATTTTTACTAGAAAGTTCTTCTATGATTGACCGTGCTTGTCTAATATGAAATCCAAATCCTTTTGGATTTGGGCCAGTTTCCCAGATATTAGATATTTTCGTAACAAAGTGACTTTAGGAACTGTTTTTCCCTCTCACATTTGATTTCTATTTTTAAATTTAACTTTTTCTGCCGCCAGAAACACAAACGCACACGCACACGCACACGCACACGCACACGCACGCACCCACGCATGCGCATACACACTGAACAAAAAGATTTAGGTTCATCTCTTCACTGCTTTTCAGTTGTTTTATTTTGCTTACCAGAAACAGGAGATGAAAAGATTATGTTGGAAAATAGGGTAATTTTGCCTTTTAGGAGATCCTGTAGGCAAACTAAGGTGGCCTGATGCATGTCAGAGCTCTCTTAACTGACTTCCACTTAAGTTCACTTGCTCTGTTTTTCCTAAAAAAAAACACACTACTAATGTCCCCTGCTTGTTTAATGCTTACTTGCCCTTGGGCCACTTTCTAATTCACTTCCTCACTTTTGTTTTCTGTGCTTTCCCAATGGTCAGTTATTTTTAAACTTGAGCCTATTCATGCCAATTGACTTGTCCTTGCAACTATATAATTTAATTGAATATCAGGTAAATCAAAGAAGAAATAAGTATAAAAAGAAAAAAAGTTTTTATTTTCATGAAAATAAAATTAAATGCTTTGGAAAGAGTCTAAAATCGAGTCACTTAAAAAAATTACTGTTGAATTAGTATATAAAATGAATCATAAAATTTTGAGAAAAAGGCAACAAAAATAGTTATATGTCTGAACTAGAAAATGGCTGGATTGCATTCATTCATGAATTCATCCATTTATCCCACAAACATTTATTAAGTGTTACTATGTGTGCTGGATAGCTGAGTAGTTAGGAATGTAAAAATAAATAAATCACAGATTTTAAGAAAATAATGTCTAGTAGAGAAAGAAGCTATGAAAACATATATTGCAAGAAAATGTGATGGCTGTATTAAAGGACTATTTTGTAAACTTAGAAATGTTTAAATAAACATGTGAAATCTTATTGGTTCTCAAAGGATATTTAAAAATAATAATTTTCTCTCTTGATAATATGAAATGTGTTATCAATATAGAATATTTGGAAAACAGGAAGAATATAAAGACGAAAATAAAAATTATTTCTAATTCCACTACTCAGAGAATTACTATACATTTATGGTGAATTTTCTTTTAATATTCTTTCTCTCTACTTTTTTTACACACACACAATATTATTTTATTGTATTATATTAATACTAATAACACTAATATATGATAATATATTATATATGTACTCATACATAAAGTATACCATCTTTAAAAAATAAGCTTTAAAAACATGTTAGTGACAATGTAGTGTTCAGTATTAAAGTGTCTTTTTGATAAATATCTAAAATGAGGATAATTAAGTAAACAATATTAGATTTAAATAAAGATGTCAGCCAAGGAGAAAATTTAAAAATACTGGGTTGTCATGTTTTACACATTTTCAGTTAATAAGTACCAAGTATTTGAACTACTATATAGAGAGGCCTCTGATATTTTTCCACATCTGTTGACCCCTTTGAACTAATTTGAGTTAAGGTGATATGACAGGATATTGTGTATTGATGCAACTCACAGCGTTTTAGGATTTCGGAAGGTGTTTTTCAAAATGGATAAAATCTCCTATTGAGGGAAAGGTACTGCTAATCCTATAGGTAAGTGACCATCTCTTTCCTCACATTTTCTGCTCCATATTGCCACAGAATGTTATTAGGAGGAGGGAAAGTGGGGCTCCCCACAATGCAGGGGAGGGTCCTGGCATGGACATGCAGCTCAGTGAAGTTCTGGTAGCCAGTAGTCAGACTTCTCAATTTTGCCTCTCAGAAATGTGTCCATCTACCAGGAATATTTTAACTGGAACTCACCTTTGTGATTCTATAAGTATAGATGCCATGTCTGTAAAATAATGGGTGCAGAATTGTTTTGAAAGGTCTGAAGTTCTACACATTATGATCCTTCTTGCCTATTATTAAAGGGCAGGAAGATCGGAGACTTTCTCTTCTGCCCTTCTTTATTAGTGTTTAGCATTTCATTTTCCTTTTTAACATTGTTTTCCTCCATACATAGATCACTGGGGCTTTGATCAGGGACCCTGTGCCCACAGGGATACCCAGGCAAGGTTAGCAGGAAGACCATCTCTCACTCTATCCCTGGGCTCCCAGAACTCACCTCAGACACCTGCCTTCCAGTTAGTGGTTTTATTAACCAGTTCAGGGACCTTCAAGTCTCTTTCTGGGAATCCTTTAGTCTCTTCTTCCCGAATCACCTCCTTTTATCTTTCCTCCTCTGGACTTTGTTCTTAGTCTCCACCCCTGCCTGGAAACAGAAACACCAGTTTTTCATGTGATTTCCTGTCACATTCTTATCCCAGATTTTTTCCACGATGAGGCTGCGTTCATGGGCGTGTGACCCATGCAGTCTCACATGGTCATGTGCTCAGAAGAGCCCTACTTTCAGTTTAATGCTCTGCTGTTGCTGTCTTGAAGTTCTTAACAACTTACGAACAAGGATCCTGCAATTTCATTTTGCACAAGACCCCACAGATTATGTAGCCTGATCTGTCTATGACACATGGCCATGAGCCAACCTGGCACTCCCATGGTTTCCCTTGATACACCAGCATGGCCTAAGACCCTGTGCAGAAGGAGGCCAGACAGATAGAGATGAGACTCCTACTATTTCTCTCCTTGCCAAAATGGGCATAATTATACCCACAGCTAGAGAGGGAATCAGTGACACCAACTGAGGCTGCCATGGGAAAGTCAGGATTTGAGAGCTAATTTAATAAGCTGATTTGAATGGAGATGTTGGGAAATAGGACTGACTTAATCTTTTCTTCTTCCAGACAATGTTTAATGAGGAACAAGGAGATACCTAGAGAAGTAGCCCGTCTTCCACCTCCAGTCTTACAAACCTAAAGGACACCTAACTGGTATTGGTGGAGATTGAAATTGAATGTGGATTTGGAGTGGCTATTGGATAAGATTAAATTTCTACCTATTTAATAGTGAAATTATTTAACAGTAACCAGGAGAGCTATGAGACCTGCCAAGTATTCATCCAGGGGCAGAGAAAGAACCAGCTGAGAGAACAGATTCAGAAGGATAGTGGAAAAAAGAAAAGGTTGCTTTTGTTTGTATGCTATTGAATCCAGCTTATTTAATAAATTGGACACAAAAGCCTTATTGACTTATGGCCAGTGGGAGAATGATCAAGCAGATCATGAAGGCATAACATATTAAACCATAGGGCCTACTCTTTTCACTCATGAAGCTGGCCCGAAAACAATGCAGGAGCTTATCTAGTCCCTACTAAAATAATAACTACCATTTTTATGTGTTTACTATGTACCAAGCAAAGTGCTAAGCATATTTTATGTATTATATAATTTCTACCTCACAATGAGGTATTTTAATAACCATAGTATATAACTGAGGGAATTGTGTATTAGAAAAATTAAAGTCATTAAGTCATATTGTGGGTAAGTAAAGGAACCAGCATTTGAAGCCAATCCCATCTAAACCCGGGAGCTCATGCTCTGAACCACTAACTTATTTTGTCCTTAATGAAGCTAAAAAACTGAGTTATTTGGACTTTTTAGTATGTCTTTCTGCAGTTTCCTCTGCAACAGTCGTGTATAGTAACTGTTCAAATAGTATCATTTTCAATCAAACGAAAGCAATGAAATACCTTTCTCACCCCTTACTCTAGTGTCTTGCTCTTTTATAAAATTAAAAATCTAACCATTTATATAGCTTTTGAGAGTCCTGTTCTGCTTTTAAAAAAAAAAAAAAAGAAAAAGCAGGTCTTAACCTAGTTTCTTGCTAGGATCAAGTTTTAATAATGAAGGAAACAAGAATTACTGTTCTAGATCAAAATCTGATCAAAAGAGGACAAAACTGCACAAGAAGAGAAAGCTTTTTATGGTCAGATGTATCCTCAGAATTCAGCAAAACAGCATCCAGCTAAGGGCATAGAATTAGGATCTCAGATCTGCAAATATCTGTGAAGAAAAGAGGACAGTATCTGAGGGCCAGAGCTCTCACTATCAGTCTTGGTTTACATAAGAATGAGAATAAGATGGGAAAGGAGAAATGCTTGAACCAAGAATTACCTGAACTGGAAAGAATAGTATAAAATTCGCTGATATTCAGGATAAACAAAGGTTTATACAACCAATCCCTAATCCTGGTAAAAGTGTCATATACATCTCAACACGTATTTAAAGGACACTATCCCCACCCCTGGACCGGAGTTGGAGGAAAGGCTTTAGACTTTGGGAATAGGAGCCAACAGCCCTACATTTCAGTACCATAGATAATAACAAGGACAGCAGGGGAACTGGCTGACTAGTAATGGTCCCATACATTAGTACCCTTGATCTGGCTCTTTGGTGATTCTCTTACGGACTTCAAGTTGTCTAGGCAAGAGAAAGGCAGCAATTTCAGAACACAGAATAGGATTTTAATAGAAATTTTCAACTGTTAGAAAAAAGCCTATTTTCTTTCACCTATACCATTTCTTCTAAAGAATGTGGTAGAAAAAAATTGTATTTATCAGAATTCCTTTCTAGCAGAGGAATTGATCTTCAGAGAAGATTTTTAATTAGCCCATTTGGAGAAGGTGAGATCCCCAAGGACCTACCAGTGGGGACCTCATTTCTACTTACCTGAGAGGGCTGTTGTGAGCATGAAATGTTAAGGTATATTTAACAAATGTTGAAGCACTGAGAACAATGCCTGGCGTGTAGGAAGTACAATATCACATTTTCTATTATTATTTTTTCTAGGATCTTGTTCAGAATGAATCTAAAGATAAATGGTTTTTCATCTCCCATAACTACCTTCTCTTCTTTTTAAAAATGAGGATATTTGCTGACCTTCAGACTTTTCATATCATTTCTCTTTCTTCCTAAAAGATCACCAGCTTTCTTATAGGTGCTTCATGCTCTTTTCAAGCAGGAGGATGTAATGCATGGGCATTAAAGAGACTTGCATAGAAATTTATAATTTCCCCTCTTGTTTTCGAGTTTACTCCAATAATTATTGCTTACATCAATAGAGAAACATAAGTGGAATGAGCATTCATTCACTACAGTTGACCCTTGAACAATACAGGTTTAAACTATGTGGGTCCACTTTATATGTAGATTTTTTTTTCAATAAGTATACAGTCAGCCCTCTGTATTTCCAAGTTTTGCATTAACAGATTCAACTAACTGCAGATCAGAAATAATGCTGGGAATCCACAGATGCAGAGGGCTGACTATATGCATTATTCTATGTCATTTTGTATAATGGACTTGAACATCCTTAGATTTTGGTATCTGTGAGGGTCTTGGAACCAATCACCTGCTGGTATCAAAAAACAACCATTCAGGGGTTGTCACCCCTAACTCTCCCATGTTCAAGGGTCAACTGTATATCATTCATCCCCAAAGACAAGGCTTGTGTTTTTCTTACTTTTGTTTATTCCCCAAAGTTCAACATTTTCATCTCTTAACAATCTATGTAAAGCTCTCTAAGGTGATACCCTCTCTGCCTGCCACTTCACCCCATCCCTCACCCCCAGGAGGAGTGAGGGCTTCTGTGATTCTGAGTTTGGGCAATGTCCTTTCATACTCATCCTGTAAGGTGGTGCCTTTTGAGAAACAAGAGAGTGGGGAGAGAACAAGCAAAGAGTTGAAGGATAATCCCACTCGACTCAGATCCCAATACCAGCCCTTTCTCCCACATACCACTTCTGCCTGTAATGCCTGAGTCTAATTGCCCAGCTGGCAGTTGGAGATGATGAGTTAGTAAAATTACTTATGAAAGAGTGAAATCCAGCAAGGAAAGGAGATTTGTGAAAATTAGTGTAGAATATGTGAAAGTACAACTTATATAAATACTGAACACATAAAGATCAAAATTACTTGAACATAGAGAAAATTCCCTGAGAACATACCATGGGGTAACACAGATTCACCTACCATCCAATTAACAATTGTCACTTGTCCTGGGCCTTTCCTGCTCTCATTTCATTAACCTTGTCTTAATAACTCTTGTATTTTATGTTTGGGAAAGTTTTTGGAGTTCATTTTTCAATATCATTAGTAGGTTTTACAGTATTTGTTGATTTATGGATTAATTAATTTTGTGGCCATGAAGTGTTATTCCTATAGCATTATTGTATTTTCCATGATGTAACACCTTCAAAGAAATGTGTTTAAATGTAGAGACTGTTTTCTCCAAGAACCTGAAAATATGAACAATGGAATGAAGTGACAGGAAAAGTATGCTGCTATGAGTTGGGCATCTTGGTTCTACATTCTGCTTGGCCCAGTGCTTGAATGATCTTGGATGAGTCAAATAACCTCTCTGATTTCTATGTCTTTACTTGTAAAATAAGAGTTTAAACTATGATCTAAAATTCTTTAATTACATTCACTTCATTATGTTGGCTATGTGCTTTTTTTCTTGTTTAAATGTATGACTTGATATATGAATTCACAAAGTTCACATTTTATGGCATTGGTTATAAGTAAATACAGAATCTTCTCACTTCTAGTCCTTCTCATATCTCTTTCTTCTTGGATTAATGTCCATAGTGCTTTACATTATTGCTGATGGATTTATAAGGTAATAGATGATTTAAAGTTATACATCCTGATGTTTATATCATACTTACATCATTGACTTTCGAGCAGTTTTGTGGATATCTGTCCAAAAAAGAGTGAATGGCTTGACTGGTGTCTGGATACCTGCATTTGGGGAGAGTTTATGCTATTCTAACTGGTTAGAGTGGCTCGCTGTGTTTAAATTGTTTATGCAACAGTTTGGTTTATGCTGAACACCCGCTTTCTTCTAGAAAGTTAGAATTTTGATAGGTGCTAGCCAGAGGACTCCTATGTGACCACCCCCCAACAAAAGTCATGGACACTGAGTCTCTAATGAGCTTTCTTGGTAGACAGCATTTCACATATGTTATCACAGCTTATTGCTGTGTGACTCCATTGGGATAGGACTCTTGCAGGCCTGTTCCTAATTTTCTCCAGACTCTGCCCCATGCTCCTCTTTTCTTTGTTGATTTTGCTTTGTATCTTTTAGCTATAATAATTATAACCATGAGTATGTCTATGTGCAGATCCTGTGAGTCTTCCTAGGGAATCATCAAACCCAAGGATGGTCTTGGGAACCCCCAACTCAGTATTGCTGAAATGGTTCTTTTTTTTCTGTATCATTTCAGGGGCTAGTTCATTTCAGAGTCATTTCTGGTAAGAGCAGTTCCTATATTATATACAAATTTCCAGCCCTGCATAGACTAAATGAGTGGGGTAGACATGATAATTTACCCAGGATGTAAAAATACTTCTGTCTCATAGAAAAAGGTTTTTCAAACTTAATTTTTCAATCATGGAATCCTTTGTGTATAGAAAGACCTTATGGGAAAGCATTCCAAAGTAAAGCTTTTCTTTTTGGGGAAGGCTTCAGAACTTTGCCTACTTGCCATCCTTCCCTCTTTCTGACATCATGTTAGGAAATGTGGCTTGGAGTTTACTTTTTAAAAATCTATGCCATGATTCCTCAAGTGTACATCCCAATAGAGGGAGAGAGATAGATGGTAAAGGAATTGTATTATTTACCACTGAATTCAAACATAGAATGACAAAATTAGGTTATGAGAACATCATGCTTATCTTTTTAACAAGAAAGCAAAACCTGAGCATTGGGGAGTTATAAATGCCACACTTGAAGGCACAGCTGAAATCCTACTTCTGTACCTGACTGTTTTCTCTCAGTACATCAAAGAGAGTGGGGAACTAATTGCTTTTAAAGCATCTATTATGAAACCATCAACAGAAAGAAGAGACAACCTACTGAATGGGAGAAGATATTTGCAAATGATACATCTGGTAAAGGGTTAATATCCCCAAAATATAAATAACTTATACAACTTAACATCAAAAAATCAACCAACCAAACAAACAATCTAATTAAAAAATGGTCAGAGGACCTGAATAGATATTTCTCCAAAGAGGTAAGACAGTTGGCCAACAGACATGTGAAAAGATGTTCAACATCACTCATCATCAGGGAAATGCAAATTAAAACCACAATAAGATATCACCTCACATTTGTCAGAATAAATCAACAAATAAGTTCTGGCAATGATGAAGAGATAAGGAAACCCTCGTACACTGTTGGTGGGACGGTAAATTAGTGCAGCCACTTTGAAAAACACTGTGGAGATTCCTTAAAAAATTAAAAATAGAGCTGCTGTATGATCCAGCAATTCCACTTCTGGATAGTTATCCGAAGATATCCAAAATATTAATTGAAAAGATATATGCACTTCTATGTTCGTTGCAGCATTACTAGTGATAGCCAAAATGCAGCATCCTAAGTGTCCATCAATAGACAAGTAGATAAAGATGTATTATATATAATAGAATGTTAAGCAGCAATAAAAAGAAAATCTTGCCCTTTTGACATCCTGGATGGACCTAGAGGGTATTATGCTAAATGAAATAAGTCAGATAGAGAAAGACACATATCGTATCATCTCACTTATGTTTAGAACTTAAAAAAATAAATGAATAAACAAAACAAAACAAAACAGAAACAGACCTATAGAAATAAAGAATAAGCTGATGGATGCCAAAGAGGAGGGGATGAAAATAAAGAAAAAAATTTTTAAAAAGTCATAAAAACTTCAGAGATGTTAAAAAAAGATGAGAAGATGTGGAAATAAATGTCTGTCCTGAAATGGACTGATAGTTGAGTTTCATAGGGGCCAGTGGCTATATGCAGTGTGTGGTGGTGGGTTATCTTTCATAATCCTTCATGTATCATTGTTACATAGGAAGATAGATAGATAGATAGATAGAGGATAGATAAATATGACATGTATCATAAATATACATCTATTGCTCTTCTTCTAAGTAAACAGTAACTTAATAGTTTTCAGATTGAAGTGAATGAAGAAAGTATTGCATGCTGAGTTGCAGGTAGTGTGTTGTCCAAGTCAGATAACGAGGAGGCATGGAAGCTCAGACACCTGTTCACACCTATTGATTAATCTTTTCCCCTCATTAACGCTAGCCAGCCTCTTGTGAGTTAAAACTGTCATTATTTCCTTTATAAAAATGACTGAAAACAAACAAAATGTGGATATATTGTGATAACACTATGTCAAACATCTAGATACAACAAAAAACAAACTATAAATAAATCATCTATTATGAGCACACTATTATTTAATTTACTTCTCAGAAAAACATGAAAGGTACTTTCTCTCCATTTCATAGACCAGGAAGCAAATTCTCACATTATTGCAGAGTTGTAATTTGAATCAACTCCAACTCTTTTTGTCATAGATCATTTTGTTCCTAGGTGTCAACCTATCAGGTCGTTTATTGTTTGACCCAACAGTCCAGCTCACTAACCTCATGTGTTGTGTTCATTTGACTGGTGGCTGCTAAACGTTTTGTACCTGAATGAAGAGTGGCTGGAGGGTTCTGCTTCTGTATGTCCTGCAAGATAGATAAGGGGTTCGGGGAGAGGCACGTGGTCATCCCTCCTCAGAGAGGCAGGATTGAAATCTGGATGAGCATGTAGCCAAAAATACTTTCAATGGTCTGGCAGTCCTTACTAAACTGAGCTCACAGGAAATGTGCTTTAATTACCACTGGCCACAGCTATCTGAAAGATATTTTGCTGTTTGTGACTGATTAGCCTGATGCCTTTGTTTAAAAGGGAAAGCTGTGTTCCTGATAGCTGCTTGTCAGCCAGAGTTTCCTAATTGTCTCCAGTTTTTCTGTTTCTTGAAGTTGTGCTTCAGTGAATCCGTAAAGCATTTCCTTTTTCCTCCCAGTCTGTGATTATCCCACTTCAGCTTGCCATACAACAGCTGTCTGGGATCCAGCTGTCACTCTCCAGTGCACATGAGCAGTCCAGCAGAACGACATTACCGTGTACCCTGGCTTTGCTCCAAGGCTGTGGGAGGACATTATTCCCCTTGGATGATGGAAGATTGAAGAAGGAGGGAAGTTAGGACAAAGTTCATAGTTATAAACACCTAATCCATCAGCAAGGTGTGGTCCCAACAGGTGACACATATTTGAACAGGGGAGATAACATGCAATCTTATTTTTATTCATTCTTTCCCCCAAAGCTTAAAGACAACAGTGAGATAGAACACTCCATGGCTTTGAAGCATGCTGAGAATAAGGGATTCAGTTTGGAAATAAAATGTGGGCACTAGGGAACCAGCCAGCATGGCATGAAGGATGGGGATTATAGGCAACAGAAAAAAGTGCACCACAAATTAGCAGAGACCAAGACCAAACAGAAGCAAAATAGATTCAGTTTGGGTTCAGACTGGGCTCAGGGAGATCTGTGGAGAGATTAATTACAGGATTGTAAATTTAGTTACTGTTTTACATTTTCATCGTTACAACTTAAGAAGTATGTATCATCAATTTCATTTTGCAAATGAGAGAGTCACAGCTCTACGAGTTTAAGAAATTTGCCCACATGCATCATTAGTATGTGGTAGAGACAGGATATGAACTTTAGCCGAAGTAAAAGCCAGTGCCCATTATCTATGCCACATTGTGATCGAAACCAGGGCACCAGTATCAAGGTGAAACTCCCAAACCTAACCCTTTATCTTCTCTCAGAAATGAGTCCTCCTTTGTTTATTCCCTGTCTTGGTTAATGGCATCATGATTCATGAGCTTGCCAAGGCTGAAACCCAGGATTCATCTTGTCGCCTGTCCCTCCTTCACTCAAGACTCAGCTCATTTGTCATCTCCTCTACAATCTTCCTTAACCTCTTCCAGGTTAAACACTTCCTCCGTCCACCATGTGCCCATCCCACCTTTATCATCAGTAAGGGATTGTGTGGGTATCTTCTTTCTCCACTATAACTAGGCATCTACAGAAGTTAGGAACTGCATTCCAAAAACATCTTTACATCCCCAGTGCATAGCAAATGACTGTCACATGGCACTTTAAATGAATAATAGAGAAAACGAATGAATGCAAACCAGAATATCAAGAAAATTGTTTCTTTTCTCTTTTCTCCTTCCTTCCTTCCTTCCTTCCTTCCTTCCTTCTTCCTTCCTTCCTTCCTTCCTTCCTTCCTTCCTTCCTTCCTTCCCTTCCTTCCTTCCTTCCTTTCCTTCCCTCCCTCCTCTCCCTCCCTCCCTCTCTCTCTCTCTCTCTCTTTCATTCTCTTTCTTTCTTAACGTTTTCCCCTTTTCAGAACTAACTGGTAGAGAAATTTTCACCCAGGAGTATTGAATATTATAGTGGGCATTGTATTTGGTGGCGGTTTTACAAGATATGCAGGAGGAAAATGACAAGTGCACAATATGTTTATGTTTTTAATCACTGATTATGTACTTTGGATGGACATAAGCCACCATTTTTTTATTTTAAACATGGCTTTTCCAAGATACTTCATCAAAAATTAAATTATGGGAAGCTGCTTTAGGCATTAAAACAGGATGCAAAGATTCATATTGAATATCAGAAGCAGCCTCCCACTCCCCGCCCCTGCCTGACATAGAATCCTCTGTAATGGTCACTACTTGTTTCACAAGCCTGGGGAATAAATGTGGTCGTATCTGTTGCATTTTGCAGTCATTTGAGAAGAACATTTTTCTTAAGTCCAGAATCACTCTCTTAAGGCCTTCTTTGCCCCCACTAAATTGTCCAACAACCCTGATGGTTTAATTAATTTGGAGAGGAGGGTTGGCATGGGCCTGTTTTAACCAGATCATATTTGAAGGATAGGATGTTCCCTAAGGTCATCATTTAGGTATACACCTAAGAACCAGAGTTTGCTTATACCACAGCTAAATATCATCTTGGTTTTAAGGGGTTCATTTTACTAGCCTAATGAGATCTTCTGTTGTTTCTTTTTTGGTGCATTATTTATTGTTCCTAACTTTGTACCATAAAAAATGTGATAAGCAAATCTTCTGCGTCTTCCCTTATGTCAGATGGCTGAACAGCCCAAGGCCAAGTAGAAAACCATACGCCCAGCACTAGGGACCTCCTTCTGTATTGACTGGGCACCTTTTCCTATAGCTATAAATCCTTCTTTCTCCATCTGCTTCATAAACATACCTCGTATGGTAAGAATATATGAGGCCTTCTACCATTCCCCCCCAGCCTCCACTCCAAGTTGAACTGCTATCATACGGAGCTTTTCTCCTTATGATAGCCCTTGCCATTTTATTGTCAACTTTTTTCTAGATGAAGAAATTCTCTAAAACAGTGTGTGTAGGGGTCATCTTTATGGGGATTGGGTCCCAATGGAAGAGTAGGTCCCAGCCTCATGTAAACAATATAAGCAAATTAGCCATTAGAGAAACAGGGTACATATTGGCCCACATTAATTGTATCTTCAGGCCCCCTTTCTCCCAAAGGGGACTTTCAGGGAGGGCTGCTCAGGGGGATTGTATTCTAGCCTCAGGCTAGTCAAAGCTATGTACTGAGCACTATACAATGAGCTTTATATACATTATTACATTCTTTAACGAACTCAGAGGGGAACTAGGAAAGAGACTAGAGGCCAGGATGGTAAGAACAATGCAAACTAGAGGAATCTTTGTAACTGCCTCATGTACTTATCTGATTTCTTTTTACCTTTGTAACAGTATTGATTTCCTTTAAATCATACTTGTTCCTTTCAGGGGACAGAAAACCTAGGAAACCTTCCTTTTTCTCTAGAGCTTATATCGTGGAAAAGGGAGTATACTAGAGACGATAGTGGCAACAGCAAGAAGAGTGAACAGCGAGAGAATCCCTGAGGCAGCGGTGTACTGGTGTTCGAAACTGGCTGTGGGATGTGGAATAGCCCTGATTTGTAGCATTTGCTCATTCCCTTGGTGTAAATATTCCCACCACTGCCAATTTCTTTTTTTTTTTATTTTAATTTTTCAGTTAGAATTGACATTGGATATTATTTCGTATTAGTTTCAGGTGTACAGCATAGTAGTTAGACATTTATGTAATTTATGAAGTGATCCCCCCTATTAGTCTAGTACCTACCTACTTGGCACTATACATACTTATTACAATATTATTGACTATATTCTCTATCCTGTTCTTTACCTCCCTGTGACTATTTTGTAACTACCAATTTATATTTCTTAATCTCAACACCCTTTTCACCCAGGCCCCCATCTCCCTCCCATCTGGCAGTCAACAGTTTGTTCTCTGTATGTATGAATCTGTTTTCATTATGTATGTTTGTTCATTTTGTTCTTTAGATTTTGTATATAAGTGAAATTATATGGTATTGTCTTTCTCTATCTGATTTACTTAGCATAATGTCCTCTACGTTCTATCCATGTCATTGCGAACGGTAAAATTTCAATTTTTTATGGCTGAGTCATATTCCATTGCATATATATACCACCTCTTCTTTATCCAATTGTCTATTGATAGGCACTTAGGTTGCTTCCATATTTTGGCTATTGTAAATAGCCCTGAAGTGAACATAGGGGTGCATAGATCTTTTTGAATTAGTGTTTTGGCTTTTTTTGGATAAATACCCAGATTTGGAATTGCTGGGTCATAAGATAGTTCTATGTGTAAATATTTTTGAGAAACCTCAAACTGTTTTTCATAGTGGCTGTACCAATTTGCAATCCCACCAACAGTGCATGAAGATTCCCTTTACTCCACATCCTTGCCAACACATGTTTTTTGATTTGTTAATGATAGCCATTCTGAGAAAAGTGAGTTGATATTTCACTACGGTTTTTAATTTGCATTACTCTGATGATTAGTGACATTGAGCATCTTTTCACATATCTATTGGCCATCTGTATGTCGTCTTCGGAGAAATGCTATTCAGGTACTCTGCCCATTTTTTAATTGGATTGTTTAATTATTATTATTATTTTTTTTGGTGTTGAGTTGTATGAGTTCTTTATGCATTTTGCATATTAACCCCTTATCAGATGTATTACAGGCAAATATCTTCTCTCATTTGGTAGATTGTCTTTTCATTTTCTTGATAATTTTCTTTGCTGTGTAAAATCTTTTTAGTTCGATATAGTTCTATTTGTTTGTTTGTTTGTTTGTTTGTTTTCCTTGCCTAAGAAGACATATCAGAAAAAAATTTTACTAAGAGCAGTGTCAGAGAGTTTACTTCCTGTATTTTCTTTTAGGAGATTTATGGTTTCAGGTCTTACATTTAAGTCTCTAAACAATTTTGAGTTTATTGTATATGGTGGTGGTCCAGTTTCACTTTTTTCATATGTTTGTCCAGTTTTTCCAACACAATTTATTGAATAAACTGTTTTTTCCCTTGTTTATTCTTGCCTCCTTTGTCATAGATTACATGACCATATAGGCATGGATTTATTTCTGGGCTCTCTATTCTGTTTCATTGATCTATGTGGCTGTTTTTATGCCAGTACCATGCTGTTTTGATTACTATAGACTTGTAGTATAGTTTCATAACTGATAGCATGATATCTCCAACTTTGCTCTTCTTTCTTAAGATTGCTCTGGCTATTTGGGGTCTTTTATGTTTCTATATAAATTTTTGGATTATTTGGTTTAGTTCTGTGAAAAATACCACTGGTATTTTGATAGGGATTGCATTAAATCTAAGGATTGCTTTGGGTGGTATGGACATTTTAACATCGTTAATTCTTCCTGTATGCTTCCATCTGTTTGTGTCTTCTTCACTTTTTTTCTTCAGTGTCTTATAATTTTCCAAGTACAAGTCTTTTACCTCCTTGATTAAATTTATTCCTAAGTATTTTATTTTTGATGTAATTGTAAATGGAATTGTTTTCTTAATTTCTCTTTCTGATAATTCCTTTTTGGTATACAGAAATGCAACCGATTTCTGAATATTAATTTGTATCTTGCTATTTCAGTGAATTCATTTAACAGTTTTTTGGTGACTCTTTAGGGTTCTCACTATATAGTATCATGTCATCTGCAAACAATGACAGTTTTATATCTCCTTTTGTAATCTATGGATGCCTTTTATTTATTTTTTTCTTATCTGATTACTGTGGCTAGAACTTCTGATACTATGTTGAATAAAAGTGGCGAAAGTGGATATCCTTGTCCTGATTTTAATGAAAACGCTTTTAGCTTTTCTGCATTGAGTATGATATTAGCTGTGGATTTGTCACCTATGGCCTTTATTGTGTATGTTCCCTCTAGTCCCACTTTGCTAAGACTTTTTATCATAAATGGATGCTGGATTTTGTCAAATGCTTTTTCTGTATCTATTGATACGATCATCTGATTTTTATCTTTTAGTTTGTTAATGTGGTACATCAAATTAATTGCCTTGTGGACATTGAACCAGTCCTGCATCCCATGGATAAATCCTACCCGATCATGGTGTATGATCTTTTTAATGTCTTGCTGAATTCAGTTTGCTAATATTTTGTTGATTTTTTCACATCTATGTTCATCAAGGATATTGGCCTATAATTTTCTTTTCTGTAATGTTTTTGTCTGGTTTTGGAATTAAAGAAATGGTGGCCTTATAAAATGAGCTTGGGAGCCTTCTATCTTCTTGAATTTTTTGGAATAATTTGAGAATAGTTGTTAATTTTTCTTTGAATGTTTGGTAAAATTCACCTGGGAAGCCATCTAGTCCAGAACTTGTTTGTTGGGAATTTTTTGATTACTGATTTTATTTTATTACTAGTAATTGATTGATTCATATTTCCTGTTTCTTCTTGTCTCAGTCTTGGAAGATTGTGTTTCTGGAAATGTATCTATTTCTTCCAGATTGTCCAATTTGTCGGCATACAATTGCTCATAGTATTTTCTTATAATCCTTTGTATTTCTGTGGAGTCAGTTGTCACTTCTCTTTGATTTCTAATTTTATTTATTTGGGTCCTTTTTCTTTTTTTTTCTTGATGAGTCCTGTTAAAGATTTATCAATTTTGCTAATCTTTTTAAAGAACCAGCTCTTGATTTCATTGATCTTTTAAATTTATTTTTATTTTTTATTTTTTTAGTCTATTTTATTTCTGTTCCGATTTTTATTATTTCCTTCCTTCTTCTCAATTTGAGATTTGTTTGCTGCTCTTTTTCTAGTTTCTTTAAGTGTAAAGTTAGATCATTTATTTGAGATTTTTCTTGTTTCTGGAGATAGGCCCATATGGCTATGGATTTCCTTCTTAGGACCACATTCACCGTTTTCTGTAGATTTTGAGTCACTGTGTTTTCAATTTCATTTGTCTCAAGATATCTTTTGATTTCTTCCTTGATCTCATTGTTAACCAATTTATTGTTTATTAACACGTTATTTAGCCTGCATGTGTTTGTGTATTTTTCTGCTTTTTTCTTAGAATTGATTTCTAGTTTAATGTCAATTTGGTCACTGCCTGAGCTCAACCTGGAGGTATATGGGAGAGGCCATGCAATGAACGAAGGCTGACTGCCATCAGCACCAGGCCTGGGGCAGCTCAGCAAAAGGCCCAGGGCACCTCATAGGCTGAAGTTGCTTGCCAGCTGCCCGTAAGGGTCGGCAGCTGAAAGACCCTTCAGCAGTATTCGAGTGGGTGAGGTGGGGTCCTAGGGATTCAGCAGGGTAGGGTGAGTGGTATTCACCAAGTTAGTCCAGATTCAGATTTTGTTTCATGGCTGAACTGAGACTTGCAAGTCTCAGATCACACTAAAGTAAGCCGTTGTCTGCTTAGATGGCAGACCCCCCAAGATGTGTTCAAAAAATACTATAGTTTGAGTCAGGGCTTGTTGCCAGCCACCTGAAGTGTCTCTGGAGGTCCACCAGCTGAGGCCTGTTGATTGATGCTATAAGAGCCTCCAACTCAGAAGGAGGGGTGGAGCTGGTTGCCAAGGCATGAATATGCCTCCAGCAATCTGCGAGATGGGTGGGGCAGGGCCCCAGGAATTCAGCAGGGTAGAGTGAGTGGAGATCACCAGGCCAATGCTGATTAAGATTTGGCCATGTGGCTGGAAAGCTTAACATAGGCATGATGGCGCCCGCCGGTAGGCTGCACAGAAGGAGGCTCAATACAGAAATGAGGGTGTCTGTCCCTCCAGCTCCTCTCCTTGAAGCCACACAACTGATTCTTTCCCTGTATATCTCTGGAGTCTTGTGAGCTGCTGCCCTTCCGCCGGAGCCCAGGGTGAGTGCCTGTGAACGTGTCTGTGAGCAGGCTCTTTAAGGAGATATCTGGGTTTCCAGAAGCCTTCCATCTCACCAAATGATCAAAACCCCCATTGATTTTTCCAGCCAGATTTTGTGGGGACTCTGCTTCCTGGTAATAGAACTCTGGGCTGGGAGTCCCAATGTGTGGCTGAGGCCCCCTGCTCCTCTAGGGGGAACTCGGCAGCTGAGATATCCCTTCTGATGCTCAACTGCCACACGTGGGTTCAGGGCCAGTTTGTTTTGTGTCTCTCCCCCTCCTACCAGTCTTGATATAGCCTTCTCTTTATATCTTTAGTTATGGGAGTTATGTTCAGCTAGACTTCACATGGTTCTCCAGGTTGAGTCTTCTATAATTTAGTTGTAATTTTAATGTGGTTATGGGAGGAGGCAAGCATAGTTTTTGCTTACATCACCATCCTGACCAGAACGCTACCAATTTCAATATAACCAACATAATGTCACTGAACATGAATTTGGGAAGCAATGCACACACATGGCTTTTGTGGGGTGGCTGCGAGCCGGGTTCTGCATATCCCTGTGGTGAAAAGTTCCAGTACCTTCCCTGGGCCTAGAGATTAGAGCCATCTGGGGTCCATTTAATGTCTCTGACTTTGAGCTTCCTAAAGCTAGGACAGTGAGTATTCATTTTTATGCCCTCAACTTCTAGCACAACATCTTACACACAGCCTGCTTGTAAATAGTCTGAGAGACAAGAGCCCAGATTTCAAGTTCAGCTTCTATTACCATTTGAGTGTTTGACCTTGAAGATGTCATTTAAACTCTCTAAGCCTCATTTGAAATATTGGATTAAAGTAGATCTCCTTTCATGCCATTTTTGACATGAAACTCTCTAAGCCTCATTTGAAATATTGGATTAAAGTAGATCTCCTTTCATGCCATTTTTGACACTGAGATGCTTTGAAAAAAAGTATTAATTTTCTTTATTTAAGATACATACTTATAGTTCTTCCCTGAAATCTCATATTTTTTTTAACTGAAAAATATGGTTGTTTAATAGGAGTTATTATTTGTAAACTCATGTGGGCTCTTAGTGATAAGTGCTTCCTTTTCTAAGTGCTTAAAAGGCAATGGTATATTTATCAGGTATAAATTTATAGGCCACACATCTTAACTGTGCAAAAACGGAATGTTAGATTTCTAAAATTAAGCTTCACTTAATTCTTGAGCTCCCATTCTGCTCTCTAGGAGAAAAATGTAATCTTACAAAATCAAAGAAAACTTCATTGAATTCTGCAATTTCTCTGGCAATTCATGGCATTATTCCTCATCTTGGTACATTTAAGTTTTTGACCTATTGTTTTTCACCTCTACAAATGGAGGAATATTTAGAATTTATAGGAAGAACATAAAATTTCTCTGAAAGCTGTTTAGAAACACATTAGAATGGAGCATTTTATCCTGAAATAATCAAATTAGCAATTCCCGTGGTCTCCCTGAGAAGAGTTCCTGGGTTTTGTGCTTATCTCAGGCTGAAGTTGATGGGGATTTCCTAGAGTACAGCGGTGGTCTGTCCCCCTCCATGTGGACCAGCGGGGTTACTAGTGGAAAGGGCAGTGTCTGTGGCCTGTCCCTGAGGACCTTCTGTGATGATGGACATGTGGAGCAGGAGTCTCACACAGGAGTAGGCAAATAGAGTAAACTCCAAATACAATCATCACCCTCCAGACTAGGAAGGGAGACAACATGGAAGTTTCTAAAGTACTCCCTCGGGTTTAGAATCAACCTCAAAGAGGAGAAGAAGCGGAAAAGAATGGGAGTGAGGGTCCTAATCCTTTCTGAATTAGAAACCTGAATGATTGAGAAAATGGCTGATTTGCACCGAGTTTAATTTAGAAATGAGTAGATTGTTTTCTTATTAGATAGAATTGTGGCTAGTAGCCAGAAATCAAATTTGATTGCTGAGTTGATAATTGTGGTATTCCTACTCGATAAAAGAAAAATCTATTTTAGCGTTTTGCTGGAAATGGGCACCAAGATTGTCAGTTTTGCATTTTCCAAATAACATCCAATCTCCTCTTTTTTAGAGTGGGCAACTTTTCTACTTCCAGATTCTCAGCATCTCTGTTTTCTGTAATTATGCAAGTTATGAAAGTGAGCAATGTTCACATTTGCAAATTCTCTCAATACTTTGGGAAGAGATTTATCTCTGTCTGGAGACTTGTGTTTACTTAAAGCCACTAAGAACTTTTTTTTCAGCTGCTTCCCACTTAACCCTGGGTTTCCATTCCCTTGCCATCATATTCATTCAAGCTTCTCCAGCTTGAAGATTCCTGCTCCTTATGGATTATGATGACTTCATACCAAATAGATAACATTTATTTGCTGTTAGTATTGTCGTGGTTAATAAATGAAGGGTTGCATGATAATTAAATTATAATTATAATTCAAATGAAGTGGAGAATTACTATAAATATGCAAATGAAGTTAGCTAAGAACACTTTTTAATTTATGTAGATGAAATGATTTTGCAGTGTAAATTATTTGGATACTCTTAAGTGCCTTGGTTTGTCCCTTTAGAGCCCAGCATAGATAAAGTTTATTGGCAAGGAAAAGGCATTGTGGGCAGATCCTTGGAAAATTAGAATTTTGATTCTCTCTTGACTGGCCAAAGAAAGTCCAAGTCAAAATAGTAGTGGAAGCTTTTGAAGTTCTAATAATTGTTCAATATTTCTGTGGGGCTCTTTTTTCCCATCCTTTTCATGAAGACAGAGGTGGTTTACCATAATGCTAATGAAGCCTAAACCTCAAGGCTCCTCATCGGCACAGGCTCCTTCCAGAAGCCCTGGAGGGGCCTAAGCAGTGTCATCATATGCACATATGTTTTTGTAAAATTTGCAAAAGTATCATTTAACTGCAATTTGCCCAGACCTTTGCCTTGTTCCTCTATGAATTTTTCTCTGTCATATTTACTCTCCTGTCATGAGGCATTGGAATTAACATTTTGGGGATCTGGAGATGGAGGTAGATTTTAGGTTGGTATGTATCTACAATGTTTAAAATTGGTTAAATTATTGCTGGCTTTTCCTCTGTGATGTGGTTTTCAAATACTGCTGTGTGACACCAAGGTGGAGGACCAGAAGTGTACTATGATAGATCAGTACCCAGCGCTGGAAGCTGGAGGGTTGTAAAGGAGAAACAAGACTTAAAATATATAGATTCAAAAAGCTAATTTGTGGAAGATTATATCAATCATTGAATGTGTACAATTGTAAGCAAAGGATTTGGTTCTTGTTGATTCCTAGTTGAAATAGAAGTTCTTTCGTGTTCGGAATATACTCAATAATGCACCATCCACAGTTATTGACCCACCATACTATTGATAGAAACTGCTGAAATAGAATTTATCAGAGTTCCTGTGTTTATGAGATGTAAACCTGTAGTCGTTTACAAACAGGGAAAAGGCCTGCATGTGAGGTCATATGTTTTAGTCCTTTATTATCGATAATAATAAAACAGATTTCAATAGGTCATGTTAGAAAAAAGAATGAATTATCTTTTTATTCTCTATAGAATATTTTTTAAAAAAGTCATTGTCATATCAAGAGATAATAGAGGAGCATGCAATCAAAAATATAGGGAAAAGCTATCACAGAGTTATGTTAGCAGTTATTTCGTAAAAATCTTTTTGATATTTTCTGGATTTCCACATGTCAGAGGTATTTTTCAGCTTCTTAAAATTCATAATTTATGGTGATTTGTTTTTTTATTCTGAACAAATATTCACTTTGGGACTTAATTTTGTATTTGCAATCGTGTGTTCTTTTTTTTTTAATGTCCCCCACAAAGCCAAAATCTCTCTTTTCACAAGGTATCATATTTCTAACAGATTTCCTTATTGTTCTCACAGAAGAACACATTTCAAGTATTATTCATTGAGAAGTTGTGATGTACAAAAGTGTTTCATAGCTATGATTTGACTTGAGGAATTTTTTCAGCCTCCCCGAACTGAAAATTTGTTATTTATAAAATAGAAAGAACAGGCTGGCTCACAGCATTGCTTTCCAGGTTTAATGAGGTTAAATGATGCA
Organism: Pteropus medius; assembly: GCF_902729225.1. NCBI lineage: Eukaryota > Metazoa > Chordata > Mammalia > Chiroptera > Pteropodidae > Pteropus > Pteropus medius. Next base: position 28,324,319 of record NW_024351730.1, on the reverse strand, counting down.
CGTGGAAATTTGTTATAAATTATCAAGTGCTATTTAGACAGCCAACCTGTCATATGGGCTTTGAGAATAGATCACTCTCTTTTTCATTTCGGCTCTGCCTTAATAGTGACGTGTCCTAAGGCCTACTCATTTCTTCCCCTATAAAATGGGGGGAAATGTACCCAATTCATGTGGTTGTTGTAAACATTAAATGGGTAATCATCATTATTATTATTGAATTGTAGCTGTTATTCATTACCAAGATCTATGTCAAGTAATACGTCTAAAGAACTATAGGATCATAGAGACCTTTTAACATTAACTTACTGCTTTTTATTAAAATGTATTAATTATTATTTTTGTACTTTCGTTTATATGAGATTCACTTATTTTGCAGCCATGAATATTATACTGGCTTTTAGTTTTGTAACTGATGACGTTTTGATTTTATAGCTTGAACACTATAAATAAAAAATGCAGCATGTAACAGAGTCTTAAATATTTTGTCACATCACTTATAAAGACATGTCAGGTCAAAGAGATAATAGCAGACACGATTAAATATCCAGGATCTTGCAGACATCATAAGATTATGTGCAAGATTTGGCAAGATGAATTTATAAAGCATCTTTCTTTTCTACCAGATTTAAAAAAAAAAAACTTTATGGTTTTTCTTATTCTTTCACACCTTTATCATTTATTTCAAAATAATAGAGTTAAAGAGTGACTCTTAGAAAAAATAACTTTACCAAACTTACACTCCTTTCCTTCTTTTCCTCTGCAGGAGAGATTTCTCCTCATCTCATATTTGAAAAAATTTCTTCCCACGTATAGCATCTTATGTGTAGTTAATCAGGGAAATTGTCTTAAAGTCTATTTTGGGGCGACCAGCATAGCTTCGGACATAGCTATCGGACAGCAAGATAGAAGCAGGGAATTAGGAGGAAGATGACAACATTAGCTGGTATTAAAAAGGTAAAGACAGGAGATGCTAGATGTCTGCACATTAAGCACTTGAATCTAGTTTCCTGGCAACAGTGTCCTTCCAGCACATTCCGCAAATAGTGTGTTTCTTTTTTTTGCTGTGAATTTCCAACTCTACAGTTTCCCTTATGGTTCATGTTAAATGTTCCAGTTATTATAGCTGCATTACAAACAACCTCTAATTTAGTGATATAGAACAACCACCACTTAATGATGCTCATGGATTTTGGGGGCAAGGAATTTTGACAGAGCATAGCAGAGATCCTTTTCTTTGCTTCATAAACCTGAGGCCTTAGCTAGGAAGAATGGAAAGTTAGTGGTGACTTGAATGGCTGAGAAGCATCACCTGGATGCTTCTCCACTCACATGTCTGACTCCTGGGCTGGGGTGACTCAAGTTTGGCTTCATTTGGAACAGTTGTCTAGAAAGTCTTCTTCTGGCCTCTGTATATGGCTTGAACTTCCTCTAAACAAGGCAGCCCTTGGCAGTTCAAGCCTCCAAGAGAAAATGCTCCAGCGAACAAGGTGAAAGATTCAAGATCTTCTATGACCTCGCCTCAGAATTAACTTAGCGTGTCAATTCTGTCATAGTTTACTGGTCAAAGCAGTCATAAACCCACCCAGATTCCAAGAAAGGGGACAAAGACTCCACTTCTTAACTGAAAAGTTGTCAAGAATCTTCAGCCATTTTTAAAAACTGCAAACAACTTCACTGTAAGAACTGAGGATCAGGAGTGAATAGGCATAATTGATCTCCCTTGACTGCATGTCTCAAGGCAGAAATCTTGGCGAGAAAAGTGAGGTGAGATATGAAATCTAAGAAAGGCAGTATTCTGTAGTAGAAAGTGCTTTGTGTGGTGGGGACTGATAAGTTAAAAATCCTATATTCTGTGCTTGAGCTTTTGATTTCAAGGATCAATTTTCCTGTCAGGGCTAAAGAAACTTAACATCTATGGTTGGCATGAAGAGCCAATGAGATAAAGACAAATATGTGGCTTTTATTAGCATGCTGGATCTCCAAGGGAAACCTAAGGCAGAAAAGATCAAAATTCAGTAGTCTTTTAATACTCAGTCTTGATTTAGTTTAATGGATCACATGTTACCCATAGAAGGGAAACTATGACAATCTAATGGGCATTATAAAATTTAATTTTGTGACAAGCCTTGTGCCTGACAATTAAAAATATGTTTCACTGTTTTAATGATCTAGCTTACCCTTTAGGCCAATCATGTATTATGACCACATATCAGATTTATCTATGACATAAAAGCATACCAATATCTTACATGTTAGGATAGAGAAACTGAGGTTTTTGGGGATTATGTACTTGATGAAGATCTGGAAGCTTTAGATTTCAAAATAGTGCTGCTTGATGAAAGAGTCCATTTCTTGAATAAATGTAGCCAAAATTGTCAGAAAATAGCTAATAATGTTTTTGAAAGAACAACCAACAGTGTTTGTACACATGAATATAGCCACCACACAGAATGACTATCATTGTGGGTACATCGCCTTCAAGTTTCAAAATGTTAACCACAAAAAAGGAACCCATCCCTGAGAATTGCCTCTATGATGGTTAATGTTTTCTGTTAGCTACATTTTTGATTCATCACCATTTATCCAACACCCATCTAACTCTATAAGAGTGTGATGGGCATATGAACATTAGGTATCAATTATGTGCTGAAACTGGCTCACAGAGGCTTACGAGTGATGATTGTTAAATTTCCAGGAATTTGCATGCTTTAAATACAGCCATTAAAAAAATTAAATGATATAAACCTATACTTAAATAAATTAAAATAAATGAATTAAGGTGGCTCCATAGAGTAGTGGTTAGTATGTCTGCTTTACACACAGAAGGTCCTGAGTTCGTGCTCCAGGTAGAGCCACAGACCGTACCCCAGGTACGCCAGACCGCCCAGGTGCTCACTGCGAGTGTGTAGGAGGAAATGCCTCGCCTTCAGAGACCAGTTCTTAAGGGGAAACAGCAACATCTATAGGTTAGGGGTGGGGGGCGGTGGAAATTAAAGAGGGGGAGAAAAAGTAAATAAATGAATTAAAATGAATTAAAAATAAAGTTAAATAAATAGTCAAAACTCATTACTTCCTAATTATTTTACTATACTTCACTGTTATCAATGTTCTTATAATTATTCAAATTTGTCTGGTAGAAATACTATATAATGGTGTGTTACTTTGCACCACATTCAATGGTATCATGTTGGTAGCCTGAAATCAACCATAGTGGGAATATTCACACATTGGGAATTAGCAAATGTACCTTGGTGTATGTCATGGAGTAAAAATGGATGGGGACAGTGTTTTAACTAATGGTGAGCTCTGACGGTATTGGTTTGTTCTTCACTTTTTTTATATCTATCTGTCTATTGTCTATTGTCTATTGTCTATTGTCTATTGTCTATCGTCTATCTATCTATCTATCTATCTATCTATCTATCTATCTATCTATCTATCATTAAACACTTTAAATAAACTAAATACATTTGATAGTGAAAAGAAAGTGAATCATCTTGGGAAGCTTTATTATGAACTCGCCCCGCCCAAATGAGTTTAATACACAGTCCTACTCTAAGTGGCAACCACTTTTAATTCTTAACTGTTCCTTTCTGTAGTTATTTTCATATTTAGAAACAATATATATTTTTTAATGTTTAAGATGTACAATGTAATGGTTTTTAAAATTGAGATATAATTGACATGCAACAATATATAACTTTAAGGTGTACAATGTGTTGATTTGATACATTTATATATTGCAATATGATTACCACTATAGTGTGAGCTGCCACCTCCATTATTGTGTCACATAATTATCATTTCTTTTTTTTTTTTTGTGGTGAACACATTTATGATCCAGTCTCTCAGCAACTTTGAAGTATACAACACAGTCCTGCTAACTGTAATAATCAGACTGTGCACTAGATCTCCAAAACTCATTTGTCTTCTACTTGCAAGTTTATACTCTTTAACCAACAAGCAGTATAAAAAAAAATATTCTTAAAAAGCATATGGTAAAATGATTGCTTTCAGACACCAAGATATCAATCTTATATTATATATAAGATAATAACAAATGATTAAGCAATTTTCATTTAAAACTTTTTTCAAATAGAAAATAATTTATTTTAACTTCATTTTACTTAATGATTGTAACTATTTATGATTTCATGAACTTCCCTGTAAAAGTCTGTCCCTTCAAATCTACAAAATGAAGGTTTTCTACAATGAGCAATTAAAGTTCCACAAACCATCTCTATCCACGTTTGATTGTAAAATTTGAAGTTGAAATTATTTTCCCTTAGAATTTTGAAGGCGCTTATCATTTGTCTTTAGTAGCTGGTGTTGCTATTGGGATGTCTGTCCTCTTGTACCTTAGTATTTGACCTTCTTTTTCTTTCTGGAAGCTTTTTGGATTTCTTCTTTATTCCTGATATTCTAAAATATATATATAAAAAAAAACTTTTTTGCGTGTTTTCAATTCAGTAGACTGGGCAGTCATTGAACCATTTTCCTTTAGCTTTGTTATAAGAAACTTCCAACTTTATCTTTCAACAATGTTAATTATTATTTCTTAAATTTCAATATCATACTTTTAAGTTTCTGAAATGTGTTTCCAAATCATTTTGTTTTAAATGTATCATATGCAACATTAATTGGATTTTATTCTATATCCAGGCTGAGAATCTTTTTGTTATAATAAGTGACTTCTGTATCATTTGTTCATTGATATGACATATATAGTCAGTCTTAAACTTGCTCTTTTATTTTGTTATGCTCTTTGCTCTTCATTCATTTTTCTGGGCACATGATGGGATTCTTCAAGCTTCAAACCAATGCCCCATAGAAAATACAACGTGATTTTGAAGTTTATTAATTTCATAACCTAAGGACTAAGTCATATTTTCTTCTTCACACTTTCCTACCAACCCTACAGTCCTAGAATAATGCTGAGTTTATATTGCGTATCTATTAAATTGCGTATCTATAGAGACTGCCAGGGACCTAATTTATTTTACTCCATCCAGTGCTTGGTGTTATTAGGCATTATAAAAAAAAAAGTATTTATTGAATGAATAAGTGGTAAGATTAATCTGCCCAGAGAATAGTTTTTTAAAAATAACTTCTTGCTCAAAATTAATTTTTATTTGCGCAATAATTGGTTCAAATACATCAGGAAAACCCACCTCCTAGCCTGTAGCACTATATTCCACAGGATAGGAGAAAGGCAATTGTGAGCACTTCTTGGGTTATGTATTCTTTTAAAGGAGCTGCTAGTCTCACTTACTATTATACTATTATTTTTCTCTGGAAATAATTCTCCAATTTATAATAGAAGTCAGTAGAGGAAATTAGACTTTCCCAATTTATCAGGAATTTAAGTGGACATTTTAGTTTTGAAATGGACATCTGGCCCTAACTAGACTGAAAGGGTTGTGAGAAGATCACATAGCTAATCAGGCTGTCCATCTTCTTTCCTTCCCTTTGACACCACTCTGTGCCAGACACCATTCTGGGGAACAAACAGATGGGAGGAGACTGACAAAGAGACAATGTACACACTAGATAATTTGCTTATCTAGTATTTGAGTAGGTGATAAGTGTGGTGAAGAAAAGTAAATCAGGGAAGGCAATAAGGAGTGCTGGGAACAGGGAGTGAGATGATAGGCTCTATCCAAACCTGCTGAATCAGAATATCCAGGGTTATGTGTGCAGAGAAGGTGTCTGAACTATGAACTAGCTCCACAAGGGCTCACGATGTGTTCCAAAGTTTGAGAATCACTGGTCTAAATAAATTTCCTTGGGTTGCATTATTTCTCATAAGAAAAAAAAGGAACAAGGGTAAGCATTCTTCTCCAAAAGTTTCATGTTGAGGCTTTCGTTCTGTTTACATTTCCTTTGAACAAATATCGAAAGGTCTTAACATCCTCATGCTCTTTTCCATGGCTCTCATGCTGATATCTGAAGGTTGGCTTTCAGAGAAGTGAAGGCAAGAATACTGGAAATCTCACTCTGTAAGACTCATCGATCGGTTTCAATAAAATAAACCAGAGAAGATGATACTTAGAGAACAGTGAGTTATCATAACAAAATAATCAACTGCACATTACTTTATTCAATTACATAGCAGTACTTAAGTTTGGACTTGAAGATGCAATTCGATTTCCTTTTGCTAAAGTTGCGCATAGTCATAAATTTTTATTATCTTTATCTATGGAAGCAGACTACTCTGGATGGCTCTGACATCATATGACCTGTTGACTAACATTTGGACATGACAATAAATCTTGATGAACTTTGTCCAGAGCTCTTATTGAAAACTGAGATATAAAGGAAATGATTTAATAAGTAACCCCTGCTCTTCAGAGGCAGGGATATTGAGGCTTGCTGTAGGAAACACAGTGGCAGCACAATTCTTTCCTTTCAGCTTCATTTAGCAACCTCAGGTTTCTGTCTTAGTGGATCCTAGAGTTCTCACATGAGCTGGATGTTTGCAGGACATAAGAAAACTTATTTCTCCCAACCTCTATCTGAGTCTTGGGAAATAGAATAGAAATGAGGGCAGGAAATGAGTAGGACACTTGCCATTAGCTTTAGTAAGAGTGGGTTACTAGTTTAACTCTCTTAAAAATTACTGAACACCAACATTATTTCTATATTTTAAACATACAACTTGAATACACTTCAATTTAACTTTGGCTCTAAGCAAAGAGGTTAGACTGGGATTTAAACTGATTAAGTAAATATATTCTCATTTTTGTCTACAGAGTTTTGTCCTATATTGAACTGTCCTTAACTTTGAAATTGCTGGTATTTTGTTATAGAGCTTAGAGAGCTTAATAAGTGAGAGACATCCTGCTATAGCTAAAAATATTCTGGAGTTAGATTCAGAAGACTTGAGTTTGAATTCATATTACTATCAATTACTTGTGTAGCTTTCCTGAGCCTCCATTTTTCATTGAAAAAAAAAAAAGGCAAAATATATAAATCCCAGGAATGTTGGGAAGATTAAATAAAATAAAATGCAAAAGCAGCTGCCATTATATCTAGCATATAGAGTAAGCTCACTTGACTCTAGTTCGTATAATATGTTCTGACTTGGCATAATGTTTTGTCCAAGGATCGATGCACATTATTCAGTTGGTGAAGATTTCTATGCCTTTAGGAGGACTTTCATATGGGAAATGACAGAATTTATTATCTATGATCTTAGTAGAAATTTTATACTTACTGGGGACTTTTTGTATGCTGCATTTGTTAGACATAACCATATTAACCAAATGCCAAGACCTCTGGGGAAACATGTCATAAAATAGCATCCATGCATTTTAATAATATTTTTCATAAAATGAAGTTCTTCCTCAAAAGACAACCCCAACACTCTGTATGCTTGATTCTGTCGATTCCCAAGATAAAAGAAAATGCTGGTCAGCTCGCGTGAGTAGATAGAGGAAGAGGCCAGTGTGTGTGTTTGGAAGGGTGGAATGTTCATTGGAACTCGGGGTTTAAAGTTTTATAGGTAGGTGAAAGACTAGAGCAAAATCACAATGCCGATCATGAGGGCATAACGGCTCTGTGTGAACTTACTTCCTCAAGTCTGGGAGACTGTTAGCACCTTTTGGCCCTGTGCTGGTTTATCCTTTCAGTCTTTGGATGCCAAAGTGTCAGTGGGAGCTGCTGAAGTTCATCTCCATCCTTGCAGACAAAGGTGAGCCTTAACAGCTGTAGCCAGGACTTCCAGAGAACATAGGATGAGTGTGCTCTCTTGTTACTTCTCATAGTTAAGAAAATATGCTTGTTCCTGGGGAAGGGCTCTTGCTTGCTTGTGGGGCAGGAAAATGAAACACTTGTCTTCCAGACCAACAGAACCTAGATGTCACTGTGGCTATTTAGCCATGATGCATGCTGTTCAATGCTGCAAATCACTAGCTTGGCACCTCATGTTAGACTAAGAAGACAGAGAGTCTGTAACGTGAGACCAAAATTTACATACTATTTTTTTTTTTATGCAAAGAACAGTCTCAGGGGATCTTTCGTAAAATATAATTTCTTTTAAGTGCTCTTTTTACATAGAATTAATTGAGCTGGCAAAGCTTATTTAAAATTAGTCTTTACTTATTAAACATTTCAGCAACCCTTTTCACTGTAAGGGATATAAACTCTAAATGATTAGAAGTAGAAAATGAAGTAGTATAAATTCTAAAACAGTGATATTATTCCCAAATAAAATAATTTTAGATATGTCACTACTTTATTTTCTATAGCTCCTTAGTAAGACAGAATTGTCCATTCAGATTGGTTTTTAATTGTTCCTGGGGAGAAATGTTTGTTACAGTTGGGCCCTTTTTTGAAAAATTTGCACATGGTGCTAGAATATAAACTTCTAGTGTCGCAGAAACAGTTTGTCTTAAGGTACTTTTCTCTAGGAGTATAGTCCTATTCAATAAAGTGATTTATTTCAAAATAATTTACTCAGAATGTACATGGGATAAAGCACTGTTGGAGGTGGAAAGTGCCAACGTTGGCTCAGGTCTGGCTGGACATTTATAGGCTCCCACACTCACTGGAGAAGATAATGCGTAAATAGGATACAATTAAACACTAAAGCCAGGCAGCATTGCAGGATTCTGTGCCAGATGAATCGTATAGGCCGAAAGAGTTCTAGGAATGGAAGTCCAGCCAGCCAGATCAGGTTCATGGTGTGAGAAGAGTTTAAATACCTCTGCTTGAGGCTTTTGAACGTTACTTAAAAGTAAAGGAGAATGGATTGAAGCTGGTGGAAAGTGGTGTGAGTTTTATAGACTTAAATTTGGCAAAGCAACAGTTCTAGGGCTTGTAGATCCAAAATGCCACAGTGAAAGCTTTTCTTAAGCTATGCTTAACACTCCTAAGTTTCCCAAGCACCTGACACAGTCCCTTCATATACCTAAGTCAAGTTTGTATCAGTGGTGAACTGAATAGTATAACAACCTTGTTTCTCTGCCTCATATTACTAATAGGTTGGAATTAATAACTCTGAGTCCAAGTCATGAAAATAAGCTATGTCAGGTCAGACAGTCTTTATTTACTATCCCGGTGAGGATTATAGATGTAATGTAGACTCTGCCATTGATTATTATAGTCTGCAATACAATTTGTATTTTCTCTTTCCAGAGATAATGTTTATTATGGGAACTGAAGCACATACTAAAGACTTATTTCTGGCCCTGGTACTCATTATAACAAAGTATTATAGTGTTTGAGATAGACAGTGGGTTACATCTAAGGATGCCCTAAGTTAAAGAGTATTCTTAGAGCAAGCAAGGCAAATAAATTCATTCAATCTCAACCACTTTCACTAAGCCCTCCCCTTCACCTTTAAGTTTTCTTTTCTAAAAAACATTTAACTACAAAAAATAAAAAACGATGTCTTGGCATGCTCCTCCTGGTGCCAGCCATCTGGCAGTACTATTCTTGGTAACAGAAGCATATTTTAGCTATTATTTGTTAATGTTGGGCCAACTGTCACTATCTTCCAACATTCTAGTGGGTACGAGGGTAAGATAACAGGGCTGATTCTCATTTTCTTCCATCTGTGGGAGAGAAAAAAGAATTTTGTTTCTACCCTTCTAAGTTATTCTGGCTAATCTAATAATCAAATTAACATGAGACAAAGTAGCAGGAGAACTTAACCAAATTTATTACATATGTACATGTGGGGGTTCCATAAGGAGATGGGACCTGAGGACAAATAGGGCAGGAAATGATTGCATGTCATCTTGAGCTAAGAAGAAGGGCTTGTGGTTTTGGACTTCAAAGAGGAGGAAGGCATTCACATGGAGATGGAAAAACAAATTTTTGGTAAATATATGTTTGCTGAGCCACCTTTAACAATGGGACATAGAGAGAACTTTGATCAAATATACCTTGCTAGGTTATTCCCTGTCTATCATATACTACTCATATTATGTTATAGTTATCTGTGATGATATCTCACTTCCTGGAAAAAGTCCCCTATCTAAATTTTTTTAGGCAGTTAGGATGAAGGTCAAAATTCTTTCTGAGTTTTTGTTTCTTAACAATAACCAGCTTAAAATAATCAATATCCCCAAAGGCCTCTTTTTGGGGTGGCCTAAAAGCAATTATGTGAAAATATACATGGCAATATGATGCGAACTAGATAAAGTTGTGCTCTGATATAATCCTTTAAAAATAAATAAATTAACCTAAATTACCCTCCAGTTAAAACTGAAATCTCACTTCACTTCTTATTAAAAAGAAGTTTCCTCAGACCAAATCTGGAAGAAATGCTTCATTTTCTTCAACTCTAGTGTTAGTAAAAGAAGATCTGTTATTAGATCCATTAAAGACATTGTTAGAATTAAAAATAAAATCTATAAAGCACATAGGACCTGAATAAAGTTAAGATTCTGTGGTTCGAACACCTGTGGGTGTTAGAAGATGCTGCTGCATGTGCCCTTTGTCAAGGTAAGATTTATTTATTTTTTTTAAGCTGTTAAAAGTTCATTTCTCTTGGCATACTTTTCTACATCTTAGGGCTCAATAAGGAAACCATAGGACCCAAAACATTTCATCAGCTGTAGTCATGTGGTTATGTGTGGGGTTCCCCAACACCATGCAAGACTATGTCTTTCTCGTGTGACTTGGCCATTTCATAGACAAGATGTGAGCATATCACACAGCCTATACTTAGTGATCTAAAGAGGCACCACTAAAAAATTTTACCTTTTAATTACAGTTGACATACAATATTATATTAGCTTCAGGTGTACAACACAGTGGTTAGACATTTACATAACCTAGGAAGTGATCACCCCAATAAATCCAGTGCCCATCTCACACCATACATAGTTATTACAATGTTATTGTAATAACTTGACTATAAATTGACTATATTTCCCATGCTATATTCTACATCTCCATGACTATTCTATAACTACCAATTTGTATTTCTTAATTCCTTACCCATACACCCATTCTCGACCTCCCAATCTGGCAACCATCAAAATGCTCTAACTATGAACTTGTTTCTATTTCGTTTGTTCATTTATCCTGTTTTCTAGATTCCACATATAAGTGAAATTATATGATGTTTGTCTTTAACTGACATACTGCACTCAGCACAATACTCTCTAGGTCCATTCATGTTTTTGCAAATGGCAAGATTTCATTCTTTTTTATGGCTGAGTAATATTCCATTGTATATATGTACCCCCTCTTTTTATCCATTCATCCACTGATGGACACCCAGATTGCCTCCATATCTTGGCTGTTGTAAATAATGCTGCAATGAACATATAGATGTACATGTCCCTTCAAAGTAGCGTTTTGGATTTCTTCGGATAAATACCCAGAAGTGGGATTACTGGGCATTTCTTTGTCTCTGGTTATAACCTTTATTTTAAAATCTGATTTGTCTGGAATAAGTATTGCTACATTAGCTTTTTTTTGGGGGGGGGGCGGGTTTATTTCCATTTTCGTGAAATATCTTTTTCCATCCCTTTCAGTCTGTGTGTGTCTTTCAATCTGAGGTGAGTCTCCTATAGGCAGAGTATGTGAGGGTTTTGTTTTCTTATCCATCCAGGTACCCGATGTCTTTTCATTGCAGCATTTAATCTATTTACATTTAAAGTAATTGTTGACATTTTTTTAAATCAACCAAACATTATTACCAACTTTGTAGGTTCCCTGAAATGGCTTTCTAGTGAATCATCATTATCTAAGAAAAAATCCTGTTAAAACACACATTTGATAAATGTGTAGTTATTGCCATTTTATTATTCACACATATATATATATTTTCTCCTTAAAGAAGTCCCTTTAACATTTCTTGTAATACTGATTTGGTGTTAATGATCTCCTTTAGTTTTTTCTTGTCTGGAAAACTCTTTATCCATCCTTTGATTCTAAATGATAACTTTGCTGGGTAGAGTAATATTGGTTGTAGTTTCTTTCTTTTCATTACTTTGAATATTTCGTGTCAATTCCTTCTGGCATGCAAACTTTCTGTTGAAAATACAATAGTCTTATGGGCACTCTCATGTATGTAATTAACAGCTTTTCTCTTGCTGCTTTTAAGATTTTCTCTTTGTCTTTAGTCTTTGGCATTTTAATTATGATGGGTTTTGGTGTGGGCGTCTTTGGGTTCATCTTGTTTGGAACTCTGTGTGTTTCCTGGCCTTGTATCTCTATTTCCTTTGCTAGGTTAGGGAAGTTTTCCATCATGATTTCTTTAAATGAGTTTTTAATTTCTTGCTCTCTTCTTCTTTTGGTACCCCTATGATACAAATGTTGATATGCTTGATGTTGTCTCAGAGGCCCCTTAACCTATCCTCATTTTTTTGGATTCTTTTTTCTTTTTGCTCTTTGACTGGACATTTTCTGCTACCATATCTTTCACATCACTGATTCATTCTGCTGCCTCATCTAATTTGCTGTTGATTCCCTCTGATGTATTCTTCATTTCAGTTATTGTATTCTTCATTTCTGGATGGTTCTTTTTTATCTCTACTTTTATGTTTCCTATCTCTGAAGTTCTCTTTGTTGAGATCATTGAGCATCCTTATAACCAGCGTTTTGAATTCTGCATCTGATGGATTGCTTGTCTCCATTTTGTTTAGTTCTTTTTCTGAGCTTTGTTCTGATCTTTCATTTGTGACATTTTATTTGTCTTTCCGTTTTGGCTGGCTTCCTGTGTTTGCTTCTATCTATTAAGTAGAGCTGCTATGTCTCCTTGTCTTGGTAGAGTGGCCTTATGTAATAAGTGTCATGTGGGGCCCAGTGGCGCAGTCTCTCTGGTTACCTGAGCCAGGTGCTCTAAGTGTGTTCTTTGTGTAGTTGAGCCTTGGTTGCTGTTTGAATGTCAATAGGAGAGATTGACTCTGGTTGTGAGGACTGGCCATGACTACAATGGAGGAGCTATTGTGCAGGGGCTAAACCTATGGAGCAGGATTCACTTTATTAGGATTCTGGTGCCTTTTCAGTCTGCCCTTTGGGTACGTTATTTGTGGAGTTCATTGGGTGGTGCTCTGTGTGTTCTGAAGCTGGCCACCAGTGTGTTGGTTCTGGGCCTCTTGGGAGGGACTCTGTTATTTGCCAAGTTCAGCTTCAGCCTGTGCCCTGGCCGGGGCCACTTGGTTTTGAGCTACAAAGTGATCTGAAGATGGTTACCACTTTTAATGTGCTTGGAGGTACTGGGGAGAGAGTAACCTGTGAACTGAGGCCAGCTGAAACTAGTGCCAGGCTTGAGGATGCTTAACAAGAAGTATGTGGCATGCTGAGGACAGATTGTGTTTTTTTGAGGGGGTTTGTGAACCTTTGAGAGATTTTAGGAAAGACCACAGTGTGAGCCAAGATAAGAAATTTGTTTGGAAAAGCCATTGGTAGCAACTTAGGTGGGCCCATGAGTTAAATGTGGCAGAGTCTCAGGGAATCACTGGGGATGGAGTGAACCATGTTAGCCAGGTTGATAGAGACTCAGATATGGCACCTGCCTGCTTCTGCATGATGGGGAGTGGGGAGGGCTCAACAAAGTAAGAATGCCTCTGCCAACACTTCTGTCTGGGAGAAAACTGCCCCTCCAATCCTCACCTCGAAGCCAGTCAATTCAGCTCCTCTCCATAGGTCTCTGGTACCTTTTGAGCTATTGCCTCAGCCCTGGAGCACAGAGCTAGTGAGTCCATCAGCAAATAAGTCCATGCTTGGTCCCTTTAAGAGGAATGTCTGGGACTCCAGCAGCCCTTTGTCTCACTCAGCCACAATCTCTACTGGTTTTCACAGCCAGATTATGGGATTTTTCTTCCTGGCACTGAAGCCCTGGGCTGGGACTCCTCTCTCTTCAGTGGGGACCTCCACAGTTGAGCTATCCTTCTCTATTCTTGACCATCGCTTGTGGATGTGGGATGAGCCCATTCCTTGTCTCTACCCCTTCTACCGGTCTCAATGTGACTTCTTTTGTATTTCCTAAGTGGTAGGACTTTTATTCAGCTATACTTCAGGCTATTATCAATGATAATTGTTCAGCGGTTTATTTGTAATTTTAATGTGGTTGTGAGAGGAGGTAAGCACAAATGTTTTCCTACTTTGCCATCTTAACTGGAACTCAAGAGGAATAATTTTTATTTAACCCCTCCCTGACTTTTTTCTCCCCAGTTCCAAGTCCATCACCTGATGCTCCATTAAATGACTAGGCCGTCTTGCCTATTTTTCTTTGATGACTTATTATTTACATCCCATCTACTTCAAAAGTTTTTTGAAATGTTTTTGCAACTCTCTAGGTCCTTATATAGATGATTACTACTGAAAGAAATAGGCTATGATTCCTTTTCTCCAACCTGATATTACTTGCCTTGACCTTGACTCAGGAAAAAGGCCACAGATTTTTTTTAATGCAAAGGGACATGCTGCAATGTTATTCTGGAATAAAAAAACAGGGTGACAATGCTCATAGTCATTAGATAACAACTGAAACTAATTAAAAGTCCTTTTCAATAAGCTATCTTCTACCTTAACAGAGAGCTTTAAGACAAAGTAGTCACTTTTTCCCTCCTAACAGTGTGAAATGCTTTGTTGTTGTAGTTTTGTATTTAGAACTTTTTAAAAAGATTTTCTTCTTTTAGACATGATTTCTACTATTAAAAAAGCCTTCCTCAATTTACATATGTGTAGTATAGTATATAGCAAAAAAAAAAAGTTTACTTTCCTGTGTTTAAATAAAGAGATTTGCCCCCAAATGAGGAAAATGGAATCAAATTCAGTGCCTCATTTGATTGAAATATAAAAATTTTTTATTAGGGTTTAGAAAGAGGTTGACAACAAGTAAATTCTGTTGCCAAGTTCTAGACATTTTATTTTGCTTACAATATTTTGGATCACAATAACAGATTTGAAAGATGAAAAAATGAGAGAAAAAAATGTCACTTGGTAAATTGCTGAAAGAAAAATCCATATTTCACATCTGGTTATGTGTAAAAAACACCTATTTTTCCTTGTGGCTCACTGAAACAAATCGTTAGGAATAGGTCCTTGATTTTGCACAAGGAAAATATATATTCCACACTTTCGTAGAAACTGGACATGATGTACAATGTATCTGGGAAAGAAGCAAGAAAGATTTTGCTGCTTCAATATGAAGGGAATGCATGTCCATGCCATACCAGATTAGAGGGATGGGGAAAGATACAAAAGGAAAGAAAA
Organism: Pteropus medius; assembly: GCF_902729225.1. NCBI lineage: Eukaryota > Metazoa > Chordata > Mammalia > Chiroptera > Pteropodidae > Pteropus > Pteropus medius. Next base: position 28,309,139 of record NW_024351730.1, on the reverse strand, counting down.
TATTTCTAGTCTTAGGGGTAAGACAGGCACTCAGGGCCAGAGGCATGCCTTGTGGCTCTCTCTAAAGATACTTCTTGACACAAATAATGATGATGAATACATTAACTTTATGAACCATGTTTCTTGGTGAACCCAGCAAATGTGGCATTTCTATGTGCTTTTGCTCCTAAATTTCTGGAGAGTTTACATCCGGAGATTAATGTTCTATCATATAATCTGTCAGCTCAATGGATTTATTTTTTAAAGACTTGCTAGATGATCCTGATTTAAGTCATCTACCTAAAATTTTGATTTACAGCCTCAGTTTGACAATTAAGATATAACCACTGCATCCCCAAACGGCTTCATTGGTAGTCTCCATAGAGAAGGCCAGTATGATTCTTTTTCTTTTCACTGTTTCCATATCTACTGACACGGCTAAGTGTTCTAGCCAGGCTGACCAAGGATTGATTCTCTCAATAATACAAAGGCCAACAAACTCAAGGGGCTGTAGCTCTTCCATGTGAAACCTGTGACACTTCACACCCTTACCTATCTGTATATTAGAAACATTAAAATTATTACTATATTAAAATTATTAGTAATTCCAGTAATTATTAACATTGTTAGTAACTCTATAGTAGTATATTAGAATTAAAAGTAGCACACATTAAAATTATTAGTAATATATAAACATATTAATCATATATATTATTAGTAATAGATTAGTCATTCATTCAGTGAATAATTTTTGAATACTTGTCATTTGCTAGACACTTTTAGATCTATGAACAAAACCATTAACAAAACAGATGCAAATCCTTGTGAATGTAGAAAGTTACATCCTACTTGGGAAAAAGAAAATAAAAGATAACCATAATAAGTAAACTAAATAGTTAAATGCTATGTAAAAATAGAGCAAGCAGGACAAGCGAAATTAGTAGTGATGGGGGAGGCTATGCGAGACTGTAATTTTAAATAATGTAAGTATCATTGAGAAGCTGAGTTCTGAGCAAAGACTTGAAAGAAAAGAGGGAGTAATCTGGGGGACAATAGATCCAGACAGAGGGAACAGCCGGCGCAAAGATCTTAAGGCAAAGGGCTATTTGGTGTGTTCAACAAACAGCAAGGAGGCTACTATGGCTGGCAGAGAGGGAGGTAGGGGAGAGTGAAAGAGATGAGGTCAGGAACCAGAAAACAAGGGGTGTAGGGTGGGGGAGTTGATTATGAAGCCCTGTAAAAAATTACAATAATTTGAACTCTTACTGTGAGTGAAATCGGGAGCTATGATTAGTTAGGGTTGTAATCAGGGGAGCGACATGATCTGATTTACATTTTGAAAGAATGACTTTCGCTACATGGGGTTAGAGTACAAGGGGGCAAGGGTACAACACACTGGAAAACCAGGTAGGAGTCTGCTTTAGTAATCTAGTACAAGTTGATGTGGTCTGGGCATGATGGTAGCAGAGATGGTTGTGAATGCTATTCTGAAATTACTACCAACAGGATTTCCTCGTAGATTTGATTACATCAGACTCTGTCGGACTCCTGAGTGGCATTGTTTGGGGTTCACTGCTCTAGTGCAATTTGGCTTTGGATAGGTCTGTCTGTAGCTCAGACTAGATAAGACTATTTCTAATTACATATTTGTTGTGCATGTTATTTCTTGTTAATGATCTTATTCCTTTGATGCTTAAGGAAAAAAAATACAAAATAACATTTTTAAAACAACTACACAAACCAGACCCTGTGCTGGGCACTTTAAATGCATATAACGAATTAACATTTATTAAGTGCTTACTAAATGCCAGCCGTTTTGTTAAACTCTTTATATAGATCATCAACAATCATGTGACACTACTATTAATATCCCTTCTTGCAGATGAGGATATTGAGGCCTAATAAAAGGTAAATTACCTGTCTAAGATAAAGTACCTGCTCTTAAGCAGTAGAGCAGAGAATCAAACCCAGGTTTGCCTGGAGTTTGTAATTATTTTGTTTCCTATTTAATCCTCACTCCCAAACTCCCCAAAAGACTGTGAGGTAAGAATTATGATCTCTATGTAATTTCCAGTCAATTTACTGTTATTGTCTATTGCTAGTATATATGTATATGCAGACTCTCTCCAATTGGCTTATTAGTTCCTTGCATACAGAAAAATTGAGCATATGCCATAGCACCAACTATGATGCCTTGAGTATAGTTAGAGTTGAGTAAATGCAAGTTGATTGATTTTGTGTTGTCTTGTTCCAAGACATCATCTTAAACCACATGTAGGGTCAAATTCTACTTCTTTATGCTCCCCAGGGTACACATTGCATAGTGTATTCTCCAGAAATGTTATTCACAGCATATGTTTGTTACTTAAGCTGTTTCTTTGTGATTCTGCAATGACTCTTTCAGCTCTCATCCAGCTATTTTGTCTGTTATAACTCTTATGAGAAGAAACAAACACTATCTTTTTTTTTCCTAGAAATTTTTTATTGTACTCCCACTTGAGCAGATAAAAATGAATCTGACATTAGGGCTCAAACAACACCATTGTTCACATGGACTTACTTTTCTTATTTTTCACCAGTTTCATGAGATCTGTAAATTTATAGTTATTTTAACTCTTTCATCAGGTCCTGTAGGGGAATCAGAAAGAGACAGATAGTAATTCTAGCCAAATCAAGGAATCATGGACAGGTATCACTGGTTGATGTAAAGAAGAGACATAAGCCTGTTCGCTAATCTAGGAGTCAGAAGCTCAGGTTGGGCTCCTGAAAAACATAGGAGGTTCTGTAAAGGTACACAATAGTAATTTCCTTTATTGAGTACAGATCATATAGTAATAAAATATTCTAAGCTGACTTTTAATAATATATATCAAGTGCACAATAGTTTCTTGCCTTTTATTAAATAATCTATTTTTGTATTATGTTGGGAACCTCCACTTCTGAAAAAAAAATAAGTGAACAATAACTGCAAGAAGACACTAAAAATCACATTCATCCATTATTTAATTAAATATTCTTTCCTTATCCTACCTTAAGAATATTGATTTTCTTCTCCTATCATAGAATCTATATTAGTCAGCACAGGCTACCGTAATAAAATACCATAGACTGAGTGGCTTAAACAATATAAATTAATTTCTTACATTTCTAGATGCTGGAAGTCCAAGATCAAGGTGCCGACTGATTTAGTCCCTGCTGAAGACTCTGTTTCAGAAGGCTGCCTTCTTGCTGTTTCTTCACATGGCAGGGAGAGAGAAACCTGGTTTCTCTTCCTCTTCTTATAAAGACACAAATTCTATGTGATCAAGGCCCTATCCTTATCACCTCATTTAATTTTAATTATTTCAGTAAAGGCCCTATCTCCAAATATAGTCACATTGGAGGATTAGAGCTTCAACATTTGAATTTTGGGAGGGACACAATTCAGTCCGTGGTAGGTTCTATCTTTGTGATTCATTTTAGGATTAGAATCTATTTACTGAATAGTAGAATATAAATTTTCCTTATGTATAGAATAATGCTCTAACTAGTGATTATTTAGGAGTGGTAGATCTATTTCTAGAAGAGCTAAGTAATAACAAAATATCGTTCCTATTTTAGATTATTTTTTTAAATGCCAGTTTATTTTTTTTTTCATATTATATATACATAATTTTTTTAACATTTTCTTATTTTTATTTTTCCCCTCCCCCCTCCCTTGTGGTAACCATTAGTCCATTGTCCATGTCCATGAGTTTCTGTTTGTTTGTCCTGTTCATTTGTTGCTTTTAGGTTTATATCCCACATATGTGATATCATATGATTTTCAATCTTTTCTGTCTGGCTTATTTTGCTTAGTATGATTATTTCAAGGTCTATCTATGTTGTTACAAATAGCAGTATTTCATCTCTTCTTATGGCTAATATTCCGTTGTATATATGTACCACAGCTTCTTTAGACAGTCATCTATTGTAGGACACTTAGGTTACTTCCATGTCCTGGCCACTGTGAATAATGCTGCAAATATAATAATGAACATTGGTGTGCAAATATCTTTATGGATATGAGTTTTCAAGTGTTTGGAGTAAATAATGAACATTGATGTGCAAATATCTTTATGGATATGAGTTTTCAAGTGTTTGGAGTAAATACCCAGCAGAGAGATTGCTGGATCATATCATAGGTCAATTCTTAGTTTTCTGAGGAACCTCCATACCATTTTCCATAGTGGCCGTACCAATTCGCAGTCCCACCAGCAATGTATGAGGGTTCCTATTTCTCCATATCCTTTCCAACATTTGCTATTACTTGTCCTGTTGATTATAGCCATTCTAACAGGTGTGAGATGATATCTCATTGTGGTTTTGATTTGTATTTCCTTAATAGCTAATGATGTTGAGCATCTTTTCATATATTTTTTGGCCATTTGTATGTCTTCTAGGGAGAAATGTCTGTTCAGGTCCTCTGACCATTTTCTCATTAGATTGTTTTTTTTTCTGTTGTTATTGAGTTGTATGGGTTCTTTGTACATTTTGGATATTAGGCCCTTATCGGAGGTGTTGCTTGCAAATATATTTTCCCATTCGGATGGTTGTGTCTTTATCTTGTTGACAGTTTCTTTTGCTGAGCAGCTTTTTAGTTTGATGTAGTCCCATTTATTTATTTTTGCTCTTACTTCCCTTGCCTTTGAGGTCAAATTCATAAAATCTTCTTTAAGCCCAAGGTCCTTGAGTTTAGTTCTTAAGTTTTCCTCTATGCATTTTATTGTTTCAGATCTTATGTTCAGGTCCTTAATCCATTTTGAGTTAATTTTGGTGTGTGGTGATAGACAACAGTCTAGTTTCATTCTTTTGTAGGTGACTTTCCAGTTTTCCTAGCACCACTTATTGAAGAGGCTTTCCTTTCTTCACTGTATATTTTTGGAATTTTTGTTGAAAATTATTTGCCCAATTAAATATAGGTTTATTTCTGGACTCTCAATTCTGTTCCACTTGTCAGTTTGTCTATTTTTCTGCCAATGCCATGCTGTTTTGATTACTGTTGCTTTGTAGTATAATTTGAAGTCGGGCAGAGTGATGCCTCCAACCTCATTCTTTTTTCTCAGGATGGCTTTGGCAATTCAGGGTCTTTTGTGCTTCCATACAAATCCAATGATTTTTTTGTTCTATTTTTTTTTTTTAAATGCTGATAGGATTTTGATGGGTATTGCATTAAATCTGTATAATGATTTAGGTAATATAGTCATTTTAACTATGTTGAATCTTCCAATCCAAGAACACAGAATATCTTTCCATTTCTTTGTATCTTCTTCAATTTCTCTTAATAGGGTCTTATAGATTTCATTATATAGATCCTTCACATGTTTCATTAGATTTATTCCTAGGTATTTTATTTATTTTTTGTTGCAATTGCAAAAAGAATTATTTTTTCCACTTCTTTTTCTGACACTTCATTATTAGAGTATAGGAACACTATGGATTTTTGAACGTTGATTTTGTTTCCAGAGACTTTACTGTATTTGCTTGTTGTTTCTAGTAGTGTTCTTGTGGAGTCTTTAGGGTTTTCTATATAGAGAATCATGTCATCTGCAAATAGTGACAGTTTGACTTCTTTGTTTCCTATTTGGATGCCTTTTATATTTTTCTCTTGCCTGATTGCACTTGCTAGGACTTCTAATATTATATTGAATAACAGTGGCGATAGTGGACAGCTTTGCCTTGTTCCTGACCTTAGAGGGAAGGTTCTTAGTTTTTCACCATTAAGTATAATGTTGGCTGAGGGCTTGTCATATATAGCCTTTATTACGTTAAGGTACTTTCCTTCTATATCAATTTTGTTAAGTGTTTTGATCATAAATGGGTGCTGTATCTTATTGAAGGCTTTTTCTGCATCTATTGATATGATCATATGATTCTTATTTTTTAATTTGTTTATGTGGTGTATCACATTAATCTATTTGTGTATGTTGAACCATCCCTGTGCCCCTGGGATGAAGCCCACTTGATCATGGTATATAATATTTTTAATATGTTGCTATATTCGGTTCGCTAGTATCTTATTTAGGATTTCTGCATATGTGTTCATGAGAGATATTGGTCTGTAGTTTTCTTTTTTTGTGTTATCTTTATCAGGTTTTGGTATCAAGGTAATATTGGCCTCATAAAATGAGTTGGGAAGTATTGCCTCTTCTCTGATTTTTTGGAAGACTTTGAGGAGAATGGGTATTAAATCTTCTTTGAATGTTTGGTAGAATTCACTGTTGAAGCCATCTGGTCCTGGACTTTTACTTTTTGGTAGGTTTTTGATGATTGTTTCAATTTCCATACTGCTGATCAGTCTATTTAGATTCAGTCTAGGAAGGTTGTATTTTTCTAAGTACTGGTCCATTTCTTCTAGGTTATTAAATTTGGTGTTATATACTTTTTCATAGTATTCTTGTATGACCCTTTGTATTTCTGCAGTGTCTGTCATAATTTCTCTTCTTTCATCCCTTTTGTTTATTTGTGTCCTTTCTCTTTTTTCTTTAGTGAGTCTAGCCAGAGGTTTGTCAATTTTATTAACCTTCTCAAAGAACCAACTCTTCGTTGCATTTATTTTTTCTATTTTTTTTGTTTTGTCTTCAATTTCATTTATTTCTGCTCTAATTTTGATGATTTCTTTCCTTCTGCTGACTTTAGGCTTCATTTATTCTTACTTTTCTAGTTTTTTTTAAAGACGAAGTGTTAGGTTGTTTATTTGGGCTTGTTCTTGTTTTTGGAGGTAGGCCTGTAATGATATGAACTTTCCTCTTATGATCTTTTTCGCCGTGTCCCAAAAGTTTTGATATGTTGTACTATCATTATCATTCGTTTCTATGTATCTCTTGATCTCTTTTTTAATTTCTTCTCTGACCCAGTTATTCTTCAGTAGTATGTTGTTTAATCTCCATGTATTTGTGGTTCTTTCCGCTTTCTTTTTACAGTTGATCTCTAGTTTCAAAGCATTATGATCAGAAAATATGGTTGGTATAATTGCAACCTTCTTATATTTGTTGAGGCTATCTCTATGTCCCAGTATGTGGTCAGTCCTTGAGAATGTTCCATGTGCACTAGAGAAGAATGTATAAGCAGCTGTTTTGGGATGATAGGCTCTGTAAATGTCCATTATGTCCAGTTGGTCTAATGTGTCATTTAAGGATGTTATTTCCTTATTGATTTTCTGTTTGGATGATCTATCCATATCTGACAGTGGGGTATTTAGGTCCCCTACTGTGATAGTATTTTGGACTGTTTCTCCCTTTAGTTCTGTTAGTAATTGCTTTACATATTTCAGGGCTCCCTGACTGGGAGCATAGATATTAATAAGTGTTATGTCTTCTTGGTGCATGATTCCCTTTATCATTATGAAGTGTTCCTCAGTATCTTTCTTTACCTTTTTTATTTTGAAGTCTATTTCATCCCACTTTTCTCTGAATGCCATTTGCTTGAAACATCATTTTCCACCCTTTCACTTTGAGTCTATATTTGTCTTTGGAACTAAAATGTGTCTCCTGGAGGCAGTATATGGTTGGGTTTTGTTTTTTGATACAATCTGCAACTCTGTGCCTTTTTATTGGTGAGTTCAGTCCATTTACATTTAGGGTGATTATTGAATAAAAGGTCTTCTTATAGCCATTTTATTTTTTGCTTTCTGGTAGCTTGGTGTTTCCATTGCTTCCTTGTCATTGTGTTTCTGTTTTCTTTATTTTGGTTGGCTTTTGTGGGTTTTCCCTCTGGTCCTTCTTGTTTTATGTTATATACTTCAGTTCTGAATCTTTGGTGTGTGGTTACCATTATGAATATGAAAAGGATAGTTGTATATATACAGTCGTCCCTTTTCTTCTGTGTATGCCTTATCTCCATTCCCCTTTGTGGATTTGGATCTTCAAATCCTCTCCTTTTCAGTCATTGTTGTCTCATTTTGTCCCTGTGTATGCTGAACATTCATTACTATATTGCTGTAGTAAATCTCTTCTTATTTTAAGCTTATAATGCCCTGTTCGTAGTAAGGTTTCACTCCTCTGCTTTTATCAGCCTGCTAGTCACCTTACTCCTAATTATGCATCTTTTTTTATTTTTTTTTACCATTTTGTTTTAGGTGAGCTGACCTCTTTTAGTATTTCCTGTAGTGCAGGCCTCGTAGTAGAGAATTCCCTCGATTTTTGTATGTCTGGAAAGGTCTTAATATTTCCTTCATATCTAAAGGAGAGCTTAGCTGGATACATTATTCTTTGCTGGTTTAAATATTTGATTCCACTCCTTTCTGGCTTGTAAGATTTATATTGAGAAGTCTGACGATAATCTAATGAGTTTTCCTTTATAGGTTACCGTTTTCTTTTCCCTGGCTGCTCTGAGAATTCTGTCTTTGTTGTTAATTTTTGATAATTTTAATATGCTGTGTCTTGGTGAGGTCTTTTTGGGTTGAGATAATAGGGTGTTCTATTGACTTCTTGAATTCCAAGCTCCATCTCATTCCTTAGATTTGGGAAATTCTCATCAACTATTTGTCTGAAAATGCTTTCTAGTCACTGCTCCTTTTCCTCCCCTTTGAGAATTCCCATTATTCTTATGTTTCCTCTACTGGTGGTATCAGCTAGTTCTTGAATTTTCTTTCATTATTTTTCATTCTTCGGTTTCTCTCTTCTTCCTTCTGATTTATTTTTAGATTTCTGTCTTTGATATCACTGATCCTTTTCTCCATTTGGTCGACTCTATTTCCCAAGCTTGTTATTTCATTTTTCAACTCTTGCAGTGTGTTCTGTATCTCCAGAAGATCTATTTGGTTCTTTTTGAGGGTTTCAATCTCCTTGCTAAAGAACTCATTCTGCTTATGTAGTTGTTTTTTCAATTCCTGAAATTGCTGATATAATTTGTTTTGGATCTCACTGGTTTTTTTTTGAAGTACCATCCTAAATTCTCTGTCATTTAAGTCGCATATTTCTATGTCTGTAAGCTTATTTTCTGGAGATTTTTCTTTCTTTCTGAGATGTCTTGTCATCTTAGTTGTTCATGGTGTTTAATGGACTATTTCTCCTGGGCATTAATGGAAGTATTCTCCTGCCTTTTTTTCCAGAAAAGATTTATTATATAATGGTCCCTAGCCTGTCGCAAATAAGGTGTTTTTCTTTTGGTTTCCAGTAGGTGGCATCTAAGCCTCTTGGATGTCTGCTTTATATAAAGTGTTAATAATGTCCTTTTTTTCCTTATAGATGTTTAATCATGCTCGCTACCCTCAGTCTCAGTTCCTGTCAGTGTTAGTGACAGTTTTGGTAGCATTTGCTCAGATTCCCTTGGGGCTCCATGGCTTTCCGTCTTGGGAGGTATAGGGAAAGGGACCCTCTGTGTTAGGGGTTGGAGGCTGTGGCTCAGCCTCAGTTTTGTAACTGCGGCTGGTAATAATCAACTGTTGTTTCTCTGCTGTCCCACTTTTCTGCCATCCCTGTCTCTCTGACTTCTGCCCTGATGATTGGGCACTGTTGCTGGCCGCATGGAGCTCACAGCACTCTCAGGCAGAGCTGTTCAGGTAACTCATCACTCCTTCTCCCCTGCCGCCTCCTCCTACAGGGAGCTCGGCTGTGAGAGGCAGCTTCATTGTTCTTCTAAGTCCACCGCCCAGGGTTCTGACCTGTGGTAGTTCCAATGCACAGATCGCATGCTCAGACATGCTGGTGTGCAGTTTGGGCGATTTTTTTGTTGAGTTTTATGTGTTCAGCTTATCATTGTTTCAAGGGGAGAGATCTGGGAACGTCTCTCATGCTGCCATGTTTCCCTCCTTCTCCTATTTTAGATTAAATGAACAATAACTTTAACAGTGAAAATAGATGTTTAAAACCAGCCTCAAGACATGACTGCTACTGTTATTAGCGAACCATCAGAAAGTCTTATTAGCAATTTAGAAACACCATAAAATAATGAGACACCTCTATTGTACTATTAGTTCTAGGATACAGACAATTTTTTTCAGGTACAGTAATCTCCTTTATTGAGTACAGATCAAATAACAACAATGACAATAATAATAATAATAATAATAATAATAATAATAATATTCTAAGCTAATTCTAAAACCATACAAGTAAAACTACTGTATCTTTTGTTTTATAATTTAGTCAAAATAAAATCATCTAATTAAGCCAGCAATGTTAGGGAAAAAAAGAATATTGTTGATCCTTGTTTAGACATTAACTTACTAAAGCCATCCCCACCTTGAATGTGACCTCACCTATCTATGTCTACATGACTTTCTAAACAATAGATTGGTTTTAACCATTTGAGGGAAATAGCTGGCCAATACACTATGAGAGAAAATCAGAAATCAAAAAAAAATAGTTTTTTTTGACCAAATACATGTTTTAATGACTGTGCTGTTTATTATTCTACTTGATCCAAACATATAAATTGTGACTTTAAAGCATATTTGATCTATCTGCTGCTAAATTTAGATCTTTTTGAGAGAATTCTGAAATGGGAAGGAGCTTTAGAGATTTTTCAGTTCAATCCCTTTTTGGTAGCTGAAGCAATTACTGAAGAGGGAAGATAGGAAGGTAAGAAAGAGCCTACACCCAGCATAACCTGGACTAGAATAAAGGGACAAGTTTTCTCAGGTTGTATCTACCTTTTTACCAATATCACCTCATTCTGGGTTTAGATTATTTCCAAAATATTCCTCCATGTTCTTTCTCTATTCAATGAAACATTCCTTAACTAGCAATACCTGAAACATCTTCTGATGAAAAGGGTTTGAAATCCATGAAGCATTCTTACAAGAGTATGAGAACTAGCCTTTCCTCGACGTCCTAAGATCTGTGTGGGCATGATGTCTGTAAATGCTATATTAAGTTTTTCATCTTATAAACTGATAGATTTTAAAAAGTTATAATATTTTAGGTTTAAAGAATTTTCCTGAGTGTCTTAAGTTTTTGTTTACCAGCTCTATACCTCCATATCAACTATTTTGCTTTATGTCCCTTTCTTGAATTTGTGAAACTTTTCTTCTCTCACTAGCCCTAAACAATCTACTATTACTAAGTTTGGTGACTAATGTAGGGGAGAAAATTATGTGTGTCTATACATATATCTTCAGCAAAGAATTGGTGAATTGTCACCATTTTTCTGAAAGGCTATAGAAAATCAAGAATATATCTGCATGTTATATTTTAAAAAACATTCCAATCATTTCCTATTTTTAAGTGGCATGCGATGTGAAACAGCTGAGATCTTTCAAAAATGGAGCAGATATATTAGAAAACATGTATGTGAAAGACGTAAATTTGTATTGGCTTTGATAAATAACATGAGACCTTCAGAGAGTCTGAATATATTCCAATGTGTGATATGCTGAGAGTGCTGTCATATTTATGTGGCTGTATGGTCAAACTCGAGCATGAGAAATTGCTTGGTTTTCTCATGCAGAGTGGGCAGAGTCAGAACATTGTGTTTAAAATGAATTAAGATATGGCAGATTATATATATAGATATATAATATATATACGCTTATATACCATAAATATAAGTATAAATATAAACCCACATATAAATATATAAATAAGATAATTTATGTACAGAACAGGGTACTGGATTCTGTGAGAGCTACAAAGACAAGAGTGTACTGAGGGAGGGAGGTATGCAAACATTTAAACAAGATTGATTAGAAAATGATTGGGGCTGGCAAGAGATCAGTAGACTTTAGACATTAGGTAAGGGAATTCTGGAAAAGGTAAAGGGACATTGAAAACAACTTCTAGGAGCCCTTAAATTCCAGACCCAGGTTGTATGGATTTAAATCCCTTCTCCATCTCTTACTAATTGTGATCTGGGGAAAATTACTGAACAACTCTGTGCTCTTATTTCTTCATCTATAAAGTGGAGATGATGATAGCGCATCCCTCCTGGATTGTTGTGAAGACTGAGTAAATGTATGTAAAATACTTAGGAATGTGTAAGTAACAACTCAGAGGTAGGCTGGGCCTAAATACAGGTGATGAGAGAATTTAGAGGAGGAAGGGGAAAAGAAGATACTTTCTCTTGCTATTCTAAATGCAGTATATTTTCTAGCTTTAAAGTCTGTAAAAAAATATATAGTGGAAAATGCAGGTATTTTGAAAGTTCACACTATATCACTTTGCTTTTACTAAAGACCTGCATTAGTACCTGTTTTCACTAACCAAAAACATTCTGAAAAGGATTTTTGCTTTTACGAAAAAAAGTGAAAAACGAAAATTGTTCAGTGTTTGTTTTTTAGTAAGCCTAAATTGTAGCAACGCTCACTCACAGCAATAGAAAGTGGCCCCGTCAAGCTCCTTCCCCAGGAACCACACTCAGCATCTCAGCATCAAGCTGCTATAGCTTTGAACTGTCTGTGCCCATGTGTGCTTTATCTCAATTTATTTTGTGCATCCATTAGCGAAAGTCCTAAGGTTATCAGAAAAACCTAAGAGAGCTGGTAGGGTGTTATGTTTAGCATAAAACTGGATGTAATTAAGCAGTTCAATTGTGGCAAATGAACTTGCCTGCGTCCACCATTTGTACTATTTACACACAGAGAGAAAGAATCTTGAAAGCTGCCAAAGTTATAGACACACCTTATTTATTGCACTTTGCTTTATCATGCTTCACAGATGTGTTTTTTACAAATCAAGGGCAAGACCCTCCACCAACAAAAAGATTACCACTGCTTTTATTGCACTGGCCTGGAACCAAACTCACGCTATCTTTGGGGTATGCCTGTACTGTTGGTTCTACTAGTAGCAAAGTGGTTTCTTCTATTTTATTTATTTATTTTTGTTCTTTAAAAAAAAAAAAAACCTTTAATTTTAAAATTAGAGTTGACATTCAATATTATTAAAATGGGTCTTTTAGTCAGCACCCAGTAATGGGGTGCGTGGCCCTCATTCTCTACATTCTCTACCTGCTTCCTGGCCATAAGCCCAGTGTAATGACATTGTTTGGGGGCACAGATGGCTCCTGCAGTGAGGGCTGATCACATAATTTTACTGGGTATCGACATTGTCACAGCACAAAGAGAACTGACAGGTTTCATTGTTATATACGTGATTTTATGTAGTTTGATAATTTTGTCTTCCTTTGATCAGATAAAGAAAAGTTTTCCCTCTTTTGGTGGGTGGAGTGAAGGAGGCTATGTTCTTCTCCCTTCATTATACTTAAATCGTGAGCCACTCACTGCTGTGTTCCTTCATCACACCTCCCCTGGAGCAACTTACCAGGCTTCTCCACTTGTATACTGGCTTTCCTTTTGAAGTCCTAGGCAAGGAGGAGATCCAGCCATGTGTGATGATCAGGATTCAGAGTGCTACCAGGAGATGAGCGGAGAGCCAAGGACATGCTAGATGCCACAGAATTGCTTTTGGTTTCTGTAGTAGGAGGGAATATAGTGGCCAGATTGAGTCTCTGAGGGGCTGGGGAGGTAAAGGTGTGTGAATGCAGCAAGGCACCCAGCGAGGCCGGACCTGAGGGAAAAAGACTCCACAGGAGTGAGAGGAAAGTCTTTGCAAAGTGTTGTATCTAAAATGGGCCCTAGTAAATAGCACCTCTGTTTCCTGCCTGGGTGCTAAACAAGTTCAGAAGTAATAGAGAAATCAGAGAAACCAAAATATCACTTTTATTTCTGATAGAGTTGGATGACCACCTTTCTTGTCATATAAGAATCTGGCGACTCTGAAGCTTCCATGCTGGAGAGTCTGTGTGGAGAGGTGATTTAGGAACAAAGAGAGGCTGGAGGTGGTTGGCTCCAGAGTGTGAGTGAGTGACACTGTAATTGATTCCAGTCTCTGACATTATCTGATTGTGGCCAGGTAAGAGTCCCTGGCTCTCGGGGCAGAACCACCCAGCTAAGGCCTTTCTATATTCTCAATCTGCAGAAACCATGAACAATGTTAAATGATTGTTGTTTTGACCCCTTAAATTTTTCAATTTTTTTGTTACACAGTGATAGATAAGTGGAATTCTACTTTCTAATGTTGAAAAACAATTTGTTAAGATTATTAATGGGATAACACCTGTTACAGCTGCCATTAGCAAGTCCTGTGGATGTATATTTAGTCATTCCCCACTTTAGCACATCTTTATGAATTAACACTATTATAATTTGTAGTCCAGCTAATAAATAGCATCTATCAAGGGCCTAAAATTCTGCGTTTCTAATAAGCTTCCAGGAGATGCTGATGCTGCTGAACAGGGTCCACATTTTGAGCAGCAAGGCACTAAATTATATTGCTTCTCATACCAACCACCGGCCTGGATTTCCACCAGTAGGTTGTGGTCATGGTGCTCTTGGTAATGAATTCTCATTGTTTGTTGGACTTGACACCAGGATTTACAACTGGATCTGAAACTCTCTGCAACCAAGTGCTGAACCTGCACCAGTAGGCATTTCAGGCCTTGCTTTCTTCAGGTTTATTTGTTCTGTTGCTGTCAACCCTTATGCCAGGCTGAGTTACAAGGAATTACTTTACAATGTGACATGCCTCTGAATTGTGACCAATATGTTCTCTTGTTCTTGTAGGTGAGATATAGTTAAAGCAAATAGAAGGGTTCATGTTCATTAGAATTTTCCAGGTCTTTCGGTAATTCTCAGAAATCTCCATCAGATTAAAAAAAAACTTATAGGAAATTGTAGTTAAGTTTTCATTAATCTTTATTAACGGGGAAAGATTTATGTTACCAACATCTAAGTAGCCAATAACCACAACATTAGGTTTGTATTCATTCTTCTTTTCTTGTTTTGATTTAGATTTTTTTGTTTGTTTTCTTTAAGCTAATATCTAAATATTCATGCATTCCTGTTAGAAGTGTCAGCAAGATAGTGGAGGGAAGCCAGGCAAAGATTTAAAATTATTATAGCAATTTAATGCTTAAAGAATGCCTTTCTTATATATCCATGTTTGGCAGTGGATTATAATAAAAAAGCAGGCAGGGGAGATTTCTAAGACACCAGTCCAGGTCGGACTCTAGCTAGTCACTCAAATATATAAAAAACCAAGACTCTAATTCATCTCTCTGTTAGCTCAACATGAATGATACTGGAAACTTCACAATTTTAGCAGCTCTGATGTGTAATTGGAAGGACATTTCTTTTTTTCCTTTTTTTAAAAAAAGATTTTTTATTAAAATATAGCTAACTCACAATATTATATTAGTTTTAGGTGTACACCATAGTTATTCAACATTTATATATCTAAAGAAGTGATCACCATGGTAAGTCCAGCAACCATCTGACGCCATACAACGCTGTCATAATATCATTGACTATATTCCCTATGCTACACACCACAGCCTCATGACTTATTTATTTTATATCTGGAAATTTGCACCTCTTCACCACCCCTTTTTGATTTTTTTCAATTATAGTTGACATCCAATATTTTTATTAGTTTCAGGTGTACAGCATAGTGGTCAGACATCCATCCAATCTATAAAGTGATCCCCCTAATAGTTCAGCGCCCACCTGGCACCATATATACTCATTAGCATATTATTGACTATATTCTTTATGCTTTACTTTACATCTCCATGACTATTTTGTAACTGCTAATTTGTGCTTCTTAATCCCTTTTTCACCCCACCTTCCAACCCCCTCCCATTTGGCAATCATCAGCTTGTTTCCTACATCTTTGAGTCTGTTTCTGTTTTGTTTGTTGTTTGTTTGGTTTTTTAGATTCCACGTATAAGTGGGATCATATGGTATTTGTTTTCCTCTGTCTGACTTATTTCCCTTAGCATAATTCCTTCCAGGTCCATCCATGTTGTAACAGATAGTTTTATTCTTTTTTTATGGCCAAGTAATATTATGCTGTATACATGTACCATACCTTATTTATCTAATTGTCTATTAATGGGCAATTAGGTTACTTCCATCTCCTGGCTATTTTGAACACAATGTTTATTTTTTCAAATTATTATTTTGGATTTCGTCAGATAAATACTCAGTAGTGGAATTGCTGGATCACAAGGTAGTTCTATTTTTAATTTTTTGAGTAATTGCCATACTGTTTTCCTAGTGACTGCACCAACTTGCAATCCCACTAACACTGCACAAAGGTTTCCTTTTCTCTACATCTTCATCAACACTTGTTGTTTGTTGATTTATTGATGTAGCCATTCTGACAGGTGTAAAATCTCATGATTGTAATTTGCATTTATTTAATGATTGGTGACGTTGAGCATCTCTTCATATGTCTATTGGCCATTTGTATGTTGTCTTTGGAGAAATGTTTATTCAGGTCCTTTGCCTAGTTTTTAATTGGATTGTTAGTTTTGTTTTGTTTTCTTTTCCTTTTTGGTGTTATGTTGTATGAGTTCTTTATAAATTTTGGATATTAACCCCTTATCGGATGTATCATTGCAAATACTTTCTTCCATTTGTAGGTTATCTTTCAATTTTGTTAATGATTTCCTTTGCTGTGCAAAACCGTTTTAGTTTGATGTAGTTTCATTTGTTTATTTTTTCATTTGTTTATTTTTCCTTGTATGAGGTGACATCAGAAAAAAATATTACTAAGAGCAAGGTCAGAGAGTTTCTTGCCTATGTTTCCTTCTAGGAGTTATGGGTCTTACATTTAAGCCTTCAATCTGCTTTGAGTTTGGGGTCTTACATTTAAGCCTTCAATCTGCTTTGAGTTTTTTTTTTTTTGTATATGGTGTAAAAAAGTGATCTAGTTCTATTTTTTTTGCATGCATCTGTTCAGTTTTCTCAATACCATTTATCGAATAGACTGTCTTTACCCCCACGTATATTCTCGCCTCCTTTGTCATAAATTACATGACCATATAGGCTTGGATTTATTTCTGGGCTTTCTATTCTGTTCTTTTTATTTATGTGTCTATTTTTATGCCAGTGCCATGCTGCTTTGATTACTATAGTCTTATAGTATAGTTTGATATCAAGGAGCATGATACCTCCAACTATACTCTTTTTTCTCATTTGTGTGGCTATTTGGAGTTTTTTATGATTCCACGTATATTTTAGGATTATTTGCTTGAGTTCTGTGAAAAATGCCATTGGTGGTTTGATAAGGATTGCCTTGAATCTATAGATTGCTTTGAGTGGTATGGACATTTCAACATTGTTGATTCTTCCTATTCATGAGCATGGTATATACTTTCATTTATTTGTATCTTCTTCAATTTCTTTCTTCAATGTCTTATAATTTTCCAAGTACTACTCTTTTACCTCCTTGGTTAAATTTATTCCTAGATATTTTATTTGTTTTTGAAGCACTTGTAAATGGGATTGATTTTTTAATTTCTCTTTCCGATAATTCATTATCGATGTATGGAAATAATGATTTCTGAATATTAATTTTGTATTCTGCTACTTTACTGAATCCACTTATTGGTTCTAACAGTTGTTTGGTGGAATCTTTAGAGTTCTCTATATATAGCATTATGTCATCTGCAAATAATGAGTTTTATTCTTCCTTTCCAATTTGAATACTTTTATTTCTTTTTCTTCTCTAATTGCTGTGGCTAGGACTTGGATGAACATTTCTAGATGTGTTCCACTGTATGATGGGTGTTTCACTGCAATTAAAGGATGAAAGGAAAGATGGAAGAAAAGGTAACTAACTAAATTTTAGGAAATACCAGGCTAAAGAAAGTTAAACAGATTCCTTTCCTGAAAGATATTCTATAGCCTTAAGATGTCAGTGTACAATATGAATCTTCAAGTGGGAGTTAGCTACTGCATGCATTTTCCAAATATTTATAGTAGCAACCTCCCCCCCACTCCACCCCTTTTTTTTGGCTTGAGTTAGGAAGACATATGGCTTGGGGCAATTCTTTAAAATATACAGATTCCATTGAATATCTGGTGAAAATCTTATAGGTGTTTTTAGCTCAAATGTCTTTTTAAACTGGATGAAAGCCCGAGGCAGGCAGTGGTAGAGTTTGTGGCAAATTGAGAAATATTTTTCCAATCTAAAACATTTCTAAGAACATTCTTCAGGCCAGACATATTTGTTGGCTATTGCTGTACAACAAATTGTCCTAAAGAAATTAGCATCTTGAAACAAACATATATTAGCTCATAGTTTCTGTGGTTCAGGAACTCAGGACAGCTTAGCTATTTGGTTCTGGCTTAGGGCTGCAGTCATCTGAAAGCTTGACTGAGGCTACAGAATCATTTCCAAGCTGATTCATATGACTATTGGCTGAAGGCCTTAGTTCCTTGCTATGTGGGCCTTTCCATAGACTGACACCACACAGCAGCTGGCTGCCTCCATAAGGAATGATACAAGAAAGACAAAAACCTGGCAGAAAGCTATGATGCCTTTTATGTTGTTTTCAATTTTATGCAATTATAAAATGGACTGCAATTAACATCTTCACAATTAAATATTTTAGACATTCATGTCATTTCCTTAACATACATTTTTAGAGGTAGAATTACTCTCACACTTCCATCATGACTCAAATGTCATCTCCTCTGAGAAGCTTTCCCCAACCTGTGTAAAATAGACCCCTCTCTTGTCACTTTTTATACAGTTATTCTATTTTACTTTTATAGGATTAGCACTTTCTGAAATTATTTTAATAATTTGTGAATTTCCCATTATAAAATATAAACTTTATGCTTTGATTAGATCATCACTATATTTCTGGCATCTGGAGTAGTGCTTGACATGAGATATGTTCTCAATAAATATTTAATGCATAAATAAATGCATATGAATATTGTTCCAAATTAATTTATCTATCCTGGCCAGATCACTTGCAGGCATAGACTTTTCAATTCCAACATGACAGTGACAGGGACTGAATGTTTGAATAAGTATGGCTGAAAGGACCCATTCTGTTCTTGGAACTGTGGTTGCAGCTGCTGTTTGCAAAATCTAAGCCTTTTACTTACTCTGTCTAAAGTCTAAGTCCTTTAAAAGTACTTCTTCATCAGACCAACATGACAAAGCTAGGCCTCTTCATTTGAAGCTGTGCTTCAGGGAATCCTTAAAATAGTCCTCATGCCCCATCCTGCTTGTGGCTGCCCTACTTTAGCTCACAATTATGAAAGTTCCTTGAGTGTCTGGTTGTCATTTGTTTTCCAAATGGGGTCAGTTCCATAAAGCTATACTTATCTGAATGTCACTTTACTGTTGGAGTCCCTGGCTGTCTATTTCCTGTTCAATAGGTTCATAGGGAATGCTGTTGGATATACATGAGCAAGAAGTGACTTCCAAGGTAGGTAGAACTTTCAACATGTTCAGATTTGGGCTTTAAGCTTTGAAGTCACATTCTGACTCCTGGCATCTCAAACAGATTAGCCTTCTTGATTCAGGTTTCTTTATCATCAATCAGTGCAATATTGAATTGACAATTTGCTGACACATTTTGAGGATTGCTTCCACCTCTGCATGACTGAAGAAACTCTTTAAATGTGACTAGATTCCCCTGAGTCAGTTTATCATATCTTAATCTCATCTCTTCTCTCTCTCTCTCTCTCTCTGTCTCCCCTTACCCTCTCTTCCTCCCTCCCTCCCCCTCTCCTTCTCCCTCTCCCCTCTTTCTCTCCTTCCCTGCTTCCCTCCCTATCTATCTTTCTATGAAAAAGAGGAGAATGGATTTGACAAGTGAAAACATAGGAGTAAATATGGTACTGTAACTTTGACCTATCCTTTTGGTGATGAGAGACTATATTACATTATCTTCACCTAGAATGGGTTTTAAATGAAACTGTTATAATGGCCTCTTCCTCTATTTAATACAGCAGGGAAATAGTAAGGCTTCTAAACTTCACCTCCACACTAAGTTTCTAGATATTATAAAATGGGATGATTGGGGTTGGGCAGGGACAGACCAGGGGGTGAAAGAAGGTCTTCAAGCTGCCACTTAATTGGGTTGACCTCTTGATACTCACTGAACTTTTTAAGGGTATAACTGGAATGTGTAAATGTAGCATATCAAAATCAAAATGAGTTTTCTATCAAAGTTCTGTGTGAAAATACAGAAACTCTTTGCTATGTTTTTTTTTTAATTGACTTGGCCTCAGTTCAACATGTAATTGAATTGAGCTAGTGATAGACTCTTCTACTCATAGATGACTGCAAAATTCTTCTTGAATCATTAATGTTGATGTGAAATTGAGATCGTGCTGTTAATGCATTTTTGTTTTGTTTTTGACTGAAAACAGTATGACTTTTTGATGTTTTTCTCTAAGAAAGAGCAATGCTAGTCGTGATCTTTTTGTTTCATTTTCTGAGAGAGCACCTTAACTGGACCATGGTCATTTTCATCTCCACTTGGGCTACAGCTGAGAACCTGAATGCATGCAGAGTATAACTTCAGAAGCCCCAGTAGAAATCTTGTTTTGGAAACTACTAGCTGTAAAGGATCTCAGGCTTCCATGGCTTCCTGCTACTATACCATTCCATCCACCCGGGGGACACAACTCCTTCTTTAGAAAATGAACTCTACCAGCTTTTTGACTCTGGCCTTCTCTTATTTGCAGAAGATAAAGAACTGTGTCTTTGGGTGTGGCTGATAAGCTAATTTCCAGTACAAAGAAAGAGCAAGTTCTTCAGGTACCCCATTGTCGAGGTATTTTATAAACCACAGTAACAAATCCACCCCAAAGACCTATGCTTTAAGGTATATTACAGTGGGGGCCATTATGGCAAGAATCTAAAGCCAGTGGGACTATTATTTTATCTTATTAAAAAAAAGGGATTATTACCTACCCTGCTATACACTATTAGCTACTTTATCAAGACATCTCTGAAAGAAGCTATGTTTTATTTTCTATGCAAATGGCCCCTAACTTAACGAATTTTCATCTTTATGATGGTGTGAAAGCGATACACATAGTAGAAACTGTACTTTGAATTTTTTATTTTGATCTTTCTGGAGCTAGTGATAGGCAGTATGATACTATCTTGTGATGCTGGACAGCGGCAGTAAGCCACAGCTGCTCATCAGCTATGCAATCACAAGAATTAACAACCAAAACTCTACTGTGTTGCCAGAAGTTTTTGAATATTGTATTCTGAGCACAATATTCAAGGTAAGCTAGGCTGGGCTAAGCTATGATGTTCAGTAGGTTAAGTGTATTAAATGCGTTTTCAACTGATGATATTTTCAACCTCTGATGGGGTTTATTGGGAGGTAACCCCATTGTAAATCAAGGAGCATCTGTATTTTCTTTTCATCCCCATTCTTGCTTCTACTTGGATGCTATAGTTGTTTTTTATATATATTTGGAATTGTTTGAGGAAGGACATTTAACATAAACACTAACAGGATAACAACATTTTAAGTGAACCAATGGTGCAGATTGAGTGGATCTTACTGTCATATTGACGAGTTCAATGGTGTACTAGAGACAGCTCTGCTGGCTCCTGAAAGCAGGTTATGCTTATCTCTTCCCAAGTCCGTATAATGGTGTCACACTGGTAGCTTGAAATTAGCCATGCTGGCTGATCACATGTGATTTTATCTTTACAAATTAGACGTGTCCTCCAACCTCCACCTCCCCACCCCACTGCCTCAGGAGATCTAGTTGTTAAACATTTCTCAACACATCACTACCTATGAGCAACAAATGAAAGCAGGAGAGTAAAAGAGAATCAGGAAGACCCACCATGGGGAGTCTTCATCATTGGTGGGAATGTTACAGCTATTTCAGTTACACAGCAATCCATGTAATCTGAGACCATAAATGAGTGAGAACAATTCTTCTGAACAAGTGCAACAAAGTAGCTGTATCTAAATGTGTGTTCTTTCAAAATTTCCACATCGAAAAATGACCCATTTGTTCTACTTAGTTGTCATTACTCAAATCAGTTTTGAAATTTCTTCTTGAAACGGTTTTAGAGAAATGTTTATGAAGCACGTACATGTTTTATTACTTTATAGTCTAAAACAATGTTGATTTAAACAATGTTGATTTAACATCTTTGTAAGATACAAATTGGGTTGACCTCTTGATACTCACTGATACTCATCTTTGTAAGATACAAAAAAGCTAAAATATCTTTATCCTTAACACATTCTTAGAATTCTTGTGGGGCTGCCCTCCCTTGGGTTGGAGGAGGAAAAGACGTCTCTTCCCAGTAGGGGTCGCTGAAGGGAGTATACACTATACTTCCCTAACAATGGTCTTTCCGGCTCCCATTTCTCCTCTTATATTTTCGAGGGGTAATAGGAGGGGGAGTAAAAATGCTTTGTCCTGACACCCCAAGCTATTCACTTCTCACCGTTCTCTTAGGAACTGAGCACCCTTTTTCTCAGCCAGAGTCATAATTGTTTAAAAAAGCAGAGTCTCATCCAGCATTGACTACTAGGAACTTGTTACAAAAATAGATTATTTTTTACAGCTTATATGCTTGGGAATTAAGTGTGTGAGAAAAAATGGAGGCCGTGCAACACGTTAGGTTTTCTAATGCCGCGACAGAAGAGTAAATGGTGAGTTGTGTGTATGTGCATGTGCAAGCTTATACACAGATGAATAGGACTTTCCTCTTTTTTAGCAGCTCACAGAAGTCTCCTCCAGGCTGCTTATATTATTGTTCTTTCATTTTTTGATCTATGATTTTATCTTTACTCCCCAATCTTTTGAGGAAAACTCTATCATATTTTAGAACCTTATATTTTAGTAGATCTCTTGCCATTTGGAAAGAAAACTGTGGAAGGTCAAGAAGAGAAGAAAAGCTTTGAGAAATTGTGTGATAAGTAACATCTACTCATTTTTATCCTATTGGGAGAATCACCTTTACCTAACATATGCCACTGATTCAAAACAGGTGGACATAGTGTTAGAAAAATGGTAAGAATGTTAGAAATTTGATTCTTATCACACTTTTGCTCTCTCTGAAGTCAGTGTCAGCTGCTGAGGCCATAGATGCATTTTGCATAGGACTGACTTGAATTTGGGAGTGAGATGAAAGCTTCACTGCAGAAAGATTGGAGTCAGGATAGGATACTAAAGCAAGGAGACAGGACTGGAGCAGATGCTGAGGATGGCAGTAGTGAAAGCAAGGGCCAGTAGGATGGATTTGAGGGTCTCTTGGATTAAAAGGTAGGATGAGTGGGAGAAAGGGCACTGTTGGGAGGAAAGTATTTAATTAAACTGAATTCTATTGTAACCAGAGCCCAGGAAGTGCCGACACAGAATGAAGGACGATTGGCTCAGGGATGCAAATCACTGTATAAATTATGTTAAATGAATAACACATGGGAAAGGCCTCAGAAGTGTCCCTGACACATAATGAAAATTCAATTAGTATTAGTTTTCCTTCCCTTCCTGTTCTTGATGATGCTACCAGGTGGCACATAAAACAAACTGTGAGTTTGGGCCAAAGCATCATTGTGACAATATTGTCTCTGCAGCATTTCCAGTGCAGGTAAAAGTTGAACTCAGTATGTGAAATAGCTGAGTGAGAAAAATAGCAATCACAGATCTGGAGAGAAATAAAACTGCAGCCTTAGCTGGAGTTGAGAAAGAAGTAATAGGGGTCTAGGTTCCCTTGGGAGAAGCAGGAATGTATGGAGGCCAAAAGCTAATATTCCTAGGGGCCAGTCCCTGAGCTAGTGACCTCGATTATGAGAGAGAGGCACACTGAGCCTATGGAAGAATCAGGTAATATGGGAGTTCATGGGTAATGAACCTTAGCATTTGGTATGTGTTCAGGAATTAAATCTAATTTCTATCTAAAGAGGTCAGGAGGCATAGGGCAATTAAAAGGGCAGAGATAGGAAGCTGCCCATTTATATGTGTCCTCTGGGCAGGGCCTAAAGTACAGAGGTTGAGCTCTTGGAATCTTCTTCTAGCTAACTTAGGTCTATAATGTCTCAACTCTTTGCATTGCCTTTTTGTGTTTTCCTTCCAATTATGAAGTTTTTACCTGTTTGAGAAAAATTTAAAATGAAACTTTCCCTTTAACTAATTAATTGACCCCTCAATCTTTATTTAGATGCCACACACACACACACACACATACACACACAAAATTAAGTTATTATTTTCTTGTTACCAAGAAAGCCTTCACACCTACTTGAGCCTTAAGACCTAGATCAGATGTCACTTTATATAGCCTTCCCTGAATTCTTCCCTTGGATAGTTAAGCTTTCATAATGTGATGTAACATTTCAGGACTTTAGACAACTTTGCTTTGTATCAAGGCCTGCAACACACTCTTGAAACAATGTTGATTTAACATCTTTGTATTCATTTGCAGCATGGTTGTTATTTTCTGTTACCCACAATCCATCACTCTCTCCCCTTTTTTGATAAGGACAAGTTATTTTCTTTCAAGAGAATTCTCCCTCTTTTGTTGCGTATGTAGTCTTGATGGGAATGCCAATCAATATGTCCTTCCTTCCCCTAGTTGCATAGAAACCATGATAGCGAATTGGACTCTAATAGAACTCTCTTTGGATGTTTAAAGAGAAGGGGATTTATTGCAGAGAACTAAGCCTCCAAGAATTACTGGCAGTATAAGACTGGTGTGCAAAAATACTACCATCAAGAAGCTGACGAATTGAGAAGACACTGTGCCAGCTTCTGGTGCCCACTGCAACTGTTGGCTCCAAGAACATGCCATGTTAGTTGTGAGCTAGAAATTAGAAGCCACTGCCAGAACCATTAGCTCCAGAGCCGTGGCATGTCTGCTGGGACTACATCAATAAAATGGAAGATCCATGCCACACATCTTAATACATATTAAGCTAGTGGCCAGGTATTCTGACCTTGGCTAGAACTACTGCAGAAAAACCAAACACCTTGACATCCATGCTCTGGAACAGAAATTGTGGAAACAGAACAAGTATGGTATCCACCTCACTTCTGCCTTTCTAGTATTACACAAATACATGTAACTAGTTGAATAATAAATATATTCTAAAACTGGCTACAAGGGAGACCAAGGAATACAATTCTCAGCTTTCTAGGCTTTACAATGAGTGAAGGGACCCTGAAATCAGGCAGAATGGACAGTGAACATCAATCTATCATATGAGCAATGGACTCTCTTCCTCATGCTTTTACTCTTGAGCATAGTGTCTAAAGGGCAAAAGAAAAATGGTTGGGGCCAATCTGTCCCATGCAGTGTCCTGAAGATCTACTGCTTAGATTCTCAAATAGCCCTGGTTCTTGTCCTTTCAGGCATCTGCAGGTTTCCCCTTGGGTCTGTGAGTCTACCATGTCCTTACAATGATTTCTCTTTTGCTTGCACTTAATCAGAGTTGAGTTCTGTTATTTATAATCAAACACCTTAACTAATATACTTATGAACACTGTTTTGCAGTGTCAACATTTTTGCTGAATGACTGCATGCATTAACTCTGAATTTATTGCTGGCTGCTCCTCACAGGTGTGAGTAGCACTCTTGGTATTCTGGTTTCCTAGAACTCAAAAGTGTAAGAAGTCTTCAGAGATCAGCTAAATCAAACTCCCCCCACCCCCTGCCTTTTTTTAAGATGGAAGATTTGAAGTAGAGAGAGCATCTAAATTAATTTTCTTACCAGATACATTTCTTTATTATTAACATGATAGGAGTTTTTCCAGAAATATTTCATTTATATAACCAAGCCCTATATACTTGAAAGAAAAAAGATAAACAACTCTTTAAAAATCTTCTTTCAAGTAACATAGGTTTTGGGTTGCTCTTGTCATTAGCTAAAAATTTCATTATAGAATTTGTAGCCAGACTTGTAAAAACCTATAAACATCTTACAGAAGTTTTTTTTTTTTTTTTGGTAGGAAAAATCATGCTCAGTGGAAAGCTTTTGGGGTTTTTAATCCACAGTGGAAAGGCTTTGGGGTTTTTAATGCAGCCATTGATCTCTCCTTCTTAAATTTTAAAACTACAATGAATTCATCTGTCAAAGCCTACTGAAATAAAAACTTTGCAAATGGTCCAGCCACAATCTTACATCCTATGAAGATTTCAAAATATACCCCATGTCTTCTCTGTAAAAATACTTTCTGATGAATAATGTTTAACTAGAGTTTTTTGATTTTTTTTTTCTTAAATAGCGGTGGCCCAAAGACTTTGAAAAACATCCTCAAGAAGCTACTACAGGAACTTCCAATTTAGTGAATTTTAACAGCTGTTTCTGCCACTAGGCCTATAAGTGGAATTTGATTTCCCTTGAGTCAATTTCATTAATTTGTTTTTATTATTTTAGGATAGTTAATATGCTGTAGCTGCCTGGGTTCTGACCCTTGGAACAGTGTGGGTGGCATGGCAATTCTGGTCCTCTTCAGTACTCTGCTGTAGGCTTTACCTAAAGACCACCCAGATGGGTGGATGGGGCTGGGGCGTGTGTGGCACCATGCATTGCCCCCATCCTGCACTCAAGGGAGGAGTATTCCTGCCAAGTGCTCTGGAGAAGTTCTCAAGAGAGCAGGATATTCAGCAGTCTCCTCTGGTGGTAGATGAATATTATTTCTGCTCAGCTTTTAAAGTGCAGACCATCCTTGAGGTGTTAAGCCTTTACTTGTTGCATTTTGTCATAAGGACATGGGCTCTGTATGTAAAATATATACATGAGAGAATGTAAGGGAAGAATCATACTGTACAGTTGAACAAGCAATCTGTGGTTTGTGTTGGGTTACATCTCTGTCATAACAAGTCATTACTTGGGTTTGCCTGACTCATAGCATCAGGCTTTAGAAGCCAATTACTCTACAATTCACTGAATTGTAAATGATTTCTCAATGAGCAAAATAACTTTGTTCTCATTTTTATCCCCCTGTATGTAAACTTGATGAAATATTTGATTATTATTGATGATTTCTAGAATAGACAGGTCTGGAAAAATGTGGATACAGCTAGAGACTTCTGAAAATATGTTTGTTTTCTAATTTCAAAATTTGTACATATTCATTGTAGAAAATGTGAAAAATTCAACAAATCATGATGAAGGAAATAAAAACCACCAAAAACGGCACTATTTGGAGCCAGCCTTTTCTAATATTCTACTGTAATTGTTTTCTTTTTAAAAATTTCCCATATACATATATATTTTGCTTTTTAAAATATGCTATTTATTCTGTGACCAGTTTTTCCCTTGAAATGAAACATTATTATTTGTTTGTCTGGTAAATATACTGAGTGTCTTCAATTATGTTTTTAAATAGCTTTAAGATATTCATCATGGTCCATATTTTACTAACTTGTGCTCAACAAAGGATGAAAAAGTGTGGCTTTTTTCTTTTTTGTCTATGCTGCCCTGATTCAGCTTAGTGAGATATCTGAATCATCCCTGTTGAATTTTTGAAGACTTTAAAGTTTAAAGAAGTCATAAAAATCAGGAAGTATTGTCATTGCCATTGTAAATAGTAAATGAGCCATTTTTTATGTTAATCTCTTTCGATTTAAAGAACTGCTAGCCATCATCGCCAAATATGGAAAGAATCTATAGTACAATAAATAAATGCCTCGTGGCAACGACTTCTTTTCTACAATTTTAATAATCTTAAATCATTAAATATTTCATTTAAAATGAAAAAAAAATCCTTATGTCCATGTTTTCCTTTACATTCAAATAAATACAACAAGCATTGTAGAGAATGTATAACACACAAGACATTGAGCAAGAGGAAACAAGGATGGATACGACAAATACTACTCACAAATAGCTCACATTCTACTTGGGGACCTAGATATAAGTGTAATTGACATTTACTTGGTCTGTACTAGAGACATTAATGAAGTGCTGTGGCAGTCTATAGGTATTAGAAAGTAATTCTGATTGGGGACTGGGAAAAGCTTCACAGAGGAATCAGCATTTTAGTTTGTCTAAAAATTCCCTAGACACTGACCCTAATACCTTAATATGAGGATTTATGTGCAAGTGATTTATTAAAGAAGTGTTCCAAGGAGAAACTAGTACGGTGCTGTGGAAAGTGGGACAAGGAAGGGAAAGAAGCCAAGCGCAAGAGTGAGATTTCAGGCAAAGTCTGGCCGAAGGTAGCTTCAGCCTGATACTGTGGGGAATGCAGAAGCGTGAGTTCTACCTCAGAGTTGGCCTGTGTTGAAGAGAGCTGGGTTTTCATTGTCCTGTACCTCTCAATCAGGGGCTCCGGCTGCCCTGGGAGTTGGGGTGGGGAGGTGAAACAGGACATAAACTTCCAGGTCCTCTGACTTCTACCTCTGCGTGCATGCACAATGACTCTAGTAGATTCAGGACAATCTTCTGAGGAGAGTCATACGTACAGGGCATTAGAAGCAGAAGCTGAGAGATCAGGGGGAGGTACACAGAAGCAGTTAAAGGAATCTGAGAGGCTCAGGGTGGAGCACTGACAATATTTACTACAGTGTTAGATATCAAAAGGAAAGGAGTAATGTTTCAATGTATTTGGAAATAGAGAAATAGACCTGTGCTGTCCAATATATTAGCCTCTAGCCACATGTGGCTAGTGGCTACTATACTGGACCA
This sequence comes from Pteropus medius, assembly GCF_902729225.1. NCBI lineage: Eukaryota > Metazoa > Chordata > Mammalia > Chiroptera > Pteropodidae > Pteropus > Pteropus medius. The sequence continues at coordinate 28,280,774 of NW_024351730.1, read as the reverse complement.
TGCAAATACAGAATATGTCTATCAACAGAAAAAGTTCTATTGGATAGTGCTGTATCTAGACTGAGAATTGTATTACTAAAATCATGGAAGTGTGAAGGAGCAAATAGTTTAGTGGAATACAGGCTGTGACTCAATTGTCAAAAGTTTTGAAAGCATCGATCCATTAATTGTAGCATCTAAAACATAACTACTGTTCAATTGGAGCTTACAATTTTAAGGACCCACCTTGAAAACATAAAAAATTGGCAGTATTCATGTTTGCATCCTATATCGCCTCCATATGTTACATCCATATTGCCCTACACTAGGTCTCTTTTGTGCCTTCATCTGAAGATCTTCTCTCTAATTTGATCTCTGGTGTCTCTTTTTCTTTGAACCCTCTCCAGCCATTTCTCTAACAATAGTTCAAATGCTTCCTCTCTCAGCTTTAGGTTTGAATCTTTAATCCTGATTCAACAGTTTAGACTTAGCATTTTGAATTTCCTACCCTCTCTTATCAACTACTTTCCAGTTAGCCCCAATTTGTATATAAAGCCCCAGTTGGATATATAAAGAATTCAGAAAGATAGGAGGTAGACTGAGGCAAATCAGGTAATGGAGTTAGGAGTCCTGATCATGTTGAGTAGACTGTGGGAAAAGTCAGTGGAGATGAAAAAATGAAAGAAACAAAACAGAGGGGAGATAATGAGTGGAATAAGAAAATTTTAGGGAACAAGAAAGTTTTAGGAAAAATAATCTCTTCCCCTATTTCTGGTGGAAAGAGTGTATTCTCTGTCAATACTATAAAATCTGCTATAAAAGGAAAATCAAGGCTACTGTATTGTCAAGTCCTTGTTCCACCTGCTTCCTGTAAAATCTTAACTCTATCCTCTCATCAACCAACATTTTTTTTTCTACATATGAATTTATAAGAGAAGAAAATGACAAAACTACAAGCTTAAATCATAGAATATTTTATTCTTAAATTAATTTTAAAAAATTGTCACAAAATTTACCATCCTGACCATTTTTTTTAAGTGTATATACAGTTCAGCAGGGTTAATACATTCATGTTGCTATGGAACTAATCTCTGTCATTTTTTTCATCTTGCAAAACCAAAACTCTGTACTCAGTAAACAGCACTTTTCCATCATCCCCTGCCTCTATTCGTGGCAATCATCATTCCACTTTCTCTTTCTATGAATTTGACTACTCTGGATACATAGGTAGAATTATATAGTATTTATATTTTTATGACTAGAGCTTATTTCACTTAGCTTAATGTCTTCACATTTCATCCACGTTGTAACATATGACAAGATTTATTTCTTAAGGCTGGATAACATTCTATTGTATGAATAAGCTGAGTAATATTTTCTTGTATGTATATATCACATTTTGTTTATTTAATCCTCTGTCAGTAGACAATTGGATTGCTTCCACCTTCCAGCTATTATGAATAATGCTGCTATGTACGTAAATCATGTAATTTTTATGAATTAGATCTTTTAGAATATGCCTTTAACTTGGTGTAAGTCATCATCTTCTTCAGCATCACTTAGGATATATATTTAATAATTGCAATGGCAACCTGAAAACCTACCAAGATATTTAAAATTGTCACAAGCATTTTTTTGGGGGGGGAGGCAGGAGTCCAATACAGAAATTTCCTTATTTATTTTCTACTTCTGGGGCCAGCAGTCATAGTGATCACAGGTTCAGAAGGCTACTTTATAAAGATATTTAATACCTTACTCTGCTTTTAGGTTACCATTAGTTAAGAAATAATTAAATTACATTCAATATGTTATGATTTCTATAGCAAAGAAAATTCACCTAACACATACTAGCATGATTCTCAAGAAATAAACATTGAAATAAAAATCTTGATTATGAGTAACATTTAATCTAACCAGAATATTCACTTAATCAGAACATAGTAAGTATTCTAATGCTTATTGACTGTATTGTGACTGTAAAGAATTGTGCTTCAAAGGATGTGAACCTTTGTTTTAATCAAATGTTGAAAGATTAAAAATGGCATCTGTGTGGCAATTTGGGCTGGCATGTCCTCAGTTAGATGCAAGAACAACATGGTTTCAAATAAGTCCTTTCAGGGCTGATCTTAACCCCAATCCACGAGGCAAATCTTTTTAGAAAGATGAAGAATTCCTCAGCCAATTCAGCCAAATTTCACTAACCATAATTTTCACTGTTATGAATGACTTCTCTCAGGATTTTTGTTCCTTTTTTTGGAATCTGTTAAATTGCATGGTGAGGTCTTTTTTGCACCACACACTCACTCAGTCCCAAAAGGCCTCGCAGTGCATCCGTGTAGCTGATAAACAAGCTCACAAAAAAGCACAATGAACAACAGAAATTTCGGTTTTCTAAGATACAGTGGTCTCTCTGGTGAGAGGAAAAGGAATGTGTGATATTGGATGAAATAGCACATATCCAGGCATATAAATGCATTGTCATTTGGGGGAGGAAAAAAAACTTAGTCGATCCTGTTAATTTCATTAACCAAAAGTAATTCTCAGTATAGCTTGATTCACAGTTTTATTTCTTCAGTAATTTGACGATTGTCAAAGTATTTATATTAGACCTTTACCTCACTAATTTTTTTTTTCTCCATCAAGAAATAAGTGGTTATTATAATATCCTGATCTTCTACCTCTCTGTTTAAACTTCTCAATGTGAAAAGCAGCAAGGCTGCCTTCCTGGATAAAAAGACTTGTTTTTATATTTTCCGTATCTCGGTATTCTTTAAAAGATGCATGACAAATATGAAAGACCAAAATCCAAAAGTCAGAGCCTGCTGGCAAAGTTTGTGATCATGGCCATCCAGCATGCATGGCTTCCTACACTAAACCCCATTCCTGAGTGGGTAATGTCTGTTCTCTTTCATTCCAGCTCCTTCCAGAGGGATATAATTTTGTCACATGGGCACAGTCCACTAAAACAGCTTGAACAGACGATGAGTTGTATGATTGTGTACATGGGCAAGGGCCTCGGGAGGAATTTGAGGCTGTGGTACATAGTGACCCCAAATGGGGAGAGATTTCCTGGAAACTGAACTGCAGCCGAAACCCAGGAGTTTAAAAAAGGTAAGAAAGTAAATGTCAGCTTATCCCACTGGAATAAGTTATTGACAGTGGATTAGGGGGGGAAAAAATCATAGTAATTATCTTCATATCCCTATCAACTCTGTCTTTTTCATAATTTAATAATATTTCTATTGGGGTTTAAAAAGGATTTCTCAAAGTTCATGTTTCCGTGTGTCTGAGAACAGAATATATTTTTAAAAGTCAGTGAAAACATAAAATATAAAGTTTGATTGCCCTGTTTATTTTCCTACCTACCTTTTTGATTTCACAAATCTCGGTGGGAATTCTGTAAACTAATTTGTCACATGATTCTTACTGACCTGAGAACTGGAAAGAAAAAGTATTTGCAAAAAATGAAGCATACCGTTGCATTTCTTTCTCCTTTACTCTGAAACTATCTATTTGCTTTTGGGAAAGATTTTCTTTGCTTCACTTAGGCCAATGTAACTTATACAGTGGAGGTATGTATGATTTTTGGCCTACATTTTTCTGGCCTTAAAAAATTCTCCTGAGAACGTTTAGAAGAAAGTAGAGAAAAATGAAAAACTATTATAGAAGGCTTTGCCCAGAAGATCTTGATTCAAATTCTAGCTCAATTACTGTGCAATTTTGTGATCTTGGGTAAAACTCTTTGCCTTTTTCTGCAATCTCAGGGTAGAGATACCTGTTTCACAAAGTTATTTTGTGTACTAAATGAGATGATGAAAGTGAAGCACTGAGTAAAGTATAACATACCACACAAATATAAGACATTATCAGTGGAAGATCTAGGTAAGTAAACTCAAAGGACATTAAGCAAAGGAATTCCTATTCTGGGCTTAAAAGTATTGAACTGATAAGATGAATACATATATGAATAACTTCTTGAGAGCCTGTAGCTATTATTCCAAGCATGATTTTATTAATTCTCTCTATAATCCTGTGGGGTAGTTATTATTCTCTCATTATAGAGCTGTAGAAAAATGCTCAGCTGGGTTACTCTGGTTATATTTCTACTAGGCAGTAGACTCAGGATTTAAACCCTGGTCTGTAACGACAAGTGGCTTGATGGCCTGCCATCTTAACTACTGTCTTTTACTGGCTCCCTTCCAGCTATTTACGATACAGATTGTGTTCCCAAGAACTCTACGAAATATCTTGGGAACTCCTGAGACAGTCTAATGATGCCACTGATGGTTCTGATGACTAATGTTGTGGCAGAGATTTATAGAATTTTCGAGATTCAGTCCACAGATAATAAGAGGCAGTATGCTGTAAGTGCTTCTTGTAAGATAGACAACTTTAAATAATGTTTATGTATTTCTTATTTAATCCTTTTAGCACAACAAGATAAGCTGTTCTTTAAAACCATCCCCATTTTATGAATGAGGAAACTGTAGCACAACGAGGCTAAGTAACTTGCTCAGAGCTCCTAACTGGTGAGAAGAAGAGTGACTTGATCATGCGCAGTCTGGCTCTAGAGGCTCATGGTTTTAACCACTACACTTTGTCACTCTGATGGTCTGTGAGATGAAAGCATATCCACGGAGTACTTGATTGATTTGCATTACTTGATCCTATGCAATATGCTTCAGTTTTAATGGCATTTTCAGTCACACTTACGTCTGCAGAAAACATGTGCATTAAGTGTTTCCATGTTCATGAGATGCTGTCCTACACAATATACACATCATTTCCCTAAGGCCCTAGTATATGTGAAAAATAAATCATTTAGAAAATATGACTAATATAAATCAATCCTACTTCCTTGCCTTTTCTGCCTCTTAGGAAGCCATCTGAGTAGAGCAGAATAAGCATGGACTTTGAAGGGAGACCTGGTTACAATCTTGGCCCCAGCAGACAAGCATACTAGCCAGGACAGAGTGTGACCTTAGGCAGGTAACTTAACATCTCTAAGTCTTAATTTTCTCATTTATAAAATGGAGATTTAATATTTACATAAAGGATTATTGTGAGGAATAAAGAGATCACTTTTTAAAATGTCTCCTGTAGTGTAAATGCTTAATAAATATTGATTCTTTCCATTTTTCCTTCTATTGGAATATACCCTAGTCATCTAAGCATTTTTACCTTGTTTTTTAAAAACCTTAAAACCGCCAATTTATCTGAGTTTCTTGGAATATCTAATGCCTAAAAGGTTTTTAGGACATTTAAATACTTAGTGATCTTCACACATCTAGTGATACAGACAGCCACAGATGGTATCTGATGCCCCAAAGGGTGGCCACATGATGACACGTACTTTATGATTATTCTGACCATCTCAATGACTGATTAGTTTAGATGACATGAGTCACATTTATCATTAAAACTGTCAAACTCATTTGTTTAGATTAATGTTCTATGTCCTTACACTTAGAGTCATAGTGATCACAGACTTAGAAGGCTAATTTTTCAAACAGAAAATCAGGGAATTGATTGTAAAGAAACAATTCTCACTTCTGTTATTGGATACCTCTTTTATTTGTTTGTCTGTTTTTAGACAAACTGATCATCCCGGACAGAGAAACATTTCTCTCCAGATCTCTGAAAAATCTGCTAAATGGGACAGAGTATTTTCTGAACAGGGGAAGCTGCAGGAAGTCTTAGAAAGAAGTATTCCAGTAGCATTTTCTTGCAAGAATATAGATACCACTATCTCTTCAACTTAGAAAATTTTGAAGAAAAAATTGTCTACCATGGTCTGGCACACAGACTTTCTGCTTGGGAGGGACTATAACACAAAATACTTCCTTCTTAGTTCTGGCAAAGTCAAAGAAGTTAGATTATGAAAGAGACCCCTAAAGGAGCTAGAACATTTCCAGAGTGAGAGAAAAGCAAAGCAAAATTCGAGAATTTTAATGCCTTCCAACATGCAAAGATAAAAAGAAAATTAAAAAAAAAAAAAGGTAGAGAGGTTATTACACTACCAGAGATGAAAGCCAGAAAGAGGCCTCCAGCCAAAGAAGGGACTCTTATATGCCAAGCCAACATTCCCCAGCTGTAGACTATTAAAATGAAAGGTCAAAACACAAAAGAATTTCTGGGCAGCTTCATATTGATGTTAATGCTCTTTATCTGGTAAAGTCAATTTGCAAACATTGATGAAATTATCTAGGCCTTAATCTACCTCCATAAACCAGATAAACTTTGAATATTAATGAACTGAATTAGAGTCAAGTACAAATAGCAGGCTTCCTGGAACATAGGAAATGGCAGACACTCAGTTAAAGCCAGTGCAAAAATGAAAGCACTGTGAAGATCTAGGAGTGGCAAAACCTAGCCATCTCCTCAGACAACCACAAGGGGAAATGTTGACACTTCGAAGCAAAACAGTAGCTAGAACTTAATACAGCGAGAAATTGTGGTGATGGTACCAGTGATACTTTTGAGAGTAGGATTGTCCATAATTTTTGGTGGAGAATTTCAAAGAAACTAAGTTTTTGAAAAATGTTTTCAAAGGAAAAATTAAATTGCATATAACGTTGACTTAGGTATAAATTACATTTTAGGACATGAGCAATGCTCCTTCAAAAGCAAAAACATTTCAATTCTCAGCATTTTTCACATAAAGTTCTTAATAAAGTCGAGCAACAAGATGTATAATATGCATGGCAGTATTTTGAATGAGATATTCCAGTTAAAATTAGAACCACAAAAATCAGAACCACAGATATCAGTTTCCCCACATGAGAGTACTAAGGCTCCTTAACCAGGTAGGGCTTTTAAAACATTTCTTGGTTGCAATTTTAGCCATGCTTAACTATGTAGGAAAAATTGAAAGAGGAAAATATGGAACTCTAAATAAAAGTGAATTAACTAGGAAAACTTCCTGCTAGGTGAAGAAACCACCCTTCAAAGCAACAGTTTGCTGAGAGATACCTTTTGGAATGCAAAGTCACATTTGGTGAGCAAACACATTTAATACTCTCTGTCAAAAGGTAGAATTCCTCATTTCAATGTTTACTCAGTTGGGGAAGCATTTCTGACATGCATGAAATTTAACTTCACAAGACTAAGTATTCTGGTGAAAATATTAGTATTTAGAGATGCAACATTATACATAAAAATAAATAAACCATGGTTTCTACCTATGTGGGGGTGTTATGAGGTGTACTTGATTTGACTTTTTAGAAAATAGGTCTTGTTAAATTTGGACAAGAACATACTTTGAAGAACATACTTTTAGCAGAGATATTGATTAGAAAGTTTTAGATCTGAGTTTGAAGTGATAGTGTGCTCACTGCTATTGGAGTTTTGAAAGAACAATATGAATAGAAAAATTAAATACTGTGGCAAATTACATCTAACTTATCCTTGGAATGCTAGAGAGACTAAGTATGTTTTCTGTGAATGTTTTTATCTCAGTAAGTTTTCCATGTAATCACATAGCTCTTGTGCTCACTTAGTAATATCTGGAAAGTCTACTGCTATGGACAGAATATTTGTGTCCCCTCGAAATTCATATGTTGAACCCTAATCCCCAAGTGATGGTATTAGGAAACGGGACCTTGGGCGGCCATTGAAACAGAGAGTGAAGCCCTCATGACTAGGGTTAACTCCCTTATAAAAGAGACCCGAAAGAGCTCCTACATCTTTTGCCATGTGAGGACCTGGGGAGAAGACAGCCATCTTATAAACCAGGAAGTGGGCTCCCAATAGACACTGAAACTGCCAGTGCTTTGATCTTGGACTTCCCAGCCTCCAGAAATTTGAGAAATAAATGTTTGTTGTTTAAGCAACCAATCTATGGCATTCTGTTATAGTAGCGCAAATGGACTACAACAGTCTGCAGTCTTAAAACCAATTAGTAAACACTGAAATTCAATTAAAGATGGCTGTATCAGTCACTTAGTAACTTAAAACAACAGCTATTTATTTAGCTTTCTATTTGGTAGGTCAGCAATTTGGGCTAGGCTGAGCTGGGCAGTTCTTCCCCCATACCCCTTCATATTCATATGTTGAAGTCCTAACCCCCAGAATATTACCACATTTGGAGATAGGGTCTTTACAGAAGTAATTAAGGTAAAACGAGGTCATTAGGGTGGGCTCTAATTCATACGATTGGTGTCTGTATAGGAAAAGGAAATTTGGACACAGATTAGTACAGAGGGAAGACATTGTGAAGATATAGGGAGACATAAAGACAGCTTGTCTATAAGCCAAGGAGAGAGGCCTGGGACAGACCCTTCCCTCACCAACTTCAAAAGAAACCAACCCTGCCAACACTTTGATCTCAGACTTCTAGCCTCCAGAACTTTGAGAAAATAAATTCCTGTTGTTTAATCCACCCAGTCTGGTACTTTATTATAGTAACCCTAGCAAACTAAAACAGCTGGGCTCTCGCATGCATCTGCAGGTAGCTGGTGGATTGTCTAGGCTGGCTAATTATAATGGCTTCAGCTTGGATATCTGAAAAAAATTGGGGTCACTCTTTCCTTGTGTTTTCTCTTCCTCTAGCAAGTTAGCCAAGCTTGTTCAGATGGTATTATTTGCAGATTTCTAAGAAAGCAAGAGCAGAAGCTGTAAGGCCTTCAAGGATGAGACTTAGAACTAGTAAAATATCACTCTTGCCACATTCTATTGATCAAAATAAGTTCCAGGGCCAGCACAGATTCAACAGTTAGAAAATAGACTCAACCTCTTGGCGGAAGGAGAGACAGGGTATTGTGGCCATTTTTGCCATCTACCACAATAGCCATTTGACACTATAGCACTAAAACTTTTCCATAGATCAGAAGAGTGGGTCAAGATAATGCTCCAACATCAATTCTCGAAACCTCTTTAATGGAACTTGTTATCAAAATTATACTGAGGCCAATATACAAAGAATAAGGATTGGGTTGTTAAATATTCGTGCTGTTAAGTACATTCTGTTTCCCAAAAACAAATAATCTGTTTTAAGCAGATGCTAATGTACAAGACTGGATCACTGATTTAAAAAAAGAAAGTGAAATCTCTATCCAACAGGCTGGTTATTAGATCTTAATTTTTACGAATAGATTAAGCAATTTAGTGGGGTCAAAGTAAGCTATTACTTGTTGAAACTTGCCTTTCCCAGGTTCAGATTATAAAAAGCAAGAGTTTGTTTGCTTTATTTTAATACAATAGATTGTTTGAGCCCTTTAATATTACCTTTTTAAGTATCTTCCATTGATTAATTATTTAATGCATTATTTTATTGAAAAATATATAGTAAGAGCTTTATTACTTGCAAAGTCATAGTAATACATCAGTAAACAAAAGACTTGATCTTTGCTCTCAGAATTTTAGTAAAGAAGATATTAAGTTGATAAAAGTACACAAAAATATAATTAAAATTGTAAAAAATTTTATGAATATTGCATACAAAGAGCAGTAAAGGACCACTCATTCTATAAAGATTTATTGAGTGGCTTATTATGAGCTAGTTAATGTGCTTGGTACTGTAAATACCAAAGTGAATGAGTCAGAGATGTCACTTTCACTGTGGAGCTCACTTTCTAGGTTGAGAAATAGCCGCAAATACTAATTAGTTAGTTAATTAAAAGTATACAAAGACCTATGATAACTTGGGATAAATGCTATGAGAAAACATGTGAACGAAGAAAAAGACAAGAATGAGACCATCTTTAGAAGCTATGGTCTGATCAAACCCTGAAGAGAAAGTGACATTTAAACCGAGACCTAAACATGAAAGAAGTTGTCATTTTTACAAGATAGAAAATTTTCAGGTGAGGAAACAGGAAGTGCAAAGTCCCGAGGGGTGAAAGATCTTGACATGATGGAGCTGGAGTACGATGACGAGTGCTGCTGGAGGATAGGGAGCCCAGTAGGGCAGGAGCCAGACCATGCCCGACCTCATAGGACAGGAAAAGAAGTTTGGATTTTATTCCAATGAAGTGGGAAGCCACTGAAAGATTTTAAGCAGAGAATAATATGACCTATTCTAAGAACAGTCTGGTGCTGAGTGGAGAATGGATTGAGAGGTTTAGAAGTAGGAGTAGTGAGACCAGTTATGAAGTTGTTTCAGTAGTCTAGGTAAGAGATTATGGTAGCCCACACCCAGGCCGTGGAATGGAGAAATAGAGGAACAGTGTGGGATTTTAAGAGGAAGGTGTGATATAGAGTAGGAGGGTCATGGAAGACTTCTCTAAGCAAGGTTAATTTAAGGTGAGACCCATATGTGAAAGGTTAGGATAAAAGCTTACATTTATAATGTGAAGGCAGGACTGAATTAAAACCTAAAAATCACTAAACTTCTGAAAGATTGTTACTCTCAAGACACACAAAATATCTATGTAATTCAAAATTAAAACAGAACTAAACTACAAAATAGGTATAGGCAAGTTCCACCTGCTTGAAATTTTTTTCACCATGACTATACTTGTGTTTTCACTTTTGAAATTTCAGATATCAAATAATTTCAAGATAGTTTTTTGATGTAGATATACCAAGTCTGTTTGTTTAATCTAGCCTTCAACAAGGCCCTGAGAAGGAAAGGTGTTTGGAGTGTTTTCAGCTGAGAGTAGGCTTCATCATCCTATGGATCTAGGGCCAGTAGCCTGGGGTAGTCTGCAAGCTAAACTGAGAACTGGTTCTTAAGAACAAAGAAGGAAGATGCAAGAGAGTAGGAGAGGGGAAAGGGAATTCAGTTAGGATAGAACTGCACTAACTGCTGTGAGAAATTAGGGTGGTGGGATTACAGGTGTTGATGGCAGCGGAGGAAATATTTCTATCAGAAGCTAGGTCAGATGTTTCTGAAGGTAAATTTTGGTCAGAGAATGAATAGATTACCTAATCTACTATTTTTAAAAACATTTATTTTATACCATTTCTCTATTTTGAAGAAAAGCTGAGCTGAGAGTTACTTTAGTTGGTGCAAATAAAATATCAAAGGCAATGTATCAGTCCACTGACTTCTTCAAAAGAACTAAAAAAAGTTACCATTTTTTATATTTGGAAATTCCTTCTTTGTTCCGTTTTGACCTGTATAGTTTGCTTTTTAAGATAACACTGTAGCTACTCCAGCCTGTATGTCTTACAGTGGCTTTTAATGAAACACATTCAAATTCTGACTTGTAATAATTCATTTTTGACTGTACTGATTTATTTTTTCTTTTTACATTTTCATTTTCCTTGACTCTTCTATTAAACTATAAGCTCCTTTTCAATTTTTTGAATCATCCAATTCTTTGGTCCAGAGGTTTCATATACTTGAGAAGAGTGACCCATTTATCTTTGTATCTTGAGCAAAGCATGAAACAAAATAGACTCTCAGTCTGCTTGTGAAATGGAATTTGGACAGTCCTGCCCTCAAGGAGGTTGCGGGTAACCTGGGTAGTCAACTGCATCGAAAGTGACACATAGTGTTGTAAATGTAACAAGGGAATCATGTCATGAGAATGAAGTAGGAGAGAAAAAGAAGAGATTTACTTGTATACAGAGGTGTCAGGGAAAGCATGAAAAGGGAGATGATTCCAGGGAAGCAGGTGAGGAAGGACACCCAAGTGGAGAAAACACCATGCAAAGAAGAAGCAAGGGGCATTCGGAGATTATAAAGTTCCAAAATCCTTAAATGTGCTAAAATGTACTGAGAAGGTGGCAGTATAGAAGGACACAAAGTAAAGAAATAAGCAGGAGGAAGAACATACAAGCCTTTGTAGGTCATGTTAGGGAGTTTGAACTTTACTCGTCAGGCAGTGAGGCAGTGGACAGGGAAAGGTCTTAGCATGAATAAGCTAAGTCTCATAGGACTGTGATCAGACTTGCATTCTGCAGAGAGCACTTTGGCTCTATCATTGGAGTGAGTTCAAATGTACTGTCGGATTGACCTGGTAAGGTCTTATGGCAGTAGGGTAGATGAGAGACTAGGCTTTTCAATAAAACAGAGGCCATGGAAATGGAGAGGCAGTGTAGGTTCAAGAGGTTTACAAGATGGAATGGACAAGACTTGATGGCTAGATACAAGGGTTTGGGGAGACGCAGGCATTAGGAAGTTTCACAGTTTATGGCTTAAGAGACAAGTAAATGATTGTGCTATCTACCAAGGTACAGAATACAAGACTGGTTGCAGGGATGTGGAAGTTGACAGTAAAAAGGAAAAATCAGTCTTTTGGGACATTTTGTGTGTAGGTTAACTGCAGGCCTTCAGAGAAAAGGACACTGTACCTTAATGTCCTTACATAACTCCCTAGACAAGTCAGTTTTCCATAAACATTTTTAATAACACTCATGCCTTTGTTATCTCCACATAGCATTTTCTATATTGTAATGTTATTCCCTTCATTCTTTAGAAAATCTTCAGGAATTCTTTAGAAAATCTGCATTTTTTCCTGTGCTTTTTATTCCAATTAATGGTGGCATGTCCTACCCACTTAACCAAGCTCATTACCTCAGAATTGATATCAATTCCTCTGTCTTTCTTACTAGTCTCATCCGATGGGCCACTCAGCATGTCCCTAATCGCTCCCCTGCTCTTTATGGTCACTGTTTGGTCCTGTGTGCTTGTCCACTGCCATATGCAGACATATCCCAGCCCTCTCCAACCAATTTATTTCTCCAGGCTCTTGCAGCCATTTCCTAATTGTTATTTCTGCCTTTAAATTTCCTTGGGCCATTCATTCCTCACACAGTTACCAGAGCAACTTTCTATAACACAAGCTGAATCACATCGCTTTGATACTCAAATGTCGATAGCTCCTCACTGTCTAAGTGGTCATGTACAAATACCTAGATGTTTTATAATTTGGCCCCACATTCTTTTCCAGGTATTGCAAATTACTCCTCACTTCATAAATGATACCCAAATTGACTTTAAACATTGTGATTCAAAGACATTCTGAGATATTGGTTTTATGACTCCACAATATTTCAGGTAGGCTTTGGACAGGTAGAAAGAGGGACTCTGTCTCACTCCCACTGCCACCAGCATGCACACACTGTTAGATTCAGTTCCAGAATTAATTAGCCAAGGATACCATTATGGGATGAATTGTGTTCCACCAAAAATAGGTTGACGTTCTAACCCCTGGAACCTGTAGATGTGACCTTATTTGGAAATTGGTCTTTGCAGATGGGACCAAGTTAAAATAAGATCATTTGAGTGGGCTCTAATTTAATATGAATCATGTCCTTATGAAAAGGGAAAATTCGAATAACAGTCACACAGGGAGAATGTTATGTGATGATGGAAGCAGAGATTGAAGTGCTGTAGCTACAAGACAAGGAATGACAAGGACTGATGGCTACCACTAGAGGCTGGGAGGAGGCAAGGAAGGATTCTCCCTTTCAGATTTCAGAGGGAGTGTGGAACTGCCGACATCTTGGTTTCAGATGTCTAACCTCCAGAACTGTGAGACAATATTTCTGTTGTTTTAAGCTCCCAGTTTGTGGTTGTTTGTTATAGCAGCCCTGGGAAGCTAATGCAGATACCATATTTCATGGGATGCAAAGTGGTCACAGAGCCTAGCTCCTCTCAGCCTCCATCATTTCTGGAGGGGACAGCTGCTCTGGTAACATTGTCTCTGCATGGTGGAGGTGTCTAAGATCTGGAAAAAGTGTCACCACTGCATTTTTATATGTAAACTTATGCACTCTCTCTGAAGAACTTATAATCTACAGCTTTCTGTTCAAGAGAATGTTTACAAATGTTGCATTCTTTTGATACTTGATCTAAATTCAATGTTGACGAAGCTACAATTTCATCCAGGGGGAGAAATAACAGTGAGTATCAGGCATCTCTGAATCATATGTTTGCCTCCAGCTCACTGGAAAGCTCATTTCCATGCATACTCACTTTTTGACTAAAAACTGTAAAATGTTATCTAAGCTTATTCTCTGAAACTTACTCCTCTTTGGCCTTTTTAATTTTTTTTTTAATCATTGTGATTTAATTTATCAAAGGCTTTATATCTTTTTTTTTTCTCTATAGGTATTACAGGGAGTAATATTGGAACAAAAGCAATGAAATTCTGATCTTACCTCAATAAGGACTTGTGATATTTTATTCTTCCAACTTTATCAGTTTTGTTTTATTTCATTTTTTTCCCCAGGATGTGCTACACTCTTTTACTTCTCGCTTCTCAGTGTGTGTTTTTTTTCACCTAGAATGTGTGTTCGATTGATTTCCACCTACAGAACGCCATCACTTTTCTAATTCTGATAGTCAACACTGTCCTGGGAACCACATGGAAATGACTGTGTTTGTACTCACAACCTCATGATTGAGGCTTCGACAGGTTAAAATGAGGTGGAGGTGGCATTAGAACCTGGCTCTTTCAGATGACAAATCAATGCTGTTTCTTGACCTCTTGCCACCCAGAAATTTTCCTTAGCTTCCCCAGCCGAATGTTCACTTTCTCCTCCAAGTTCCCTCCAAGCTTAGCTCTTACTTTTATCATGACTTAGTACTCATTTAGATCTGTAGCCCCAGTTGGTTGAATTCTATAAGACAAAAAATGGTTCTTCTTGTCATCTGCTTCAATAATGGCACATAACAGGGGCCCGATAAGTATTTGTTGAATGAATTAGTGCATGCTAAATAAACACGTGCATGAATTATAGAATTACAGCATTTTCTATCTGACTGTGAACTTATTCTAGAAGAGAGACCATGCCTTTTTAAATTTTGAATTCCGAGTTAAATAGAAGTCTGCTGGTTAAATGAATGATTTGGTCAATGAATGAATACTTGAATGAATGATTATAGCTGACTTTTCCTCCATGTTTCATAAGGTTTGGGAGCAAGGGATGGAAGATCATACAAAAAAACCAAAAGTTTGTTTAATCTCTGTTTACCTTAGATTAAATGCAGCTAATCCAGCTTCATGAGGGGCCTACAACCTAATTTCAAGATAACAAAAAAAAGGAAATATTAAAATGAAGGAATAGTTTTATTCTTTCATTCATTTATTCCTTCATTCACTTACTCACAATTGAAATCAAGAAAGCGTCCCAGAGCTGCGTAATACACAGTCTTCTTATTTTTATTTTTATTTTTATTTTTTTGCCATTGTTAGAAGCCTGAGCTTGGGAAAGCCAAGTGGGTCATTGGGCTGAATCCCAAAGACAGACATTGTGATAGATGCTTTGGGACCATCCATGACATATGAAGTACTATGGGGTTCTTAAATTAGAGCAGTGGTTCTCAAAGCATCGTCTGGGGACCCACAGGAATCCCCAAGATCTTTTCCAGGAGTCAAGATCAGTACAAGTATAACAATACTGAGACCTCATTTGCCTTCTTTATTGTCATTCAACGGAGTTTCTCAGGCACTATGTGGTGTGCGATATACCATGTGATATACTAGATTGAATGCAGAGTCATGCAAATCCAGCTGTTAAGGCAAACAGTAAACAGACTTGTAAAAACATAAAACAATATTTCCCTTCACTATTTTTTTGGAACTAATTATTTTTAACAAAATGTTGTCATTTAGTTAATCTATAATGGTTTTATAGTAGTTGTTTTAAAATGAATACTTATAAAATGTTTCAGTTATAATTTTGTTATGATAAATATTGATAGCTATAACACATTAGCAAAAGTATGTTGAGGTCGTCATTAATTTTAAGACTATTAAAGTCTTCTGAGACAAAAAATGTGAGAACCACTGAATCAGACAAGCATGAACTCACAGGAAGTCCCCAAACCCAACGCCCCTCAGGATGTGTTGCCTAGAGAGTGTTTCCTTCTAGCTGGTGTGTAGGTTGGGTGTAGAGGCAGAAAGTGAATCACTACATAGTTTAGAACATCCACCCTCTTCCCAACTTTATTCCTCTGAACCTACTCCTTCCACAAGGTGACACTACTTCTGCTTCCCTGGGAATCTGCAACTGGACCAGGATGTTTAATCCCTGGCCTGAGGCCAATCTCCGGCCTTCATTCTCCCTACTGCAAATACCTCACAGCCCTCTTTTCCTAGCACCATGAAGTCTCAACTCCTACATAAAATCTGTTCAAGGGCGAGTCATTACAATCAGCTACTGGAGAGCTTGCTCATGATGTAGTTCCCGAAATGTTCTCTCAACAAAGGAGCCATTCAGTAATGGGGAAACATAAAACAACTCTTAATCACAGTTGCAGAATTTCTAATAAAACTCTATAATCAAAAATATTGATCCTCAAACATTTTCACTTTTATTAAATTGCCAAAAAACAAAGTGGTGTTCACTTCTGCCCGTATAGCTAATTAGCCTAGCAACATTTATGCGTAAGAAATATTTATTGACTATCCACTGTGGGTTAGGTATACTCTGTGAATGTTTGTAAATACCCAGCCTAGAAGCTGTTGTGTATCCTGTGGCCAGCCCCGATAAATAGTCACTAAACCTTGGCCTTTATAAAATGAAATAACTAGAGACCATAACAAATTATGCATAAAATTTTTATTGTGTTTCATCAACATAGGAATCTGTTTTAAATGGACCACGCTGACAATTAAATTGGTAGTTTACTCCAAAGGAGGGTCTCCAAAGGGAAACTAGATGTGCAAATTGCAAAGTCAGTAACAAAATGGTTAGAGAAAAGGAGATGGGTCCAGTAATTTAGGTTAATCTGTGGTTATCCCCATTGGTAAACTCATGAAATGCAAATAAGCAGCGGCATCTGACAATGTGCTAAGACAGAGACTATGTAGTTGTGTTTTACTGGTTTCTTCATGCAACATACTGGCTAGATAAAAGCCTGTAGATGATTTATTATTTGCTGTCTTTGAGCAGATGGTTCTGCCTTGTATTATGGTGTCAAGTGAGCTCCCCTAGTGGTACACTGTTTACATAGACTGAGCAAAATCTGAAAAAACAATTTGATCCATTCAAGTACTGAAACTAAACAGGATTCTCAATTACCCTTATTTCAGGGAAATATTATTGCTGACTGATTAAATGAAATCTTTCATGTCTGGAGGACTTTCTGGGAGGCAGAATCAGTTACAGATAGTTTGGGTTTGGAAAATAAGGCAACTTTATATCTCCAGTGAGGTCCTAATGGATTTAGCTCCTCTTGAATGATTATGTGAAAAGATAAATGTAGTATAGTTCAAGCCAGGTTTCTGCTGATTAAATGCCGGGATGGGCACTTAATAGCCCATGTGTACATGGCGAACTACTCTGAAAGAGTCAAGTGAAGAAAAATAACATTCGAGTTGTTTTCATTTATCTTTCATTACTTTAGAAGTAAAGTTGTCACTACTTCTAATATAAATTAGAATGTAACAATAGCTTAAACAACAAATAAAACAAAACAACAAGCAAAACACAGCCACGATTAACGAATGGCTTATGTCATCCTAACAATTTCTGGGTAGGCATGGGTATTCTTTTTAAATTTATAGCTAGGGCTGCCATTTATAGAGCTGTTGTTACATGCTTTTTCTATGGGTTGGGTACACAACATCTGAATGCCAAAACAGCTAACCCATCTCTAGTTACTGTACATAAGCTTGTCCTGTGGGATGGAATTATTTCCCGGCATTCCAGAACGATGTTACCTTCTGGCTGGAAGTTATACTTGAATAGGTATTTAATGTCATTCTTTTATTAATTGATATCCACTGAATTATTACCATGAAGAAGAAGAGCTCGTCTTGGCCACATAGGTGTTTAGAGATTGATCCTAAAACAGGCATATGAACATATGATTATAAAAGTGCTTGATAAAAGCTGTTATACAGGCAAAGCCTCCGCCAGATTCTAACATTAGGAAAACAGGCAGGGAAACAGCCCAGGCTGTGTGAGTGGGTGTCTAGAGTGCAAGCACATATAAAAGGAAGTATATTTGATTGCTTTTCCTGCTTTCCCACTCCCGGCACTCAGCTCCAACACTGGGACTAGGAAAGCATCATGGTCTCCCATCTTCTAATCCTCAAAATCATATTCTTCTCCTATAAAGATTTTCCAACAGTCTACATGCACCTCCTAGCCCTTGAATCTCAAGACAATTTGGATCCTGTGGAGCTCTTAGTATTACTGGAGTGGCCAACAGGAAGAGGCATGGCTGATACTCTGTGATTCATGGACCATTAGTGTTGGTATCACTAGGGAGCTTGTGAAAAATACAATGCAGCATCTCAGCCCCCTCCCAGACTTGAATCAGAACTGGTGTCACGTTCTTCCATGCTCACATGTTCTAGCCATAATGCCTTCTTTCTGCCCCTGAAACCCACCAAGTTCCTTCCGGTCTCCCGGCCATTTGTAGTTTCTTCTGCCCAGCATGTTCCTCACCTACATCACTCTGTGGCAGGTTTTGCTTCACCATTTAGGCTTCACTCAAATGCTCCCTCTTCAGAGAGATCTCTCTGACCACCTCTCAGAAGTAGTCCTCCTCATACAACCGGCAAACACAACATCGTTCTGTTTTCCATAATGCTTGTCAATTTTGGAAACTGTCTCACTTAATTATTTCTTTTCTATCTCTCCTTCTCCAGAGTTTTTCCTTTTTTTCCTTACTATTTCCTTTATTCAAAAAACCTACTCCCATTCCCCTTCTCCCACAGAGGCAAACATTCCAGTGTGCTAATTTTGTATCTTTTTATTTTGTATGTGCTTTTGCAAAATGTGTATTATTGTATTTTATACATATTTTTAATTTATGCAAAGTGTATTGTGTTATATACACACATCTCATTATATTTCTTCATTTTTCTACAAGATACTATATTTTTAAGGTATAACATTTGTTTCATGAATATAAAATCTGTTATTTCTAAGTGTTATATAATATTCTATGGCATATATCCACCAATAATATACACATCCATTCTCATAAAGTGGACACCCCTAACCATAACAACACAGAAAAAGCTTTACTGTCCTTGAACATATACCTTGAACATATACCTGTATGGACCTGTGTGATATATAGTACATTCAGAAGTGAAATTGCCATTGGGATATACATATACTCAAATAGAGTAAATCTTTCAAGATAGCTCTCTATGGTGGTTTTACCAGTCTAATCTCCTACCATCAACCCAGAATTTAGGTTCTATGAGAAAAGGGCCTATATTTGCTTTGCTCCATTAGCACTTAATGTCCAAGTATAAACAAGAGAAGGTGAGAAGTTGACTTCCTCCATGATGGGAGTTTCATCTGGCTGTTGCATGGTACAATGTTGGAGTGAGGTATATATATACTGGATCAAAAAATATGCCTGGATTGAATTTTTTAAAAAAACTTATTTCTCCCACCCCTACCTCTGACAACCACCAATAGTCTGTTCTCTGTATCTAGGAGCTTCCCCCCAACCCCCGCCTCCCAGATTCCACATATAAGAGAAATCATATGATATTATTTATCTTTCTCTGTCTGACTTATTTCACTTAGCATAATGCCCTCGAGGTCTACTCATTTTGTCACAAGTGGCAAGATTTCATTCCTTTTTATGGCTGAATAATATATATCAATCATATTTTCTTTATCCATTTATCCATCAATGTACACTTAGGTCATTTCTATATCTTAGCTATTATAAATAATGCTGCAATGAACATGGAGGTGTATATATCTTTTCAACTTAGTGTTCTCATTTTCTTTGGGTAAATACCTAGATGTAAAATTGTTGGATCCTATGATAAATCTATTTTTAATTTTTTTGAGGAACCTCCATACTGTTTTCCATAGTGGCTGCACCAATTTACATTCCCACCAGCAGAACCCAAGTGTTCCCTCTCCACCACATCCTTGCCAACACTTGTTATTTCTTGTCTTTCTGATAATAGCCGTTCTAACATCTGTTAGGTGATATCTCATTGTGGTTCACATTTGGATTTCCCTGATAATTAATGATATTAATCATCTTTTCATATAGCTGTTGGCCATCTGTATGTCTTCTTTGGAAAAAAATCTGTTCAGATCTTCTACCTCTTTTTAAAGTGGATAGTTTGATTTTTGCCGTTGAGTTGTATGAGTTCTTTATATATTTTGGATATTACCCCCTTATCAGATATATTATTTGCAAATATTTTCTGTCATTTTATTTTGTTGATAATTTCTTTAGCTATTTAGAAGCTTTTAGTCTGCTATAGTCCCATTTATTTATTTTTCCTTTAGTTTCTTTTGGTTTTGTCTGAGATTAAAAAAAATCATTGCTAAGACCTGGGTCAAGGAACTTACTACTTATGTATTTTTCTAGGAGTTTTATGGTTTCAGGTTTTATGTTCAAGTCTTGAACATTTTGAGTTAATTTTTGTTTATAGTGTAAGATAATGATCAAGTTTCATTCTTTTGCATGTGGCTGTCCAGTTTTTCCAGTACCATTTATTGAAGATACTGTCCTTTTCCCATTATATATTCTTGGCTCCTTTGTCATAAATTAATTGATCATATATGCATGAGTTTATTTCTGGGCTCTCTATGCTGTTTCATTGATTTATGTGTCTATTTTTATGCCAATACCATACTGTTTTAATTACTATGGCTTTGTAATATAGTGTGAAATATAGTAATATTTAATATATTATTATATTCAGTATACTAGCATATTCAGTACATATTCAATATAGTAACACTGCATACTAAACTGAGTGAAACAGAGTAAAGACAGAGAGGAAAGAAATAGAGAGTCAAGGAACTGGAAGTGATTTTAAAGTAAAAAAAGAAAACATGAAGAGAAAGTAATTGAGCAAATAAGCTTGAAGGATGGAAGGTTATGGTCGTAGAATATACAGTCTTATCTTAGCCTTGGTTCTCTAGAAAACAGAGCCAGAGGTGAAGTTCACATGCCAATTCTTATTTAGAAGATTTTATCTCAAGGAAGCAGGAATGAGGGGGAAAAGAGAAGTGAGGGAGAGAAGTAAAAACAGATTCAAGGTGGCACACAGCTTCCTTGAAAACAAAGATGGCTGCTGAGTCATGCTAAGAACAGCAGAAACACAGATTCACTGCATCTTTGAATAGCTCTTGGGCAGGCAGGAGCTGAGCAATTATCCGCTTGCTTCTTCCTGGCTCCTGTTTTTCAGAGGTCAAATTAATGCTTCACAGAGCATTAATTCCACTGTATTTCTAGGGTATGTTTTGGGCTCCTCCAAACAGCAGTTAAGGAAGCCAGAGCTTCTGTGAGTCCAGCCAAGTCAGACCTTAGAGCTGGAACTATTGAGGCTTTCTCTACAGTGGGTAATACAGAGGCCAAGCTGGTTTAATCCTCACTCCAGAGGAGGCTGAGGTTGATGACAACATTAGCGTGGGCTTTATAACCATGAGGCACTGCTGCGACTGTTGTGTCTGAGAAGCAGGCAGGGCCAAGCTGATCTGGGGTGTACATGTACTATCTGAATTAGTGATTTTAGAGGAGATTTCAGGTGTGACTGTGGGAGTTGATGGCTGAAGCTGAGTGGAAATGAAGGCTATTGGATATGAAGTCTAAGGAGTTGAGAAGTCAAAGTAATAGATGGATGGTCCACAACCACTTTGAAATAGCATAGGATGGTGGAATGTCAAACTCTGTGAGTCTAGTGCACAATGAGTGTACACTGATTATATTATTTAATGAACACCTGTAACTAGAAAAAAAATCATCACTTAGGAAAGTCAATGCACTATGGACTGAAACGGTATATGCAGATAAAAATATAAAATTAAATATATTTGTATATTGGTCCTTTTTAGTAAAACTTATTATCACCTAATTAATTAAGCAGATTATTAATTTATAAATTATTTTATTAATCCAAACAACTGTTTCCATTCCAGAAAGAAAATGAAAAACACATTTTATTTCAAAAACATAACTACAATTCTTTTGGGTAACAAGTCATGGCACACTCTATCCCTAGGATTTGGACCTGCAGTAGGTGCTGTGAGAGGTAACAGCAAAGATAAAGCAGTGAACCACGCCCTCCAGGTGTTTACGGTCAAGCAGGGATGATAAGAAATGTAGATAGATAACAATAATACAAAGTAGAAAGTGATAAATACCATAAGACAGGAATAAAGTGTAGTTTTATGGGAGTTCTGAATAAAAGGGATACAACTAGAAGATTGAAGTTATGAGGAGAGAGAGAAGGAAGGGAGGGAGGAGAAGGAAGGATGGGAGGGGGAGGGAGGAAGGGAGGGGGAAGGGCAGGAATCCTGGGAAAATTTAGAATGAGTAGGAGTGGGAGTAGAGGGAGGAGGACATGAAGGAGAGCATGGACAAGAGACTGGTCAGTTCAAAACTGGGGACACTTGTAGGCTCTGGTTGCTACTTGGAGGGGCTATAAAAACCAATCAAATGTGCTGTGAGCCAACGCCCACAGGGCTCATTCTCCTCCCAACCAGGGATCAGCAGGGAGGGATTTGGTAAATGAGAGACCGTCTCCTTGGAGAGACAGGAGTGAAATGCAGAATGGTGCTTCCAGAGCTAGGCCTGGAAGATTACGTGATGTGGGTAATAAGCTCCCACAGAGGAAGCAGAGACACCGAGCATAGGGTTCTCTCTCAAGTCTCTAGTATCTCGGTAAACAGGTTTTTTGTTCTGTTTTGCTTTTCGAAGAAAATAGAGACAGTAGATTGAAGAGTGAAATTTTTTTGATTGTTTTTTGAAAAGACTTGAGCTATGGATGTTCTGAAGATATAAGAATTAATGCAACAGAGTCCCTGCTCTGAATAAGGGAGATAGATAAGTTAACAAATATTTGTGGTTTGGAGCAGCATGCTGTTGTGGGATCACAGAGGAGAACCACTGTCCTGCAGAATCAGTGAGACTTCATGAAAGAAATAAATGGCTTTGAGGCAAATAAAGGTATCGTCGGCTGCATGGAGGTTAGATAACAGAAAAACTGTGGTAGAATCAATTGGCCCCGTTTCATAACCATATTAGTGATGCTGGTGCCTGGAAAGCAGGAACATCAAAGGCAAATGGTGATATTCAGTCTGGGTTAGAGTCACAGTAAAATTAATGTATATGAAAAAAGGGCTCAGTGACCTGTTTCTAGCCTTAGCAATTACAATGGCTGCCCCATGGGGTCAGCGTGGTGAGATAAGCGAGTGAGTCAGGAGACAAATAAAAGAATAAAGCAGGGAAGGGAGCAAAACCAAAGAGATAGTGAGAAACTGGAGTGGAGACTGGTTTTGTCCCTCTCATGTCCTCAGGAAATCTTTTTCTGGTGATACATGATAAGGAGTTCGGCTCATGCCTTGGGGTACTCCAAGCTGGAGTTCAAACGTGAGCGCGGAGCCTGATCTGATGAGGTGGCCTGACAGAAGTGCGTGTCTAAGGGCAACTATCGAGACTTTTGTGAGAGAATTTGTCCCAAGAAAACAGAATTCAGGCTGGAGAGCTCGAATAAGAACTTCGTGGTCCAGAGGCTTGAGAATCTGAGTTCGGTATGGGGGCATTACTTGTTCTCAGTTCAGTGCCTTGGATGCAGGTCCATGCAAGAAAGAGAAAGTAGAAAAAAAAACTGAAGAGTATCTATAAAACACTGAGGCTGCTTAGGGACTTCTCTGTGTGTAACACAAAGGTGGACATTTTACTTTCCACTTTTCCATGGGCTGTCCCTAAGCTTGGACATCATGAGAACCCTAGTGCTCTAGTGATAGTTCTTGGCAGAGACCATGGCGCCCGGTGGAGCAGAGGCATACCCAGTGGAGTCTGTTCATGAACACATGTCCTGTACTACTAGCAGGCCCACGGAAACCTTGCAGAGGGGGCCAGGAGGTGGGCTGTGTTCCTCAGTCAGTAGCTAGGAAAGACAAGTTGGTTTCGGCTTCACACTGTCTCCATAGAGGCAGAAAGGTCAAAAAATTGGCTCTAGAGTTAGATAGGTTGTCTCTGCAATTTATTAGCTCTGTGAACTTGATCATGTTATTTAACTCTTTGAGCTTGCTTCCTGAGATTCGTTTACCTCCTCAGAGTAGATGAGACACTGCATGTATGCCTTAAACACAGGACAGAATCAGACCACAGGCATGCAATTTCTTTTGTCCGAAGGTGCTGCCTCTTTACTCCTTGCTGACTCTTACTCAACTTAGATTTAAATGTCATTTTTTTTTTTTTCAGAGGAGTCATACCTGGGCCTCCATGGCAGACTCTGGATTGCCTACCCAACATCCATTGCCACCTTCCCTTTTTTGTTCAGTTATCAATTCATCGAAGAACACAATCCTGAAGAGTTCAGAGGCAAACACCGAAGAATTTAAGCCAGTTGCGGTAATCTCTGCTCCATTCCCAGCATTTAGGTGTGGGCATGTGAGGCAATTTGGAAAAATGACAGGTGAGGACACCTGCTGGAAGCTTCTGAGAAAGATTTCCTTACTCTTGAAAAGAGATACATTGTGCTACCACTGGGCCTTGTTAGGATCGTATGTCATAATGGGAGCTGGTCCAGCCATCCTACCACCATGGTGGGGCAGACCTGGGTACAAAGCTGGTGTGCTAGAGATGGCAGCGGGGATAATGAGAACATCCCGGGACTTCTCTGACATCACCGAGTTGCTGAATTCACCAGCTAGAGCTGCTCGACCTTAGAACTTCTAGTCATATGAAACAATAAATTTCTTTATTGCTTGACATTTTAAATTGGGTTAATGATTAACTTCAGCCTCCCACATCTAAATTATGACCCCATATATTTTTCCCCTCATGTTTTCCATCATAGCATTTATCACATACATAGTTACTTTTGTGTTTATTTGTTTGATGTCTGTTTTCCCCCACTGGATTATAGATTCTAAATTGCCAAGATCACATGTTGATTTTGTTCACCATCGAATTCTCATATTTTAGCATCAGACCTGAGGTGTAGGAGCTGCTCAAGAACATTCGTTGAAAGAATGAATAAAGGGCTCAAAAATGGTCACTTTTCTGCCCCTCCTCCTCCTCAACTTCCTCCTCGTTCTCTATAATTATAGCGTAGTATTATTGACAGAGCAGAGGATCACTGGGAAGGAATCTATGTTTCCACTCAGATTCTGACTAGTTGGGTGGCCCTAGGCAACAGCCTTCATTACATCAATGGCTCTCAAGCTTTTACCTTAAGGAACAAGTAAGAAAATACATATGACATGGTTACCCAGTACACACATATTTAACTGAAATGAAAGATTTACAGAGCATACTTTTACTGCCATGATGTAGTCTAATATTTTTATTCTATTCTATTTCATTAAAAAAACACAAACTTTTACCCAATACATTAATTTTTGTACCCATTACTCACAGTTCAAAAAAACAAAAGAAAACAAAACAAAACCAAAAAAAAACAACGAACCCTAAAAACGATGACAAAAACTGGACTAAATAAATGATTGTATGGACTTTGAAAATCTTTATTTTTCTCTTCTTTACTGTTAAACTCTATATAAACATGTAGCGCATTGACTTAAAAAGTCCATTATTACAGTGACTTAACAATGACTTAATTATTTTCTCTTTTCCTGTGGAATTCTTCCTCAACCCCATCTCCTCTAGTTGGGCTATTTTGAAGGCCTGCATAAAATGGCATATGTTCATGAAAAAGTACTTTGTACTTTTTTCTTATTTTTTTCCTCCCAGTTAGCACAAAAACAAACAGGACTATATTCTTCCTCCTTTGATATTTAATGGCCCCATGTGACATTTTTACATGGGCCCCATTTCTATATGTTTATGTATGTACTAGTGCAGACCGGTGTTACAGGAGCCACTGCCACCACGTCCCAGAGAGATGGGTTCTAACATTCTCTAGAAGCACAGCGAAGAATAGACCTTCATTGTACTTGCCATCCCTCAACACTAAACTGCCCTTGTCCTCGCAGATATGCCAGTGGAATTCCTCTGGAGGCAGGAGGGAAGGGGGTAAGCCACACGAAGATCACAACTCCAGAGCACAGCAAATAATGCGGTGGGGTAGATATATATATTTAGAAAACCATAGTGCAAGCCTCAGGAAAAAACATGTAATCAAAAGGCGGCGGAGAGAGCTTGGGTGATGAAGACAGGTCCCTGCCCAAAGACCTTGAGATTCCGCAGGAAGGTATAATCTCTGTCCCTTGGAACAGGGTTCAAACCTCTGCCCCCAGCATCACGTGAATTGGAGAACTGGATGCAAGTTATGACTTCGGTCCGAGAAGAGCGCATCGCCAGGCTGCTCCAGGGTCACGTGTCTTCCAGAAGGGCATTGGTGTGACACAGGAGAGCAAGTCTAGGATACGTGCTTCTGTTTGTGCTCTGGGAAGGAAGGAGGTGAGAGAGAGCCTGCAGTGAAAACACACCGGAGGGGTGGGGGCACAGGGAGGGGAAGGGAAAGAGAAGCACCTCCCTGAACTTTCCTTTTTCCTCTTGCCACACACTTGAAATAGAAATAATAACAACATGAGGGGAAAAAAAAATGCTTACAACCACGATATTATCTCCCTACTTAAGTTGCCTCACTCTAGAAGGAATAGGGTATAAAGTACAGACTGCGGCTGTCGCCGCCGGCTGGTCTCGGAAGTAAAGGTTCGGACTGGTGTGTGTTTGGGCGCGGGTGACCCTACTTTTAGGGAGCCCGGCTCCTTGCTCTTCCACGCCATAGCCCTGGCTGACCCCCGCCCCCTCCTTTTCCTCCTCTCCTCCCTCTTTCCCTCCCTCCCTCCCTCCCTCCTTCCGCGTCTCCTCTGCACTGGCCCCCGCGGAGGAGCCAGGCGGCAGCACCGACGCCACCGCAGCTCGGGCCCGCAGCGCACTCTCCCGCGCCCCCTGCTCCCACGTAGCTGGAGCGGCGGTGCCGGCAGCCCCGGGTCGGCGCGGCGCGCCTTGCTCTCAGCCTGGGCTGGCTGAGCTGATCTGCGCTCAGCTCAGGCGCCGCAGGAGACTGGGGAGGGCAGCGTGGGAGAGTACGCCGAGACGCAGGGGCGGCCGCACCGGGGTGAGAAGCTGCGCACCTGGAAAGTTACCCAGCTGTCTGGTGAGGTTAGCGGGCGGGGGGTTGGGGCGCAGGGGGTGTGCTGGGAGGGACGGGGTCCGTGTGAGCGCGTGTGCATGCTGTGCGCGCGAGGCATGTTGTGCGCCTCTATTCCACACCCAGCCGGTGTTGTGCCTGTGCTGTTTGCTGTGGTTGTGTGCACGCGTTGCTTTCGCTTGGCGTGGCAGCCTTTTGCTAGCTCCTGGAGGCTGGGGAAGGCTACTTGATTTTAAGCAGCTCGGCTAGAGGCGGGAGGGTTGGGGGGCGTGGGAAGGCAGATCTGCCCCAGTGGGGATTCCTCAGCCTTCTCACGCCTTTAGCCCGGAGCAGCCCGGCCGGGGGCTTGGCGCTGCTGTCAGGGCGTGCGCTCCCGGCTCCGCTTCGCCGAGCTCTGGGTAGCTGCCGGGAGACGAGAACTCGGGCAAGGACTTTAGGAGTCCTTGCAAACTTGTGTGGTGTCCTGTGGCACTCTCAGCACCATGAGGCGCTTTCGCATTTCTTGCGCTGTATTGTCTAGTGATGAAACAAGAGCAAACAGAAACAATAATTCGACCACTTTGGGGATGAGAGAAAACGCAATGGGTTCAAGTTTGAGAACTAGAGTGCAAATCCAAAGCAGTTGAGGCCAGAGATGAGACTAGAAAGAAACAATGCAGGCAGAATTAACAGGTAGAAAGGTCTAACAAACGTCTTGGTTTTCTCATCTTCATTTTGTTCCTAAAGTTCCTAGGGACGTTTTTATAAAGAAAGAGAGAGCAACGTACATCTGCCACCCACCCACACTCCCTCCAGTTGTCTGTCTCTGTCTGTCTGTCTCTCTCTCTTTGCAAGTTTCTATTTAACACCTAGACAAGGCGATCATCCCACATGCATACAGTGACTGTTGCCAGTACTCCTGTTTAGTTTTACACAGGAGGAGCTAATATAGTGGAGGATTCTCTTTGGAGAACAGGAGACCATCTTCTCCATTAGAACACTGTGCACCTAAATAGAGGACACGAACGAAGGTGCACAGAGATCTTTCTCTTTCGTGAGAAATACTTCACTCTAGTCCTCTGAAATTCTTACAAGTGAGGCTAATTCACCCCACACTGAAGGCATATGCTGCCTGGAATTCGCCCCGGTCTTTTGATCCCATGTTGTCTTGCTTCCTTTAGGCTATTTTTCTATCAATTATCCCCTCTTTTCCTATGTTTTCATTTTCTTTGTCTTTGCTGGCTCATCATTCTGGGCTGATAAATAACTCTCAAGTTTACACTATTCTAAAAATCCATTTTATGAACCACGATACCATCTTGAGGTTTCTACTCTCAACATTAGCTCTTCCCATGATCCTTTGTAGTTGGGTTTCTATCCTAATTTGTGCATGAAATCTAAATTCAGTGCTTTTCCCTCTGATCTCATTTGCTGTGGGATGTGAACTGCAGCCTGTTCACCTCCTGAAAATCTTATCTTCATGGCCTCTCTGATACCTCTCCTAGATTTCTTATTTGTACAACTCTTCTTCTCCATCTTTGTTATTTGCTTCTCCTCCTCCTATTTACCTGAAGATAATATCCACAGATAATCTACATGTACATACATAACAATAGAGGCATTCCTTTCTTTTCTCCCTTAGTGATCTCGTCTACTAATGGGACTTCAATTCTTACCTCTGTGAAGAGATTTCTTGCCTTGACCTTTCTTCTTTACTACTATCTGCTGGACATTTCCACCTTGATGACCCACAGGCACCTCAGATTCAACATATGCAGACTCATTACCATCTCCAGAAGGCGTGCCCATTCTCCTGACTTTGGTCAGTGTCACAGTATCTAGCTTATACATGGTGCTCTATTCAATGTTGAACGAATTAATGAATGAGTTCATAATACCACCCTTTTCCAAGCCTTCCTAGATTAAAACATCCGAATCATCTTTGACTCTCCTTTTCTGTACACCTATTTAATTACCACATTTAGAGATTCTGCCCCTGCAGTATTCCTCCCACCATTCTTGTCTTTTATTACTAATCCCTCCACATCCTCTCTCATTTTTACCCAAAAGTGAAATCTTTTTCTTACTCTATCTCTATATTTTCTTTCAAGCTTCATATAGGTACTCTACTAGATACTCTTCCTCTTGTCATTGCCAATCATCTACTTCTTCAGCCTCTACTTCTATATCGATGATTGCTAAATATTTTCAGTTCCCCTCTTCTGATTTTTTTTAGTCCCTCATTTCTTACTGTCTACTCTACTCCTTGACCCCAAAGTTTCCACAAGTCCCTCAACCTGAGTGTGTTGAAATTAAACTCACTCTCTTATCCCTTGAATTTGCTCCTCATTTTGGCCAATGACATCATCTCTTATCCCGTTTCCACAATGGAAACTTTCAAATCTTTGTTTTTTCTTATCACTACTCAAATTCTATAAGCTGCAGTCTCCTGACTTACATCTATACAATCATATTTCTGTATGTTTGCCTGTTTATCGGAAACTGTACCACCCCATAATAGTTGAATGGAATGCCACCAAACTCAGCAGTGAAAATATAGGATATGTGGCATTAATAAAATTCACTGTGAACATTCCGCAGGGGAAGGGACAATTCAAAGATATAGTCAACCTCTGGAGTAGCCAAAACTGGTACAGTAAGAAGCTTGTGTGATTGCCTGGCAAGAGGAAATTACTCTCCAAATCGAGGTGCTTTAGATAGAGAAAACAAGCAGTAGATTTAAAATTGAGCCCAGGTCAACAGTCACAAGATCAGATGGACAAACGCTTTTAATTGCGGCATTGATGTGGAATTGCGCTGTTTCTCACAAGGACAACTGTGTGGTTTGCTTCAGGGAAGAGAAGCAGGGATTTGTATATTCAAAGACGGTTAATTATTTTCTAAAATAATTTTGGCGAAACAAAGTTAAGGATAACACCATATCAGTTTCATATACATAGAAGACTATAAAAGCCTGTATAATTCACTCCTCTGGTTTCAAGCTCAACTGCCCATATCATGAAAAATAATATATTCTACTTTTCATGATTTATTGAAGGGAAGGAAATTGCAGAGTTACCTCTAGCCATAGCTTTTGCCAAATCCCTTATGATAATGTTTTTCTCTTCTGGCCAGTATGGAGATGATTCATTTTTTCTTGAGTTCAAGAAGTTCAAGATATTAGAATAGGGTTGGGACCCTGTCTAGCCTTAATCTTGTCCTCATCACCCCTTACTTGCATTGGTGCAATAGCCTTTTACTTTGTCTTTCTCCCTCTAAACTCTTCACTCCATTCCATATTTATTACCAAGAAAATTATTTTTCTAAAGGACAAATATGCCCATATAACTCGAAAGAAACTTGATCTACACTAAAATCAAAATACTATAATATGGCATATGAAGATTTTTGGTATCTTACTTCAGTATATTACTTTTTCAGCCCCATCTCTCATCACTCTCCTTCACCCATCATGCATTTCAACCTGTTCCTTTAATATGCTATCAGCTTTCTTACATTCATTCCTTAGTTCATGGTTTGTTTGTTTTTTTAATTAATAGACTTTTTTTTTGGAGCAGTTTTAGGTTTACAGAAAAATTAAATGAAAAGTATGAAAAGTGAGTTTCCATATACTCCCCTCACTACATCTTTTCCATATTCTTAACATCTTGCATCAGTGTGGTACATTTGTTACAACTGAACCAATATTGATATGTTATTATTAACTAAAGTACATAGCTTACAATAGGGTTCATTCTTCGCGTTGTACATTCTATGGGTTTGGACAAATGTATAAAGACATGTGTCTATCATTACAGTGTCATATAGAATAGTTTTACTGCCCTGAAATTGCTGTGTGTTTCATCTATTCATTTCTTCCTTCCTCTCCCCAAGTCCCTGACAACCACTGATCCTTTTACTGTCTCCAAATTTTGTTATCTCTAAAATGTCATATAGCTGGAATCATATAGAACGTAGCTTTTTCATATTGGCTTCTTTCACTTAGTAATACGTAAGGCATTTGAACTTCCTCCATGCCTTTTCATGACTTGATAGTTATTAGTTATCATCACTGAATAATATTTCATTGTCTAGATGTACCACAGTTTGTTTATCCATCCATCTATTTGAAGGACATCCTGGTTGCTTCCAAGTTTTGGCAATTATGAATAAAGCTGCTATAAACATCCATGTGCAAATTTTGCTGTGGACATATGTTTTCATATCAGTTGGATAAATACCAAGGCACATGATCACTGACTGGATCATATGATTATTTAGCTTTGTAAGAAACTGCCAAACTGTCTTCCAAAGTGTCTATACCATTTCACATTCCCATTAGCAGTAGATGAGAATTCCTGCTGCTCTACATCCTCTCCAGCATTTAGTGTTGTCAGTATTTTGGATGTTGATCGTTCTAATAGGTGTGTAGTGGTATCTCATTGTTTTGAGATTATCTACTGACATATGATGTTGAGCATTTTTTCATATTTTTGTTTACCATGTGTATCTTTTGTGGTGAGGTGTATGTTTACATTTTTGCCCCCTTTTCAGCTGGGTTATTTGTTTTCTTATTGTTGAGTTCTTTGTATACTTTGGATACTAGTCCTTTATTAGATATGTGTTTTGTAAATACATTCTCCCAGTCTGTGG
This sequence comes from Pteropus medius, assembly GCF_902729225.1. NCBI lineage: Eukaryota > Metazoa > Chordata > Mammalia > Chiroptera > Pteropodidae > Pteropus > Pteropus medius. Next base: position 28,249,254 of record NW_024351730.1, on the reverse strand, counting down.
CTATTGTTTCATTCTCTTAATAATGTGTTTTGTAGAGTAGACATTTTTTTAATTTTAACGAAGTCCAATCTATCAATTTTTTATGGATTGTACTTTTGGTGTTCTATCTAAAATATCACCAAACCTGAGATCACTTAGATTTTCCCCTATATTGTCTACTAGCCATTTTATAGTTTTGTGTTTTACACTTAGATATTTAATCCATTTGAGCTAATTTTTGATGAAAGATGTAAGGTCTGTGTCTAGATTCATTTTTTTTTCTTACATATGAGATGTCCAGTTGTTTCAGTACAATTTGTTAAAGGGAATATCTTTTCTCTATTGAATTGCCTTTCTTCTTTTTCCAAGGTCAGTGTTTGTGTGCGTATATATTCTGGGCTCTCTATTCCATACCATTGACCTATTCGTCTATTTTTTTTTACCAATACCATACTGTCTTAATTATTGCAGCTTCATAGTAAATCTTGAAGTCTGGTAACACTTTGACTTTGTTCTCCTATAATATTATGTTGGCCTAGTACATTTTTTTTGTTCAATATGTTTTTCTACTAAGATGAGTTATTTTGTTGAGTAATGTTACAGTAATAATAGTAGTGATATTTAGTATTTATTAAATGCACACTATCTGTCAGGCACTGTGTTAAATCCTTATCATGGTTTATCTCATTTAATTCTCTAACAGCTCTAAATGATATACGATGATATTTTATCTATCTGTCTGTTGATCTATCTATATGTTTATCTCTCTCTTCTGTTATTGACACAACCCCAATATTATGCCCAAGGACATATAAATACTAAGTGAAAGTGCTTGGATTGGGACTCTGGCTGTATAACTTTAGCCATCATTATTCCATCTCTTGTATTTACAGACGTGTGTGTGTGTGTGTGTGTGTGTGTGTGTGTGTGTGTGTATTTATATCAGACTCCAGATGGGTAGAGAGAGAAATAGATATTATCAACATCAGAGCCAAGATTTTGGTTTTCAACTACTTTAGGGCTGGAGAAAAAAACAGACAACAAAGCCGAATTCTTTCCACATTGGCTGCCAGGTATTAATCTCCTGCAAGAGCCTTCACAATAAATTTTGCTTTTCCTGAGTCTTTTCTAGGTACTTCTTGTATGTGACAATTCCTAAATCATGATTATTCTCATAATAATTGATAATTTTATATAGTTTCCCTCTCTTTTCACTAAATGCCACCTCTTATTATATTCCTCCCTCCTGTTTGAGGCTGCAGAATACCATTTTTGAAGTGAACCATGTGTTTTGTTGCCTTCAAAGATAATTAGGTGGGTCCTTTGGATTAAGGAGTTCACTGTGATATGTGCAAATAGAGTTCCACGAGGAAGTTACAAGGGAGGAGCCCTTGGTGCCCTGGTACCTGGGCTGAGTCATTCATGAAGCTTTCTCTTCATCTTTTGGTAGGCTTCCTTTAACTGGGAAGGTTTCCCAGGCTGTTTGTTCCAGAATTACTTCTTTTCTTAATGAAAGCTATAATTCAGGCAGAATAAAATCTCCCCTCCCCCAGAGGAATAATTTGCATCTTTAAAGACTACTTGTCTGGGAGACCTCCAGTTTACTAGACTTCTGTTCCACCCAGCAGTGATCCTCCCTGGGCATATCCTTACATCAAGACACTAAGTGCCTTGTCTAGTCACACAGTGTAACACCTACTTGGTGCTTACTACATGCCTGACATTGCTCAGGATACCTTGCTAACATAATCTTCATGATAACCCTATTAGTTGGTTATAATTATATCCATTATATAGATTAGAAAACCGAGTATTCTAAGTAATTCATAGAAAGTTACACAGATAGAGAAGGGCAGACTACTTTCTTACCCTGGATAGCTACCCTCCATTGCTCCTGTTAAATCCTGATCTTAATCTCCAAGCTCATGTCTTATTACTTTATGTGCCGCCTTCTGGTTATAAGAGTGATTCTAATAACTTATAGTTGCGAGATTGATGGAGCAACATCCTGTGGTTCAATTCTCCTTGTGGCTAGCAATACATATTTGAGAAATAGCTTTTCTGTCTTAGTGAATGATACAGGAAACAGTGAATCCAATTAGGTTTTATGAAGCCAGACACTTGAAGTCTTGGCTTGAGGGACAACAAAATTTAAATGGGTGAACTCACTAAGAAATCAGACTTACTATTGAGCCATTCAGTAACTTACTTACATATCTTAAATTGATGACTTGAAAGATGCATTGGCTACTCTCATTTCACCCCTCTTTGGAATTCTAAATAGCTCGAAAGATTTATACAGCTTCCAAACTGACTTCATTAAAACCAGAGAATAGTTGGTGTTTTGGGAGAGTTTAACCTCTACCTAACTGTGTGTCAAGTTTGTAAAATTATTGGATTGGTACTCAAGGTATTGAATACCAGACATAAAGCAAAAATGATTCTAAGCCTTTTCATATTTAGAATGCTGGAACTGTTTTCTGTGTCAAATTTTAAAGCAAATTCATGGAGCTAGGCCCTGATATATATAGTATATGACAGATACTGTAACAATTAATAGTACTTGTTAGTAAACAATTGTTTGAAGAATAAAAAATGTATTTTTAATTTAATATTAGATTTTAAAGTTTTGTGTTCACTTTTGTTCTTTATAAGGCAATTCCTTTTCCTCCAATCACTCCCCTCCTTCCATTCTGTCTTGGTTTGCAAATGCTTGTCCATGAACCAAAAATGTGTGTCTAGAAGATGGCTCACAGCTACACCTTAAAAATTTGTGCACACATTAGTTTCAGATATCTTTGGGGGCTCCCTTCTCATGCCTATCATTCAGAATCTCATTCAAGGTTATTTTTAGGTCCTAGTATAATGTCTTCTGAATTGTTTATTCAGGATGCAAGGATGTCCAGGGTTACTTCTTTGAATTCTAGTCTCCTCAACCTTTTTAGATATTTAATATTTGAGAACAGTAAATGCTGCCAAGTCAACAGATACTTAAAGGTTAAACCTGCCACATCTCCGCAACATATTAAGGCAATTCTCTGAGGGCTGTTATTTCTTAGTGACTACTTTGAACCTGACTTCTATGAAGAATAGCTGAGTACCTAAGATTACTTTTATAAATACATTTATTTTCTATTTTTACCATCCATCTTAGGCAACCTGCATTGGCTATTTGGTTTCATATGTTTGAAACTTAGAGGCTGTTTTACATCTTTTCCTTTGTTGTCGAGGTCACGATTATTCCAGTAGAGCTAGTGAAATCAGTCTAAGTGTTTCATTTATCTCTGCATCTGAAATTTGGAAGGAGAGGGGGCAAGAATGTGTGGGTTTCATAACTTCAATGTTTAATTTATCTCTTCGGATCTTAGATAGTGAGAAGTAATTCAAACTTAGTTTATAAGTGTTAAAATGCTTCTTGGATTATGGCTGTCAAAAACTGCACATGCAAAAGTATGAAGTTCAAATAAGTAGCCTAAAAAGACTTAAACATATCATAATTAATAATCAAGGTGGTATTTTCTCAACTTCCCCCTTTCAAGTTCTTTTTGATTTTGCTCACATGTGCTTATTATCTGCACATGATTTGTTTTCTATTTTAATTGAATTCACTCGGTAAACCTAAACATCTAATTTAGCCTCAACTTAAGCAATAACAACGAAATTACAACTTTGTGGTGCCCATTATTTATATTTCTAATGAGTGTTAAAATAAATATGTAGCAATTACACTAAAAAATGTTTCTGAATCAACTAAAGCCATCCCTTGTAATACTGATCTGTGTATCACATCCTGAGACTTACTGGATTAATGACCACTTTGAGGTCTACACTGAGGATATTCTTAACAGGAAGAGAGTGGAGCCTTGCACCATAGGTCGTTGTTTTTTAAACATCCTTGCTTTAGGATATAAAGTGAAGAATGTAGAAGAATCCCCATTACTCTGTCTTATCTTCTAGTAACCACGATCCAGAAGTTTTTAACAGGGAGCATTATCAGAAATGCAAAACTTAACAGGTACCTATGGCAGGAGAAAAGTACTAATAAAGCAACACCACCTCCCAAGGAATGCAGATGTATTATTTTCCAAATGCGGGCATGGTTTCCTATCACAGGAGGCTGTGAGAGTTGTACATTTCTAAGCCTCTGTTGCTATAGCTGCTCATTTGTGTTTTATCTTTGCCATGCTGACATCCAAACTGCAGTTCCGTTATGATGCTTTTTACATCTGTCTGAGAGAATGACCAAAGAGAACAGCAGGCAACACAGGCCATTTTGCAGAAGGCTCAGGTGTGATACTTGTGTCAGCAAAGGGACAGGGAACAATGAAACCAAGTGCCAACTCCTCCTCATGGAGGGATAAAGGAAATGGATCAATAGCTTTCTTTCTAGAAGCATGGGGGAATTTAGTGCTTAACAAACAATGATTACCACTAGGTTTCTATTCATGAAATGGATTGGAATGAGAGGAGTGTTGGGGGCTATTGGGACATGAAACTCCACTGGGTAATTCCCAATTCTGTGCTCTCTCTCAGATCCTTGAGCAAAATGGGAAATGGTTCAGTGAAACCCAAACATTCTAAGCATCCAGATGGCCACTCTGGGAACCTCACCACTGATGCCCTGAGGAGCAAGGTGACAGAGCTGGAGAGAGAGCTGAGGAGGAAGGATGCTGAGATCCAGGAGCGGGAGTACCTTTTGAAGGAGCTGCGGGAGCAGCTGTCGAAGCAGACTGTGGCCATCGCTGAGCTCACGGAGGAGCTCCAGAACAAGTGCATCCAGCTGAACAAGCTTCAGGATGTGGTGCACATGCAGGGAGGAAGCCTGCTCCAGGCCTCTCCAGACAAAGTGCCTCTCGAGGTCCACCGGAAGACCTCGGGGTTGGTCTCTCTCCATAGCAGGAGAGGAGCAAAGGCTGGAGTGTCTGCTGAGCCGACCACCCGGACCTATGATCTCAACAAACCACCTGAATTTTCCTTTGAGAAAGCAAGAATCAGAAAGGACTCCAGGTAGGAAGTTCCCATATGCCTTTGACTCAGATGGCTTTATTGTTGTGAAACACTGGAGTGATATTTATTAAGCCTTCTCAATGAGAAGGAGCATATTAACCCTTGCAGGTTTTGGGATAGAGGGGCTTCTAAACTGTTTTGTTTTGCAAAAGGGTCTTTCTTTAAGGAGAACTGTTTTTTAAGGCAAGAATTACACTTTACTTGGTCTTTGATTTGTGACGTGTACCTCTGAGGAGCTGAGTTTGTGAAAGTCATTTTCATTATCTCGAAAACCCTAGGGGAGTGAAGAGGTAGTTTTAGGAAGTCTATCCTTCCCTCTTTCTATAGGAGTGGACTTGAAAATACACAAGAATCACAATGAATTATGACTATATTTAGCAAAACCACTTCCTAGCGCTTAGTTTGTGAATGTCACGAAAGAGAAATAACCTGGAGCCTTAAAAGAAGATGAATTAAGTCATTCATCCCACAGTTTAAATTGAGCGCTTCTCCCAGCCACTGTTAGATGCTAAGAATTCATCAGTGAATAAATAGACACAGAGCCTTTGTCAGGGAGAGACGGTATACACAGAAACAAGTAAACATTGTGTAATTATTAATTGGGATAAACGATATGATGGAAACCAACAGTAAAGTGGTATCTGGGATTGGGGGTGGGGGAGAGAAGAGCAAAGAGGCAACAGAATTGGGATTGTCATTGTGGCCTGGTTGAGGGGGTGACTTTAAACTGAGATCCAAAGTAGAAAAAGGAGTGTAGGCTAGATGGAAAGGGCATTTCAAGCAAAGGTAACAATTACAAATCTAGAATTAATTTTAAAAATAAGAATTTTTAAAAGGACAAGTAACAATTATTTACCACAGTAGCCTTGTGTGTGTGTGTGTGTGTGTGTGTGTGTGTGTGTGTGTGTGTATTTATATATTTTTTTTCTGGCTGAAGTTTGAATTTCCTAACCAGGAAAGATTGATGCAAAACATCATGAGTTAAGAGTCTCACCTATCTGCATTATTTTTAAATGAGTAAATATTTATTAATTGAAATTAAATCTTGATAACATCCAGGCTGAGCCTGTATCTCTCTTGCAAGATGCAAGATTTCCGAAATTAAAACAAATTTTAATTTACTCATTGACACAAGTAATATAAATCAAGATAAAACATCGATCAAACAAATAAATAACTAATTTTAACAACAGATATAAAAGGAGGTTTCATTCATCAATTTATTGATAATACTTGACAGATAGTAAATGATAGACATTTGTTAGTGAAACAAGTCATGCTGGATTATTAATCATAATACTCTGTGGCTGAAAGAAGTCTGATTGATATTATAGTTCAGAAGAGTGTTTTTAAACCAAGAGTTTTATTATTTGTTGGTTCAGAATGGTCTTATTTAGTCCCTTTACAAAAGTAATAATTATTTTTTTAATGATGCAAATTCAAAAATTATGTTATAAAATTATGCTTGTTTTTCAAAAATTTAACATCATCCAGTGTTCTTTTCTGATATATCAGAGATATATGCCCACATAGCAATATCATATATTATGCATTATATTACTATATATCTATAAATAAGCAAAATGTATTATTTACCCACAAAAAGTCTTTCAGATAGCAATGAGCTTGTATATCTAGGAGAAATGTGAGAGAATTTAATAGCAATTCATCTTCTTTGACCCTCTCCCTACATATTCTACTAGATTTCTCCTCTTGAACAAAGATTAGGTTCAATTATTTTGTTCCAAAATCTTATGTCCATCTTGAAATAAAACACCATTCTCTTGGTGTTGAGTAACCAAACAATCCAAGATAAGCATTTTCCTTTGTATTTCTTTATTAATTCTATTATAACCAGGCAAAGAAAATCAGTAGTTATGTACAGTCAATTTCTGGGCCAAACCACCTCTCTGTAGTGAGTGGCGCACAGGAGAGGAAAGACATTATAGCTCTTGAGTTAGGATTAGCAATGATTCCCCTCAAACCAAGGGAAGCCAAATGGGTATAAGTCTGTGTTGAGGTCCTAAAGAAGAAACAGGCTGATTCCTTAATGATTAAGTACTGAAGACACCAAACTAGATCATTTATCTCAAATATTCTCTATATCTTTTATAGACCCTTGTGGTTCTAAATTGAGAATTAATTAGAATATGGGAACCGTCCTTTTTTCATTGACTTGTTTGTGTCTCATTTTCCCTTGTAGATGTTTGCAACTCAATTTTCATTGCAATTGCCCTTGCAAAATATATTTCTTCTTACTTCTAGAATAACTGATTAAACACAGATAGCTAACATCATCAATTCAGAAATTTCAAATTTTCCAGTTTTTTAAAGTGCTCAGTATTACAATTCATTTTTCATTTTCAAATAGTTCCAGTTTTAGAGAAAAGCCATAAGTACATGTTGGATATTTTTATATATCTTTTATACAGTCTATCAAACATTTTGTAAGAAACAATTTTCTAGAAATTAGAGCATTAAGAAAGATGGGAACATCTTTCACTGATGAAAGGATGATGTCAATATCTATTAGTTAGGCTACTTTTCCAAGCAGTTCTTATCAGAGTATTTAAGATACCAATCGAAATGATTCCTTCCATTTCTTAGGTTCTCATGATTTATATGTTGAACTTTTATAAAGTCTCCTGGCTGAATTTATGACTAATTTGTTTCTATTAATTCGTGTCCATTACATTTTGATTAAAGTCCCTCCTTCACACTGGATTAGAAAGCCAGAAAGGCTTTTCAGTCTCTTTGTCAAAAAGGATGTCTCCAATAAACACTTAAGAGTTGAGGGGAGACTTTCAGCCTTCCAGCAATCAACAGCATTAGGAGATGTGAAGTACTGACAGAAACCAGAGAATAACATTTGGGATAATGCTAGATTTGAAACATGAGGATTCAGATTCAGTAATTCCCCAGAAACTCTAAAACCCATGCCACAGTAGGGTGTGAGTTTGCTGAGGCTCCTGTGCTCAAATGTGTTGTAAACGACAGGAGAACCTCATCAACTGCCAGGCAGCCTGCTCATGCCAGCCTTGTTGTCCTGGACTCATCAAGTGTACTCGTAGGGCCCGAAGGGGTAGCTCAAACTGTACTCATAGTTACACCTCCTTGCTTTATGTGGACCAATTTATATGCTCTACTGGCTTTGGGCAACTCTTGAAATTTGTCTCTTGCAAAATTCAAAGGGGCTTTTTAAAATTAGGTTCTAGAATAACTCAGTGCTATCCGATAGAACTTTCCTCGCTCCTTCCAAGCAGAGTTGAGCAGAGCTTACCCATTGCATCAAGGTTTCACCAACTTGTAGTGGTGGAAATGTTCTATGATCTGAATTGTCCACTATGGAATCCATAGCAAAACGTGGCTGTTGAGTCCTGAAAATATGTCAAGGGCCACTGAGGAATTGAATTTTTAATTTTAATTAATTTTAAAGTTAAATAGCCACATGTGTCTAATGGCTACTATATTGGGTATTACAGTTCTACATTATGTGTTTTTGACTGAAACTTCTATCTGCTGAGATAGGAATTATGATCTAGAGAAGTCTGGAAAGACTTCACAGACAAAATAAGACTTGTGTTCGGTTTTAGTTTAGGACAAAGCCATACAAAATGAGAATATGCCTGTCAGATTGAGGTGGGCACAATGTGGAATCACTCTTAAGCTGCATTAAACTTGCTGTATACGATAGCCTTTTTGGCTTTGCTGTGTGCCTACTGACCATGTTCAATCTTCAGAAGCACACAACTATGTGGGCACACGGCCCATTTCTATTATGGGCACTTGGCCTCACCAAAGTATCATAAATCATGATGAGTCAGAGCACAGCAGTATATCAAATACTCTGATCTTGGATTTGTATTTATTATCGTGAACATCAGAAGACTTTAGAGCTAGAAGGACCTTAGAGGTTGTTTCACGCTGCCCCACTTATTAGAGAAGTGAGGAAACAGGTCCGGGGGAGAAGCAGAACATGCCACAGTAAGTGGCAGAGCTAAGATTAGAATCTAAGATTCTTGACTTTGAAAGCAGTTCTTTCCTTCTAACATCCCAGTGTTCCTAGAACCTCCCACAAAGATCAAAGGCCTCAAGTCAGGCCAGTTTGAGCACCAGTTTGCTTTATTTTGACATGCCTCTTGACTGGTAAGAAGAACGATGGTGCTTCCTCGCTCCTTCCAAGCAGAGTTGAGCAGAGCTTACCCATTGCATCAAGGTTTCGCCAAGCGCTGGATCCTCACAGCTCAGGCATGTGTAAGAAGGACACAGAGAGTAGGTTTGATCCATCTGATGGCACAGAATTTGATATATACAGAGGGCCACAAGTGAGTTGCCACATGGACACAGTGCTTCTCAAGGCTGAGAACTGAATGTCAGTGGCAAAGGAGGGGGAGAAAGAACTCAGATAGCATTTCTGTTCATGTCCAGCTCTGCCTTGAACACCGAGACAACCACATATCCAGAGGTCAGAGCTTTTACTGAAATTAAATTTTCTGTTTATGTAAACATTGTTTAGCAAACTTCAGCACTGGCAGAGCAAAATTACGAGATTATGCTGAATGTCTGGTGGAACATAGGCAAATTAATCAGAGGCATCTGGCAAGTTGCTGGTCTCTGCTTTCACTAAGAATACTTGAACTATTATTTGAAACTATTGTTCTTCTGAGAACAGAAAGATAAAACAAAGACTTGCCATCTGACTTCAGAATGTTGACTCTAGTTTTAGGAAAGGCAATTAGTTTCATTTGTCATTCCCACCCCAAGAGCAGACTAGGTACAAGTAGAAAATGCTAATGAGTCATCTGTTTAAATAAGACATGAAAAAGGAGTGAGGAAGAGTATATTTGTTATATTTTGTGCTTCCTTTCTAAATTAGTGCTGAGCATTTGAATGTGCATTATAGAAATGTGGCTCCTTTATTAAACATAAGTGTTTCTGGAATAATAATAATAATAATAATAGCAATAATAACATTATATGTCACTAATTTTGTGCCAGGCATCACTCTGAATACTTTACAAATATTAGGTCATTTTACCTTCACAATAAATGTATAAGATAGATATTATCACCCCTATTTATATATGAGAAACTAAAGCAGGCAGAATTAAATAACTTCCCTAAGGTTACACTTTTATATTTTGATATTTTTATTATTGGAACCAGGATTCAAAACCAGAAAATCTGTTATCTAACATCTGTTCTAACAACTCCTATATATGACTTTTCCAAGATGAAAATTAGAGGACTCTTCACATTTTATTTGGGATCCCTTGTAAAAAATTAAATATATAATTAGAAATAGATACTTTTCTAATTTTTTTTTTTGTATGATTACATACAACTCCTTCTCTTGTTATTTCTCCCTGAAAATTATGCTTCCAGAAAGTGCTGCCCTGGTGTCAGTTTGCAGTGGAGAAAAATTTGCTTGGGACGAGAAAGAAAGAAACCTTTTTTTTCTTTCCATGAAATGATGACTTAGATGTGATTGTCTGAGAGGTTCTAAGTGTAAATTTTACATAGATTATTAAAGCTTTTTAAGAGTGTATATATACTCTTAATTATCAGTTGAACAGTTAAAAAATTTATACATATGCTTATGAATACTAGTGCCTTAACCTGGATCTTCAGAAAAGCAAAAATAAGATACATAAGTGAAGGGAGAAGAGAAAAGTTTAGTTGTGTGGTGATCTGATAGAAGCTGTGGGTGAAGGCAGCTGGGTGATGTGTCTGGTGAAAGTTGTCAGAATGTTTGAAAAAACAAAGTTATATTTTATAGCAGTGATATGCATGGAGACATCCAGATCAGAACTGGCTACTCGGGAATGGGGCGAGAAAACCAAGTTATCCGTTAACAGCTACATGTTTGGGTTTTTTTTTCTGTATATTATCTCATGGAGGCTGGAAACTTGTCTAATGAGGAGGGTATTGCTTTTCTGTCGTGCCAAAGGTGAAATGAAAGCTTAGTCATTCAACAGCTTGCTCAAGGTCGTGCTGTTGGTAGTTACTTGAACCAGGTTTCCAATGTGAGTGGGCCCAATGTCAGAGTGTGTTCTCTGCTACAGTGTGCACAACATTTGCAGATGGTACAGCCTACAATGTGAATGGCTACCCTTGGAGTTGGGGGATGGGAGGTGGATTGGGTGGGCAGTGCTGTTGAACTTCAAAAAAAAAAAAAAAGAACAACAGGGAGCATGGAGAAGTTGAAGAGCCTGCCTGGAATTAGGTGGCAGCTGCCTTAATACCTTGGCGAATACAAATAAGTTTTGGCAGACTTTCTGCGTCCTGGCACCTGGCCCATCTCACTTCCTGCTCCTTCCTTTTCTTCTTTTCTTCTAGGGACCAAAGACCTCTGGGCTCTCCTCACTCTGTATCCCTACCTTGGCCCTCTCTCAACCTCTCAAATTATCTTCTGCTCAGTTTTTAGCTGCCCTTTGCTCCTTCTCATGTTAGCCTCAAATCTTCTAGTCTGTCAGTTGCTAGGTGTTAGGAAAAATGTTTAATTAGGCCTTGGAGAATACTCAAGACTCGAGGACTTATTTATTTATTTATTTTGGAATAGTCCACAGTCTAAGTGCTCACAAACATTTCATATCATTATGAACATTGCCCCCACCCCCATTTTTTTTTTTGCTAGACCCCCAGGAAAGAGTGCAGTGGAAATAGTGTAGTTGAGAAGACAGTGGCCTTTCCCTCCTTACAGTCAGAGGGAGGCATTGCCACTGACCTTTGCCTCCTAATAAGCGGTGAAGTCAGTTTCTAGGAGAGCCTCCCTTTTCTTCCTGGAAGCCTGAGCAGCTCAGCTCCTGTTGCCTGACTTTTTCTAAGGCTTAACCCTCAATAAAATTCTCAAGAAGGGGTAAAGATCTGAAGCCAGAAACAAGGCTTTTTAGTTTTTAGATTCTGGAAATACCTTCTATGTAAAATATATATTTCTTGTATTTATCCTTTGACAAAAACTATTTCCTTTCTTTAAAGCCTCATTTTAAAATAATTTGTCTCCTCCCCTCCATGTCGACACCACTTAGAAGTATTTATTAGTTGTAGATTTTTTAGTGCAGTCTTGTTTGAGAGTTTTTTGGAGATCTATAGCTAGGAATGACCAGAGAGTATCTCATACATAATTCATACTAAAGTGTGAGTGATCAGGGATTCCCAATTTCCTTTTAATCCTTGTAGGAGTATTTGTCATGTCAAATTAATTTTAATTGGTAAATTTCAGGCATCAGTTTTGATAGTCTTTCAGGGGTTTATAAATCAAGCTCTGGCAAATGTGAAGGAAAGAAAGATCTGTAGCTTCCATTTCCTTCTCTTCAGATAAGATGAGAAAATTGGAGGTAAAAAATAAGCAGAACAGGATACTACTTGACATTTCTTAGAAATAGAAACACAGAGAAACTCAGGTGTATTAGTTTTCAATTGCTGCATAATAAGTTATCACAAACTTAGCATCTTAAAACAATACATCTTTATTATCTCAGAATTTCTGTGGGTCCAGAGCATAGGCATGGCTATTTAGGTCATCTGCTCAAGGTTTCACAAGGCTGCAGTCAAGGTGTTAACTGGCTATGTTCCTTTCTAGAGTTTCTAGTAGAAGAGATGCTCTAAACTAATGTGATTGTTAGCAGTAGTCAATTGCTTGTGGTTGTAGGATTGTTTCCCAGTTTCTTGCTGACTGTCAGCTGGGGGCTACTTTCAGTTCCTAAAGGCTACTGAGAGTTCTCTACTGTATGTTCCTCTTACAGGGCTTCTCACAATATGGCGGCTTACTTCTTCAAGGCCAGCTGGAGAATCTCTTTATAGTTGGCTAAGATGAAGTCATACATAACATACACTGGGAGATGTTCCCGTCACCATTGCCATAATCTATTGATGAGGAGCAAGTCACAGGTTCCATCCCCACTCACGGGGAGGGGATGATACAAGAGCATGACACCAGAAGGATAGAGATAACAATGGGCCATCTTAGAATTCTGTATGCAACGCCCTTTTGCTTCTCATGTGTGAGATTCTTGGCTAAGAATCTTGACCATGCTATATATGTAAAGCCGTACATAAAAGACCACAGTCTTAAACACGCATGTTTATAGAAGCATTATTTACAATAGCCAAGAGGTGGAAACAACCCAAAAGTCCATCTATGGATGAATGGATGAACACAATGCAATATACACATGCAATGCGATATTATGCAGCCTCTAAAAGGAAGGAAATTCCTTCCTTTTTTATGTTACAACATGAAGGAACGTTGAAGACATGCTAAGTGAAATAAGTCAGACTCGAAAAGACAAATATTGTATTTTTCCACTTACACGAGGTACCTAGAGCAGTCAAATTTATAGAGACATAAAGTAGGTTGAAAGTACAGAGTTTAGTTCGGGGAGATGAAAAAAGTTTAGAGATAGATGGTGGCAATAGTTGCAAAATAATGGGAATATACTTAATGCCACTGAACTGTGCACTTAAAAATGGTTAAAATGATATAGTTTATGTTATGTATATTTTATCACAAATAATATAAAAGTCCAGAGTCCTGGGGCTGACTGGAAAGCATGCTGCTAAGTGCCAGGCTATGTTTCAGGTTCCATCTAGGATGCTGGGAGGAGGGAGAGGAGAGTAATAACTTTCTTTTTTCTGTGTTTATTAGTTATCTTGCAAAGTAGAATAATACATGGCAAAGTCTTGTGACGAAGAAACATAAATTATTTTCAATTAATCAATTAGTATTAATTATTTAATAGTAATTGATTGATTGCTTGATGAGTCTTCAATAGAGGCATGCTCGCAGTGATGCGGGGATACAGAAGGAAAGGACGATTTAAGAGTCCCTTGCATTTCTTGTTTACGGATGTAATTCTTAACCTTAAGTGCACACTGTAGTCACCTGGCGAGTATTAAAAAATACTGATGTTCTGATCCGGCCCCCAGGGAGTCTGATTAAACTGGTTTCAGGTGAGGGCCCTGGGCATCGAGATTTATAAAAACTCCCTTGACGATTATAATGTGTAGCGACGATTGAGAACCATTTTCTTATAGGAACAGGCTTCCTTGCAGCTGAATCCAAAAATATTCAGTTTGATGATCTAAGAGCAATACTCCTTACAGACATTTAAGGAAACTATTTACCATTTCTACCTAATTACCATGCAGCAGAATGACGATTATGCATATCCTCGAGTATGTCAGATTGACTTCCTTCTAAGTTTTGGTTGTTTTCAACATTTCATTATTAAACTCTGTTCTTTGATGCTCATGGGAATAGGATTATCTGCACGCATTTAAGAAAGGGAGAGAGAAATGTTTGTTGTAGGCATGAAGTAACAGTAAACATGATTAAACTACAACCGTACTTAATTACATGGGCGATAGGGTAACAGAGTTGACAAGAGAATGTCATGCTTATTTTCTGTTTACGCAAGGAATGACCTTCTCTTTCTCATGCTAGTTTCTCAAATTATAAACTTGTGCATTTATTAGGGTTTTTTTTATTTTTCTTTTTGGTTTATCACTTAAAACATTTTTGGGAGAAGGAAATAGATGCTTATCCCTGCTTATTATCTGTGCCTTGTTTCCTAGGTGACTGTCGTTTCCACCTCCATTCTTTTCCCTGTATCCATGATTTTTAAACTAGAAGGAAGAATTTGCATGTCTCTTAGCAATAATTTTATTGAGTTTCTACTGAGTGCCACGTACAATTCTAGATTTTAGATAATAGGATGAAGAAAGCATAGTTACATCCTTGAAGATCACAGTCTCTTTGGGTAAATAAAAATTTATTGCAGTCTCGTGTGATTAATATTCCAAGAGATAGGTGTACAAAGAGAGGAGAGAGCATATTTTGTTTAGTGGGATCAGGGAAACCTCCATACAAGAGATGATCTTCAGCTGGGTTTCAAAGGAGGAATGGAGGGCAGGGAGGCAAAGTGGCCTGGCACATTTGGGAATCTGCAAGTGGTTCAGTGGGCCTGCGGTCCCCCGAGCATGAGGAGACTGGACAGCCAGTGGGGCTGAATCATCAGGAGTTGTAAGAGCATCGTGAAGGAATCTCCTTAAATAAAAGTAGGTGTCAAGTCTGGAGTTTTTAGGGCTCTTCTCACTTGAAGGTTTTTAAGTTGCTGGAACTTGCTGACCTGTAATAGGAATAGCTGTCCCTTATGTAACATATTTTATGTGCCAGTTGCTGTTCTTAATGCTTTGTGTTGTTAACTAATCTAATTCTTATAGAAATTCTATGGCCTGTAGACTGTGTTTGTCATTTTACAGCTGAGAAAACTCAAGATTAAGTGACTTGCCCAGGGTTCCGCAGTTTTTAAGTGGCAGAATTAGGAATCAAACCCTGGCGTTTCAGCTCCAGATCTTGTGTCCTTTACAAAAATACTCTACAATATGATTTCTATGGGTATATATAATTAAGCTGTGAAATGCCACATGAGTAAAGTTGCCTTGGCCTCTGTGCTCACAGTAAATCCCTGATAGATAGGAGGTGCTGGCTCCTGCTTCGCACTAAGCCTTATGCAAAGAAGGTAGAAAGACACATGCTGTGACCCAACAAAAACTAACAGTGAGAGCACAGACCTCTAAATACTTAGGACCAGAGAAGGAAGATTGAGGGCCCAGCAAAGCAAGAACTGACAATGGACTTTGACAAATTCAACTTCCTGAAGCAATTTAGAGGAAAAGAATTTATTGCTTCAAAGAATGTTGATAATGTAAATTGAGGGTTTAAAAGCATTACAAAAGTATTACTGATGCTGCTACTAATGGGCATAAATATGAGATTCAGCCCTATTGGAGGAACTTTGAACTGAGCAGAGGGCCTTGATTCATAGTGCTTTGTTTCCTCATGGTTTCTAGAACTTTTCTCATCCCGCTCTTCTTCACAAAAAATATCAGTACTATCACCATCAACTACTACTGTTACTGCCATTTATTCAGTATTTACACATTAACCTTATCTTAGTTTGTGTGCATGATAGCCTTATGAAGTAGGTAAGATTACCGTGTTCTATTCATAGAGGAGAAATCTGAGATTCAGAGAGGCTAAGTGACTTGACCAAGGTCACACAGCTAGAAGTATGGCAGAGCTGGGATTTTAACTTAGGATTTTCTGACTCCAAAGCCATACATATATTTCATTTTTTAAATAAAATTTTTAGTGAAGTACACAAATCATAGAGTAAGCACACCCATGTAACCACCAAACAGATCATGAAATAGAGGGTTACCAATATCTCAGAAGCTTTTCCTGCCCCCTTCCAACCCCAACCTTAAAGGTAGCCACTATCTGCACTAGTATCAACGTAGATTACTTTTTGCCTATTTTTGAACTTTATTTTAATGGAATTATAGAGTATGTACTCTATGGAGTCTGGCTTCCTTTGTGTATATAGTGAGATTCACTTATGTTATGTTATTGTACATAGCAGTGGTTCATTAATTATCATTGTTATGTAGTGTTATATGACTGTACCACAGTTTATCAGTTTACTATTTATGGGCATTTGGTTGATTCTGGTGTTTAGCAATTTTGAATAAAGCTTCCATGAACATTTTTGCACATGTCTTTTGGTATATTATTATGATTTATGATGGGCATATAGCTAGGAGTAGAGTTGCTGGATAAGTACATTTTACCTAAATTCACATTTAATATAAACTGCCAAATAGTTTTCAAAAATGGTTGAACAAATGTATACTTTCACCAGCAATGTGTGAGTATTAAGTTACTCTACATCTTCACAATTGGCATTGTCAGTCTTTCTCATTTTTGCCATGCTGGTGGTATGTTGTGGTATCTCATTGTGGTTTTGGTTTGCTTTTCCTTGGTAATTAACAATGGTGAGCACTTTTTAAAGTATGTATTTTCTACTGATGTCTGATTTTTCCTCATATTTATGTATGTCCAGGTGGATTTCTAAACTATCCATTCAGTTCCCAAGGTCTTTTTGTCCATCCTTGTGCCAAGAGTATATTTTCTTATTTTGATTAATAATAATTCTTGATATCTGCTACTTTAAGTCTTCCAATGTTGTTAATATTCTTCAACATTGTGATGATTATCCTTGGGCACTCTTATGTCTGTAAGATTTTTAGAATCAGTTTGTCAATTTTCATTATTAATTTTTTTTAAATGTTGATTGGGATTTCATTGAAACTGATTAATTTGAGTAGACTGACATTAAAAAAATTTAGTCTTCTCATCCATGGCTGTGGTACATGCCTTCATTTATTTAGATTTTTTTTTCATTTCTCTTAATAGTTTATACTTTTCTGTGTAGAAATTTTATACATTTTTATTAGATATAATCTTATATAGTTGATGTTTTGATCTTTTTAAAATGGTGTTATCTCTAACATTTTATTTTTAACTGTTTGATGCTGGGATATAGAAACACAATTGAACTTGCTTACTGACCTTGCATCCAGTGAGATTATTGAAATCATTGATTAATTTTGATAGTTTTACTTATACATTCTCTTGGATTTTTCACTTATACAACCGTGTCTTTTAAAAAGAATAGCAGTTTTATTTCTTCTTTTCCTATGTTTATATCTTTAATTTTTTTAGTTTGTTCATTTCTTTTTTTCCTCACCTAACTAAATTTGCTCAGACAGCTGATTTGGGGTTGAATTGCAGTCTCCCATTTCTGATATCTGGAGGAGAGCTTTCAGTATTTCACATGTGGTATCGTACTTTCTAGTTTTGTTTTGTATGTATCTTTTAACAGATTGAGGACATTTACATCTATTTCTAATTTGCTGAGTTTTTTTTTTATTTAAAATTTATATATAGTTGTTTAATTTTATGAAATTTTTTTCTTCATCTAATAAGATTTTGCTATATTTTTTCTCTTTTATCTTTTTCATGTAGTAATTACATTAATTATTTTTCAGTCTGATTTAGAATACTTTTACATACTCGTTTGTATGTTTTGTTATTGAGTCTTGCACGTATCTTCATTAGGAAGATTAGCCTTTGATTTTTTTTTTTCTTGTAATATAGATTTTTATTATCAGGCTATTCTGATACTATAAACTAAATTGGGAAAAAATTTCTCCTTTTCTGTTTTCTGGCTAAGATTACATAAGGTTAATAACGGTTTTTCTTTAGTGTCTGGAAAACTTAATAGTAATGTCACCTGGATCTAGAATTTTCTTTATGTGATAGTTTTTATTTAATTTATTACTAAGCAGATGTTCTATGTCTTCTTATATCAGATTTTGATGCTATATTTTTCTAGGAATTTTCATTTAATCTAAATTTTCAAAATATTTGTATACTATCCACTCATTTTTTTTATATCTGTAATGTCTAATTTTGTCTCTTTTTTTATTTCCCAAATTGGTAATTATTCTCTCTCTTGACCTTTCTTCCTCCCTCCCTTTCATGCTCTGAATTTATTAGTTCTATCAGTCTTTTCAAATAAACTATTTTGGGCTCTGTTGCTTCTCTTCATTACACTTTTTTTCTTCTGTGTTATTTTCTACTTTCATTTCGTTACTTCTCCCCTTTTTTTTTGAGCTCAATTGCTTTCCTTTGTCTAGCTTTTTGAGCTCGATATTATGTCATTTGTTTTTAATCTTTCTTTGTGTCTATTTAATACTCTCAGTTTCCCTTTTAGCATTGATTTAACTACATCCGAGAAGTTTTGATATGTCCTATTTTTGTCATTTATTTCAAAATATTATCTCACTGCCTTAATGAACTAATCTTTGATCAATGGGATATTTAGAAATGATGGCTCAATTCTCAAACATTTGAAGATTTTCTGGTTATTTTGGTTATTGATTTCTAGTTTAATACTACATATTCAGAGAATATATTCTATATTTTTCAGTACTGTGAAATCTGTTGAGAATTGCTTTATGGTCCACCATATGGTCAATTTTCATGAAGGTTCCATGTACACTTGAAAATAATGTGTATTCTGAATTTTCTGAATACAATCTTTTAAAATATCAATTAGGTCAAGAGATTAAGAAAAGTTTGATAATCAAGATCTATTTAGATCTATTTTTTAACTAATTTTTGGGTTAGTTAAATTTTAGATTAGTTTAAAATTTAGATCGTCTATTTTTTAACTAATTTTTGTTAGCTTATTCTATTAGTTACTTAGAGAGATGTATTGTAATCTCCCAAAATGATTGTGAATTCATCTATTTCTCTTTTAATTTTTGTCATTTTTTGGTCAATTTGATGCTACCTAATTAGGTGCATAAACATTTAGAATATTAATATCTTCCTGATGATATCAATATTAAATATTCCTCTTTATTTCTACAAATGTGTTTTTCATTCAAGTCTATTTAAATAAAAGGAAATTTTTCTTTATAATTGGTGTTTACAAGTATATCTTTTCCTACCTTTCTACTTTGAGCCTTTCTATATCATGATCTTTAAGGCATACCTCTTATAAGCAACACGCATTTGTCATTTCCTCATTAATTATTCATGTATTTATTTTTATTTGTCTGACAATCCGATCTTTTATTTGGGATATTTAGTATTTTATCTTTAATGTAAATACAAAGTATTTGGGTTTCTAACATCTTACTATTTGTTCCACTCTTTTGATTTCTTTTTCTCTACTTTCTTGCCATTTTCTTAGATTAATTATTGATTTATTGTCATTTCATTTTCTCTTCTGTTAGCTTTGTAGTTAAACATTCTTTGACTAATCTTGTAGGGGTTACTTTATATTATAGCATGCACTCTTAATTTATTATGTTAACTTCATTTCAGAACCATCACCCCACCTCCTGCAATTTTAGCTATTATTTTTATACATTTTTAATCATATATTTAAACTCCACAAGATATTATTACTCTTTTATAAAGATAAGCATTCTTTAGTCGCCCACATGTTTACTTTATTCGTTGCTCTTTCTTCTAACATCTGCTAGATCCATCTGAGATAATTTTCTTTCTGGTAAGTTTGTTGCCAATGGAATAACATTTAAAAAATGTATTCATTTGGCTTTCATTTTTGAAGGATATATTCACTGTGTAAAGATATTAAATAGTCACTTTGAAGCACTTTGAAGATATTCTACTATCTCTGGTTTCCATTATTTTTGTTGAAGAGTAAGCCAGTTCTGTTTTTGGTCGTTTGAAGGAAATATGTTTCTTTCTTCCAGCTACTTAATAGATTTTTCTCTTTGTATTCGTTTTTTTAGTAATTTGACTATAATGTGACTAGGAATGGCTTTCTTCTTATATATTTTTTTTGGAGATCGTCGTACAACTTGTCTGTGAGTTGATGTATTTTTATCGATTTAAGAAAATTCTTGAATATGACACTTTCATATATTGTTTCAGGCCAATCCTTTCCCTTTCTTCAGTGACCAGATTACACATATGTACAATTTCTCTATTGTGTATGGCTCTTAGGTTTTGTTTTGCTGTTGTCATTGTTGCTCTATTTTTCATCCAGATTCTCTCCAATCTTCCACCTAGATATAGTCTAGATTCAGTTTCTAATCTTCTTAGCTGTCCTATCAAAATTCTAAGCCCATCTATTGCACTCCAGTCTTTGGATGTTGTATATTTCAATTCTGGAATCTCTATTTGATTTTTAAAAAAGATTTGTATTCTCTGCTGACCTTCTCCATTTTGTCCTTGATTTTCTTAAACATAGTAATTGCAGTTACATAAAAGTCTGTGACAGATACCTACATTATTTTCATCTACCAAGAGTCTGTTTCTTTTGTCTTTTTTTCTCTTGATGTTCAGCTATCTGATATTTTCTTCTGGTAATTTTTGATGTCATGCCAAATACTCCTTATAGAAAAACTGTAGAGAAAATTTGAGTCCTATATTTTATGACCATCCTACAGAAAAATTTGCCTTTGCTTCTGGCAGACAGTTAAGCTAGAGGCAAATTATTTTACCTAAAATAGGAATTTGTTGTTTCACAGTTGGTTTTCAGTCTTTTTGAAAGTTAGCTTGTTTTTGATTAGTCTTTGCTCCTCTAGGTTGCAGCCCTTTTGATGTCACATCTGAAATCATGAGTGTTTACCAGGATGCCTCTGTAGTGTATTTTGAACACTAACTTTTATCTTCCCAACTCTTTGAGACTTCTAAAAGTCTTTTCAGTGCTGCCTAGAAATCAGTAAATGCCTTGAAGGGAAATGCAGCGGTGAATCGCAAGCTCATGTTTTTTTGTTGATCATGGCTCATCAAGTTGTTGCTATGCTGATAGGTCTCCAATTCTTCCAAACACACGCACATACATTATATATATAATTAGCTTTTGTGATTGTTTTGTGTAAGCAGGAAGAGTTGTGCTTATAATGGCTTGTCTATCATAGTTGTAGGAAGAGTTGTTCATACTCTTAATCACCTCTGTATGTTGCTTCTTAATAGGAAATTCAAGATAAAACCCACTCCTTCAAGAATTTATAATCTAGTTTGGAGAAAAACTCATAAAGATAACTCTTTTCTAATAGTAGAACATGACAATATAGTTAGCACTAAACTAAGTTAAAAGGATATGAGAACTTTTCGAGGCCATGGGCCATGCTTAATTAATTTTTATATCCTAAGTGAATGCTTGATAAATTTGTTAAATTGAATGGACATGAATACAAGTACTCTAGGAGTTTAGAGTAGAATAAAAAGATTGTGCAAGCTACAGTATCCAAGCAGGATTAACTAGATCATAAGGGGTTTCTTGGTAGATGTGTAAGGCTTGGTTTGATTGAAGGGAGAAGAAACTCAGTTAAGTTATAGGAGAAAGCATGTGGCAAGCCTGAAGGTAAAAGCTGGCAGGCATAGGAGACAATGAGAAAACCAGTCTGTCTATAACAAAAGATTTATTTTAAGGAGTAAGTACTAGATGGATAGAGTGGAGCCATATGATGGGAAATGAGAAGTACTAGATTGTGGGATATTAATTTTCTTCTATTGGCAAAATGGTTTCACAGTACAGTTGACCCTGGAACAACACAGGGTTAGGGGCACTGACCCCCCATGCAGTCAAAAATCAGCATATAATGTTTGACTCCCTCCAAATTACTAATAGTCTACTGTTGACCAGAAGCCTTACTGATAACAGAAATAGTCAATACACATATTATATACGTATTACATACTGTATTCTTACTGTAAAGTAAGCTAGAGAAAAGAAAATGTGATTAAGAAAATCATAAGGAAGAGAAAATACACTTACAGTATCGACTGAAAAAAAAATCTGCATATAAGGGGACCCACGTAGTTCAAACTCTTTTTATTCAAGGACCAACTGTATTTCCATGGAATGTTAACAGAAGTTAAGCCAAAAAGAAATAAATAAAAAAGACATTGAGGTTTGGGAACCACTGGTTTAAACAGATTTGTTTACTGCAAGATTTCTTCGAATCTTTAAAGTATACATTGAGAATTTGCAAAATTGCTAAAACTCAGCACACTTGTGCCTTTATAGGAATAGTGCTTCTTGGAACTTATTTTGGGAAGTTGGGATATGTGAGCATTGAGGAAACACTTGCTGGAATGGTACACTGGCATTAAAGGCCCATGAAAGCTGGGGCTTTTTTGGTATTCACAGTTCTACTACTTGCACTCAGAACATCTAGCAAAAGTACTTTCTCAATATATATCAGTTGAATGAATTGTTGGTTTTGGTGGATAAAGGAAGAATTAGATCAGGGTGAAGTCAGTTTTCTAGCAAGATTAATATGATATAGGATGGACTATAGGGGAACGAGGCTAGGAACTAAAATACCAAAAAAGAACCTGATAAGGGTGTCCAGACCTAAGAGTTTTTTTTTCTTGGACTGTGGTGATATCCTTGAAAATAGAAACTAAAAAGGATAACAGTGATATTTTGTAAAGAGAATTGATAAGATCTGGTGATAAGTGAGATGAAGCAGGAAGGAAGCTCTTAAGGTACTCAAAGAGTACAGATGGCTCTGAGGGTGATGGAGTCACTGGGGAAGAATGAATTCGTACAAGACTTCATTCTGTTTCCTTCAGGTAGCCTAATGATCTGATTCATGTGGTCATGAAGAAAACATCTAATTCAATGAAATTTCATCTTGTGTTTGAGAATTTTCTGTGTAGAAAATATCACAAGTTTTCAAACAGTGAAGCTAGCGGTGGGAGAGTTTGAGTGAAAACTACAGAAAAAAAACCTACTTAAAATCACACTGAGTTTGAGTGAGAGCAAACATAGTGTACGAAAATTCTGACTTAGCCCACAAGGAGACATTTTCCCAGTTTATTAATTCTCTGATATCTACATATAAAGTATGTTAATTAAATATTTGAAATTTATGTTAATGAAGATTGAGTAATTATTTAGAACTACTTCTTTTCTAAAAGAAAGTAGAGTATTCTAGGATTATAACAAGTGGGCTTTGGATTTGGGAAATGAATAGGCTATGCGCTTGAAAGTGTAGGTTGTCTAGTCTAGACATGCTAAGAGTCAAAACCTAGGCAAATCCACCACCATAACCCTTTATCAAATTAAACGAGTCCCAAGGAAGCTGACTTCTCCAGCTCAGAACAGGCAATGGATGGAATGGAAGCAGCTCAGACTTCAGACTCACAGACTTAGATTTAAATCCTAGGGGGAATGAATTTTTTCTTACCTTTTAGTCTACTTATCCATAAGCTAGGAATAATAATTATCTCATAGGTTAGTGGTAAGGATTAAATAAGACGTAAAATAACTAGTACTATAAACACTATGCATACCTACATACATCAGTGAATGAACTGTGTTATAGTCCCTTAAACTCACCTTCTACTTACCAACCAGATTTGCTTTCCATCTAAAAGTTATGTGTCCATTGGTAGTGCATCTAGGGATCTTGAAAGATGCTACATTTGTGATGATGGCAATTAGGAATGTTAATAAACTTGATGTAATCATGATTGCCAGAAAAATATTCAAAAGATTTTACGTGTAATGTATAGTAGTTATAAGGGTCAAGTGTCGGTGAGGCTAGAGGAAAAATCATCCTGCTGGAAAAATTGTAAGTATGTAGGTAGTTATATCAAGATTCCAAATGAAGTGAATCTAAATAGCAAAACATGGTTTTTATTCACTGTAGCTAACATCTCTTTTCTATTATACCAGTGAGAAGAAGCTCATTACAGATGCTCTTAATAAAAATCAGTTTTTGAAGAGACTGGATCCTCAGCAGATTAAAGACATGGTAGAATGCATGTATGGAAGAAACTACCAGCAAGGGAGTTACATTATTAAACAAGGAGAACCAGGAAACCACATCTTCGTGCTGGCAGGTGGGTTTCACAGATTTTTCCAGTTACCGTATAATAAATATTTTGCCTATAGTCTTATGATTTTTGCAAACCTATATAAAAATGCAAAACAGTTTGTTTTGTTTGTAAAAAATGTAACAGACTGAGCTCATGAAATAGTAATAGTGACCTAATCATGATGATAATATTTACTGAATGCTTTCTATTTGTCAAGCATCTCGTGAGCACTTAATAGAGAGATCTCATTTCATCTTCTCATCAACTTTATTAGGCAAATGCTATTATTTCCATGTTGCTAATATAGACTATGTCACAGAGAGGTTAGCCAAGGCCGCACAGGTCCTAGAGGTGGGATGCAAACTTAGGCAATCAGACTCAAGAATCCACTCGCTCAACAACTACGAAAAGTTGTTTCCATTAAAAGTGTTGCTTGTGTTGACATTTTTAGGTGATTGTACCAGAAAAATGAAAACAATTATATTTCTGGTCCTGTAAAATATTTTGGTTATATACCAATGATTTAAAAAGATAATTTAGGTACATTTAGCTAACAGACAAATCAAATGGAATGCCTTAAAATAAAAATTGGTGTATTTAGAACCACTCAAATGATTTCCTTTATATATGATCACTTGAATATGCTTATATGCTGAAAAGATTATAATAGTTAGATGGGCAAAGGATTTATTTCTCAAATGCATGTCAAATGCATATGTCTAACAGTGATACACAAAAACATTTTTTTTAAGATATAGAAGTAAGAAATTATTTGAATAAGGCTTATGGTTATTGAATGTTTTGTCAAATTCTGAATTGCCCTAACTTTTTGAGTTTTAAGGAAAAAAGGTAAACTGGCTTACCCAGATAGAGTGGTAACTTGAGATGCCCCGTGGCCTTCTATTCAGCATTATAGTTCCTGGCAATCTAAGCAATGCATTTTTTCTTTTTTTTTCCTTTTTATTTATTTATTTATTCATTCATTCATTCATTTAGTTAGTTAGTTTATTGGGGTAACTGGTTAATACAATTATATAGTTTTCAGGTGTACATTATAATTTGACATCTGTATATTCTATTGTGTGTTTACCACCCAAAGTCCAGTTTCCTTCAGCTACCATATATTTGATCCCCTTTACGTACTCCACCCTCCCCTACCCTCCTATATTTGACCCCCTTTATCCCGTCTACCTCCCCCCTCCTCTCCCAGCCCTTACCTTCTGATAACCACTAGTCTATAGTCCATGTCCATGCGTCTCTGTTTGTACTGTTCATTTGTTGCTTTTAGGTTTATATCTCACATAAAAGTGATATTATGTGACTTTCAATTTTTTCTGTCTGGCTTATTTTGCTTAGCATGATTATCTCAAGGCCCATCCATGTTGTCGCAAATGGCAGTATTTCATCTCTTCTTATGGCTGAGTAATATTCCATTGTATATATGTACCACAGCTCCTTTAGCCAATCATCTATTGTAGGACGCTTCGGTTGCTTTCATGTCCTGGCCACTGTGAATAATGCTAAGCAATGCTTTTTTAAAATTTATTTTAAAATTACTTTTATTATAGCCTCAGTTAAACTTATATAAACATAATACAAGCACATTTAGATATATCTCTTAAACAACAAGAACCCCAGAATAAATGTATAAGATGAATATTAACTAAGATTACAGACCAATGCAATTTAAGTTAACATTTATATGATGGATGATGTTTAGTTTCCGTAAAGTCACTTTTTACAATTAGACTCTGAGTTTGGCATGTTCCAGTGAACAAATGCTAATTCAGTGATCTTGCCACTTCTTAAGCAATGCTTTTATGATTCTTGTTTACTTGGAGTCTTAAGTGAAGGGCAGAAGTTGCCTATCCAAATAAATTAATAAATATATGTTATTCTAATTGTAGTATATAAAATATTATCTTTATATACTTCGATTTTTTTAAACAACCCAGTTTCATAATTATTGGTTTGTATTTTGCTATCTACGTCTTTGTAGGCACTCTTAAAATTATACAGTCATTTCCAAGTAATTGTTTTACCCGAGAAGCGAACTATAGGCTTAATTTAGCCAGCCTTCAAGTTTTGGGGGATAGGTGATCCAGAGAAAGTTTTTGCCTCTCTCAGTTTTTCTCTTGGCCATTTCACTTCTATTTTAGCAACACTAGAACATTCTAGCAAGAGAAGATAGACCATTAAGTCAACAAATATTTGTGGAACCTGCTAGGAAAGGATGAGAAACTCATATCTGCCCATCTTGTTCCTTGCCAGTAAGTGATGAAAGACTTAGGGAGAGAAGAGTTTGAGCAGAAGTCAGCATTAATACAGCCATTCAAATCATGGCTATAGCACACATGGAAATGAAAATGGGACAGTTTCTTGTTTGAATTAAGAACTGAGTTGCCTGATATAATTGATTGAGCAAATTAATTTATTAATTAAAAATCTCCCTTTATAAAATATAGAATAAATAGCAAATAGTAAATTATATTTAGCTTAAATGTTTGATATTCTATATATTTCTTCAGTATTGCTCATCCTATGAGCCATAACCAATTAGAAAAAAAAAACTTGAAATGCATTAAGATCCATGAAACCAACTTGACGGTACCATTAAGTGGTTTGGATGGAAAAGAATTTAGTTGTAATGAGAAGTTATTAATTTTTTTCATATCTAATTTGTAGGATTTGGAGCTAAAACAGACTTTATTTATTACTAGACTGTAAGTTCTATCAGAATCAATATCTTTTCTGTTTTGTCCACTCTGTCTCTCTGGTACCTAGACCAATTCCTGGTAAAACCTAGGTGCTCGCCTCAGATTTGTTGATAGGACAGATGGATCGAGACAATCTAGAGATACTTAGCGGTGAGTTAGAGAAGGAATTTCTGCAAGAGAAAGAGCATAACTCCACCATTTGTCTTCCTCTGAGAATATAGGTCTTTTTTGCATATGATTTTGGTTAGGTAAGGTTTTATCTGCATTCGTTCAATGGGAAAGGAGAATAGAATTTCCAGGGAGGAAAATTGTGAGGAGGTTGTCCGAAGTGCTGCCTCTTCTTCCCCCACCTTTGCCTAAAAAAGATTACTGCCAAGCATTCTTTTTTTTTAAGACTGTTTTTTTTTTTTAAATAGTTTTAGTTTTACCAAAAAACAAACAAAAAAAAAAAAACAAAAAAGAGAGAGAGGGAAATGTAGAAATTCTCCATATATCCCCTACCCCCCACACATCTATAGCATCTCCTATTATCAGCATTACTCACCAGAGTGGTACATTTTTAAAAATTGTTTTAATTAATTAAAACCAATGATGGACATATATTGATGCATCCTAACCTCCCATAGTTCACAGTTTATCTTACGGTTCATTCTTGGTATTCTTCATTCTATGGATTTAGACAAATGTATAATGACATGCATTGTTCTTTATAATATCATACAGAGCATTTTCATTGTCCTAAAAATCCTCTGTACTCTGCTTATTCATCTCCTTTCATTCTGCCCCTGACAAGCATTCATCTTTTTTTCACCATAGTTTTCCATTTTCCACAACGTCATACAGTTGGAATCATACAGTATGTAGCCTTTTCAGATTGGCTTCTTTCACGTAGTAACATGCATTTAAGATTCCTCCATGTCTTTTCATGGTTTGATAGCTCATTTATTTTTAGCACTGAATAATATTCCATTGTCTGGATGTACCACTGTTTATTTATCTAGTCACCTAATAGAGGACATTTTGGTTGCTTCCAAATTTTGGCAATTATGGTTAAGCTGCCATAAAAAATCTGTGTGTAGGTTTTTGTGTGGACATAAGTTCTTATGAGTAAATATCAAGTAGTGTGATTGCTGGATTGTGTGGTAAGAGTATGTTTAGTTTTATAAGAAACCACCAAACTCTCTTCCAAAAGGGCTGTACCAGATGGCATTCTCACCAAAAATATATGAGTGTTCCTTTTGCTCCACATCCTTGTCAGCATTTGATGATGTCAGTTTTCTGGATTTTGGTGATTCTAATAGGTGTGTAGTGGTACCTTTTTAAATTTACATTTCCCTGATAACATATGATGTGGAGTGTCTTTTCATATGCTTATTTGCCACCTGTATATCTTCTTTGGTGAGTGTCTGTTAAGGTTTTTGGTCCATTTTTCAGCTAGGTTGTTCATTTTAAGAGTTTTAAGAGTTCTTTATATATTTTATACAACAGTCATGTATCAGATTGTCTTTTGCAGTTTGTGCTTTGTCTTCTGATTCCCTTGATATTGTCTTTCTCAAGCACTCTTCTCAGTGACTTCCACTTATTAGCTCATTTCAGTGAACAAGGGGTTAGGCAACTACTGTGGTATAGTAAAGTAACTTACCCAAGGCACACAGCCTTGACTAGTCAGAACCAGGCAGTCTGACTGCAGGGCCAGGGCACTTCTTAGTTATGACAAGTGCGTCCTTCTATCAGTGTGAACAGCTTTGTTGTGTTTTCAAGATATGCAGTAATTATTGTGTTTCTTATACAAGAGAAATCGTTTTATGTGCTACATTTTTTATGGGGTAGAATGAATTTTAAATAAAACATTTGCCATCCACTGCTCAGAGGAAGAATTTTGTAACAGTGATAATATTAACAATAGCTAACACTTAATGGCATTTACTATGTGCGAGCCATTGTTTTAAGTTCGCTACTAATATTAATTTCTTTATATTGCACAACAAACACGTGAAGTAAATATTATTATTATCCCCATTATTGACAAGGAACCTCAAGCAGAGAGGGTAACTCTCTCAAGACAAACCAGCTAAAAGTGGCAGAACTGGTTTTAGTCTGCATTCTTAAACACTTTATTATAATGAGAATCATAAGATACCTTAACTGTATGCTTTGTGTAATTTCTGATTTTTTTTTTTAATTTATGGAATTCAGGAAGATTTTGATTATTATTATTTTTAATTCTACTTGATAGAGGGCCGATTAGAGGTATTCCAAGGGGAGAAATTGCTATCATCCATCCCTATGTGGACCACGTTTGGGGAACTAGCCATTTTATACAACTGTACAAGGACCGCCTCTGTGAAAGGTAACAGGAGATGAAATGCTGTATTTTTAAATTGTTATACGATGTTAAAGATAATCTAGTAGAGTCACTATTGCATCCTGATTCAGTCTATTTTGTCTCCCATTGTGACCCATATACTCTTATTAATAGAAATGCTATGCTTATAAAAGGATTTATATTGAAGCACTTGCCAAAGTAAGTCAAGTCTTAAAGAACTTTTTCATTGGATACCTGTATATAAAGTATGAACATGGCTTTAAACTAAATGATTTCAATATTTGCTTTAATTGCTATTTCCCTTTTTTACTGTGTAGATGTCTACCACTTGCTCATCCAGAATGTTTGCTTTCCATTCTCTATGAGATTCTGGCCATGTTATAAACCAAAAAAATTAATTAAACCAATGAAAATGTATAAATGTCAAAAGGGGTATGAGGTAATTGATTAATGAGAGTTTTCATGAATGACTTTTGAGATTAGTTTAAAAGTTTCTTCTTAAGTTTTGACTTTATTCAATCTTGAGTTTTCTTCTGAGTTACTTAGATGTGGTGTTTCTCAGGGTTTGGGACTGGGTGACAGGTCTCAGCACTGCTGCAGTATTTGATAGAAATGCAGATTCAGGGTCTCACACTAAACCTGAATCAGAATCTCTGGCAATGGGCCCCGGGTATCTGTATTTTTAAGAAGAATGTCACGATGACTGATTCACGCAGAGATCCTTAAACTGTATTGGCTCTCTTTACCAACAGTCTAAAAAACATAAAAAGACACAAAAACATACTCATACACCCAGAGATCTTTAACTTTCAATTATCTGCTTATAAATTCTTCATTCTCTAGATTAACAACAGGCTGACTGGCTTTCTCTTGTGTCACAGCACAAGTCTGAAACATATCCTGCATAATTGGGAATTGCAAACTAACTTTAATATCATCCTAAGGAAAACATAATTAGAAAGGAAATCTTTTGCTACTCAATTCCAAACCATGGTTCATATCAAAGCCAAAAATGATTTTATAAAATTATCTACTATTTATATCACTGCTGCTTTTTATTTGCATTTTTAATAATGCATTTTTCCAAGAACTACTATTTTTGAGAACATAAAAATTTATTGATTAACATTTTTCTATGTTTTCTTAATATAGAGCTAAATAATATTTTATTATTTTCTTGATTTTTTTCCTAAAGCTATTACCAGTGCTAAAACTTGGGCACTAGATCGAGAGGTATTCCAGAATATAATGAGAAGGACAGCTCAAGCTAGAGATGAACAGTACAGAAACTTTCTCAGAAGGTAAGAATAATACATTGTATAAAAGAGAAGGTGATGTAGCCATATTGTGGATATGTTGGTTTTATCAGATTATTTCATCATAGCTTCTCTTAGAAATTTTCTGCACGATTAAACCTAGAAGTATTTCTTTGCAGTAAATGCCACTATATATAAAAAATTATATTTAATTCCCATTAGCCTTGTTCACTGATTTCTTTTGCTAATTTTGCATTATATTGATGGAGTCGTTGAATGTAATGTAGAAAAATGTGCTAAAAATCCTAAAATATTCACATGAGTTGCTCAGTTGACTTTGAAAAATACCCTATATTTTGGAAGAAGGTAGCAAAAGATAATCTTTCTAATAATGCTTTACTTAGAATAATATTAACATTCATTTATTTTATTATCCTTACTTGCTTTACCTGAGACGTTCTTTTTCTTGGGTAAAGAATAGCCACACCATTGCCTAGCTACACCGTCTTCCAGGTTATTATATTTATAGGAAATGAACATGCCAAAAATGTTACTATGCTTGCCATGATGGCATGGAACCTTGGAACACGCTTGGTTGTGAACTGCTTTATACCTCTATTTAGATACATCAAATTATAGAGAAACAAATACCTACATAAGTGGAAAAGTCAGTTATACATTAAAAATGTTTCTTAGAAAGTATGTTTCATATTTAAACTATCTCTGTGTCTTTTGTGGGAGTTTTGACAGTCTCTGAAACTGTAATACATACTGTAATGAGGTGTTACCTATGACAAGTAGTAATAATAAAAAATCTCACAGTTTCCAAAATTAAATTCTAAGTTCTTTTTAAGTATAGTAATTTTATCTTGCATAATTAGCCTGCAGAACCAATGATTTTAGGGCTGTACAGGGCCTTGAATATAGTGAGGACACAATAAATGTTGAATGAACGCATTGTTGATCAGTGGAACATTGCAGGTGTTGAGGTTTCTCATAGAGAATCTTTCTGATTTACTCTCCCAGAGTCAACAATGACTCCTGGTAGAGCTGCAGTAATGATAAGCAGGTGCCTTACCTTTATACCAACCAATGCTTTAGCAATTTAGGGTCTACGTGAATATAGGGGATCTCAAAATCCAACAACTGAGCAACACAAGTCAGCATTTAAAGCTAATGAACTGCACTTATGCAAGGGCAAAAAAAGGATAAATAAATAAACCAGTGCCCATGGGTTGCATTTGAATGTCAGATAAAACCTGAAACTCTAGGTGTAGCAGTTCATTCCGTTGGAGTCTAGTATGTTCTCTTAGTGGCAGGAGCTCAGAGAATTTACTAGTACATATTTCTTCCTTCTTTTCTTCTTCCTTTTGTTATCTCATTCATGCATTCAGTCAACAATTACTTCTTGCCAAGCCCTAAACATTGTGGATTCAGTGGTGAACATGATAAACCTGCTCTCTGCCTTCATGGAGGGGAGACAGACAAAAGATTTTTCCTCACATCAATTTCCTCACCAATCCCCAAAGGTATTAGTTTACAGGGGAGAATTTTCACTGACATCATAGATCCCAGTGTGGACTAGAAGTAGAACTTTCATGACAGGCATGTGTTAATCAATGATGAATTCTGGTTACTCTTTTACTTTTTCATTAATGGGGAGACATATCAGAGAAATACATTTCTATTTGTTTCATAATACACAGTAAGCTCTTTCTTTTTCCACTTATATCTTTTTACTATGAAGTATCTGATGTCTATAAATGACACATAGTACATAGTGTAATTTATAAAACATAATAACAAGATGAGCACATCAAGTTACTGTTCAATCCAAGAAGCAGAAAGTTAGCAGTGTAGTTGGAGTTCTCATGTGCTATCCCATGTCTTTCCATTTCATGAATATTTGGAATAGCATCATTTTTTCCTTAGAGGTGTTAAATTTTAGATGGTAAGAAAGACATATTTATCTTATAGAAATCTTATTAACAGACCTGAGTAAAAGTGGGTATTGTCGAGGAGAAATTTCTTGAATAGAACAATTTAATCATATTAATTGGTTAATCATACTGAGTGGAATTTCTGATTTTTTTAAAAAATAATTTTTAATATTCTATTTCATTTTCTCTGTATTATTATTTGTAAAGATATTTCTATTACATGCCTCTGGCTGTCATTACTTTTAAAAGACAGCATAGTATAACTAATAATCAAAGATCATTTCCATGCTAATTCCTATATTTCCCCCTGGATTCAGTCTTTACTTAATTATAAGGAGTTAGGTGAGAATCTTATCCCCCTTCTGGAAGCAGAGCTCTTCACCCATGCTAATAAAAGAGATATTGAGATGTGGAGAGAAACACATTTCTAGAAGTGATTCACTTTGAAAATGAACAAGAAATGTAATGTTTTTTTTCCCCCTAAATAGACAAAATTTGATTTTTCTCTTTATGCTATCTTATTTTTATTTGACTATGATAAATGTCTGAGATTATATGTGTTTACATAATTTTAATGTATTTGAAATTCAGTTATTTATGTGTAATACATTTGGAGGTTTACTTTGGAAAAATGAAAGTGCGTTTTTTAAATGAACGTAAAGATTTTAAACTAAATGTATAGGTATTTATAGTTTAATTTGGGAAGATAATGAAATAAATGTTTCTTTTTAATTTTGAAGTGTATCCTTGCTGAAGAATTTACCTGAAGACAAATTAACCAAGATCATTGACTGCTTGGAAGTGGTAAGAAATTTTAAAGCAAAAAATATATTTCGTCAAGAGATTGTATAATCTAGTCATTATTAGCACTGTAAATGAATAGAAAGGAAAAGATGGTACATCACCAGTCTACTGAGACAAGGAGGTTTTTTTCTATAGTGAAAAATGTTAGGCCAATTCACACTGAATTAAGGGGCTGAGACAGCTTTAGGCAACTCTTATGAAATGTATAAAAGGAAATTGGATTTGCATATGTAAAGTGACATTTGATTTACATATTTTAATCTTTTTAGTATATTTCATAAAATTAATCTGCCTTACTCAAGAAGCATTTGATTTTCTGCAGTTAACACCACAATCTCTTATAGTTTTCATAGTATAAAGGATTCAGTGATACATAATTGGGAAATGGAGTAGAGAAATGGTATATTGCAGCTTTTGGTGACAGGCTTCTGAATTAGGTTATGAAATGCTCCATACTTGAAAACTCTATGTCATGAAATGACACTAGGAAAAAAAAAACAATTCTAATTGTTTATAGGGAGGGGGGAGGTAGATGGGATAAAAGGGGTCAAATATGTAAAATAAATAAATTTTTTAAAAATAAAAATAAATAATAATAATAAAAGAACCTGCACTTAAGAAGCACTTTACTTATTTTAATATCTAGGGGAAAATGGCATGTTGGAATGTATTAAAAATCTCATATTAGGCATCACCTCGATGATTGGTTATAGTCCAAGACTAGTCACGTCTTTTTGTGAATAAGGCATTTAGGACATGTTCTTTGGATTCTAATGATATGTATTATATAAAAATCTCTTCAGATTTCACAGATTAAAATCCAAAGCAAATAACCTCTCCCTAATTGAAACCAAAACGGCTTTTCCGGAACTTAAAGGAATTTAAGGCATAGTAAAGAAGTCCCATGTAGACTCTAAGCTTTATAAAGCTGTTCTCAGGAGGAGACTAAATAAATAAATAAATAAACCCTACAAGATTGATATTGACAGACAGATTCATTCCTCTGTCAATCACAATATACAATGTAAACTAATACCTGTTGAGAAGGGAGCACTAACCATTTTATTCCTAAGTGTGACACCAGTAATGTTTCCATTTACAATTCATGGACCCCATCTAGCAGTTTATCAAGGACAGGCCATGATGACACAGTGCCTGGTCTTGTGTCCCCAGAGTGTTCAGATATGAAGTCATTTTCAAGAGGACTGCTTGCCCTGCATCTCTTGGGATTTTCCCAGTGTAATATAACCCAATGACAGATGTTACAAATTAATAATTCATCCTAATTTTTGAGTGTGTGTGTGTTTTTTTTTAAAAAAGCTGGAGAGGCCCTATATTTTTTGTTAACTGAAGAAATCTGTTTTTAATATAATACTAATAGAGTAGATTCACCAGAGGGGAATTCCATGCTGACAGCAAATATTAAAATTTAGTATCATTAAAAATAAATGGTAAATTAGACTTATTTATAGCAGCTGCAGGCAACAGCTACAGAATATATAGATGGGGGCTCAAATCCAGTATTAATTAACACACAATTCAAATTTGAAAGTCTCATCTTTTAAAACACCCTAGAAAGGCTTTATTGTATCTCAGAATTTGCAGACAGCAGCGCAGTTTATAAAGGGCTCTTTATTCATACCTGGCAAACAAATGTGACTCTGTAACGTGTGAAACTTCTCAAATGTGAAAGTGATTAACAAGGGAGTAATGAGATCTATTTAGCGCTAAGAAAAGCACATTATTTACCAGCATAGCTTGGACTAATGACCCATCACTAGGGTCCTGACAACAGCCAATCGCTATTGCATTGGAGTTATGACAGAGCACCCGCTGACTTCCAGGACCAGCTGTCCCATAAACTGGCTCCGTAATCTTTGAGAAAAAACAGGCTAAATCTGGCATGCTATTTAGGAATTGATTTGGGAGTTTTTACAATTTTTGTGTGGGGATGGGGAAGGGGAATTGTAACTTCCTGTCACCAAGCAGTTGATCCGATGTGTTTGTTAAGACTGACTGTTGAACTCCTAGACCAAATGGCCCCAATTATGTAGTGTTAGAATAACATTTCTTGCTTTAGCTCATCTCTGGAACATTCAGTCCTAGAGGCAGATATTGTCTTTAAACCTCTTCTTGGGATCTGAAGGGAAAAGGAGAGTGAAAATAGTACCAACACATTCACTGGTGTGCTTTAAGAGTTAACTAACGAACATTGAACATCGAACATCGAACATCGTAAAGCATGATAAAAATTCCAAATGCAGTGTAGCTCTTAATGACAATGAAAATGGTAATGTGACATATGCACCTGGCAGTTGTGTTGTACGGAAGACAAGAGCAGAAGGAGTTTCTGCTTCCCCACATGGTGATCAATCCAGGAAACATGGGATTGGACTGTGTGGTTGATGGAAAAGTCCCCTAACTCTTTGTTACTGAGCTTTGATACTTAACCTAGTGACCCTCCCCACTGCAACTCTGACACACCATCTTACACAAAACTGAGGTGTGGCGGAAGTAGGGTAGGGGCGGAGCAGTGTGGAATGTCCTTGCCCTACTCAGGTCACTGTTAGTGCTGCTTAAAAGGCAGATGGCCAGCTACTACTTCACAGAAACTCTGGTGAAGTAGGGACCCAGAAATCCACATTTAAACATTTCAACTGTGCAATTCTTGCTCTTATTAAAGTTTGAGACACACTAGTTTAAAGTTATGAACAGAAAATGCATATTTAGAGTTTGCTATAGTCTGCCTCTTCATTCAGGAATTTTTCTTTTTATTTTAATCATTTTTTAAAAGTTTAGCATTTCTTTAGTTCCTGATTACACTTGCAGAAGCCAGAGGGTTTTTCTCATTTTAATGATTACATGAAGAGCCATAAGAAAGTTGAGATAATTGTGGATTTTGCCACAGTTTATGGTCCAGTTATTTAAAGGCTGGGCAGCTAGTTGTAGAAAGTTCACTAGTCTGAAGTCCAGAGATTAGGGTTTGTGGTCAAGCCTCTGTCAATAGCAGCCATCATTAAATTATGGTGGGCATTAGTGTTTTCTAATCTACAAAATAAGAGGTGGTGGGCCACATCTCTACAGGCTCTTTTAATGTTTTAATTACAGAATTCTATTCAGTTGACTTACCCAAATCAGAAGAATTTCTGTCAGTTTTCATTTTGTAGGTTCTGGTTCTGGTTCTTTGTAATTTAGTAATCAGGTACTAAATTATGGTTGATAAAGTCCACTGATCAAGTTGTATTTGCTTTAAATTTCTAAGGTATTTTAACTATTGTGCTTGGACCAACAAAACACTGCTGGTAACAACCCAAATAACTGTACATAGTTTTTAAAGTAACCAACTTGGGTACAAAGTCACATAATGCACAGAATGTGTGTGTGCATGTACGCCCTACACTGATTGTGTATTATCAGTACTTCTTTGTAATGAAGATTTCCAGCCACACCTTAATTACTCTAAGGAATTCATAGGCTTGCTTCTTTGTCTCTGTCCTTCAAAAAAAAAAAAAAAAACCCTTAGGTTTTTCTTCTAGTTTTATGTATTCTATTTACAGACACTGGGGCTCTAGCATCTTGTTAGAATGAGCATTTTCTTTACAGTGAAAAAGTCTTTCCATCTTCCGCTGTTGCTGTTTGTATAGTTTTCTTCTGACTTCTACCTCTCAGTCTGTCCTGGAATTATTTCCTTATTTTTCCCTTTTGCCATACACTCTGTAGCTACTCTCCAGGTTTCTGGACATCTTCTTTTGAAACATCTTTTTCAGACTGTGGGTCACAATTCATTAGTAGATCATGAAACCAAATTAGAGGAACACTTTTAAAAAATATACTTACTATTTTTAAAATAGTAAATATAAGCATTGTTTGGAAAAACGTTTCAATTTTATACAAATGTCTGTATTTGTGCATGCTCATGTGTGCGTATTTGGGTGTACATATAAAATGTATTTTTTACTGTAGAGTGAAAAACGCTTGAAAATATTTGCTCCACAGGATAAGGTCTATGGCTTCTTGGTCCTCTAAGGAACTCCTCTACAACGTAACCACAGCACAATAACCACACAGTTTGCATTTCTCTTTTTGGTCTTGGTAACTACTGTGGCTAGACTGGCTACGCTCCCCAGTTGACAAATACTGCCGTCTAGCATCATAGCCAGGACTTACCACTATATATTTTTGGTCTGACCTACATCCACAGCCTTTTCTGATCTATGAAGTTACTGTCAACACACTGGGAGGTATTATTTATCTTTCTCCCATGGTTTTGGGTGACAAAGAATCACTCCTGGAAAAAATACCACTAGGAAGGTTGCCCTTTAAGAAACAACAAAACTCTTTCTCAGTGTTCCCTTTCAAGCTTATCCCTTTTAAATAATCTGACCGACAGGAATTAAAGCTGTGCATCCGCACACACCCAAATGTCTTTATAATAACTGAAAAATAGCACTTCAGAAATTCTTCACGTTTCTGTGCTCCATGTGGGGAATGGGGACAGAGACTGAGATGGGAATGGGAGAGACTGAAGAACAGCCTGAAACATGAACATCTAACATGACACTGGCAGTTTCGGTAAAGAGAACTGAACATTAGCTACATACAGAAGATACCTGGGTGGTGGCATTGTGGGCACCCACTTAACCTCCCAGGGTTATAGTCATCTCAATTGTAAAATCAAGCTTATATGTTGTGGTAAAGCTAAAATGAGAAAGAATAAGAATTGGAGTAAGCAAACTGTGATGCAAAAGACTTGAAATATTGTTTTCCAACTAAAACAGAAGTTTGTCACTTGCTTATGTAACAGTCCAAGGAGGACAGTCCCTGTTTGAAAGAGTCTTTAGAGAACACAAGCTGATGGTGACTCTGCCATTTTTATCATGGCCCCTATTCCAAGATAGGGTCATGCCATTACTGCTGGGGGAAAAGTATGAAGACACATGCCCGAAACGGTTCATGGGCCTGGCATGGAGGAAGCACACACCACTTCTGCTCAGATTCTTTTAGCTAAAGATTAAGCACGCGGCCACAGCAGGAAGGCTGAGGAGTGCAGTTCACTGTGGAAGACTCTGATGACTAGCTCACAGCCTCTTTCACAGGAATTAACAGTCACTGGGTGCTTGGTACATACCAAACGTGCCACCAAATGCTGGAGATATAGTGTCTCACCTCATCCTCAGGCAACATTAGGTGTGGTAGGTAATATAATTTTAATTTTACAGGAAAGGTAAACTGAGGTCCAGAAGATTTAAAGAACAGCTAAGCAAACCATTATCCTCTTTAATTTGGCAAACATTGAGTATTTACTATAATTCAGATGCTTTTAATGCTTCCAAACACGCACACACACGTGGTCTTTAATTGGCTTATTGTGGTAGACAGAATGGACTCCCCTAAAATATCTAGACCCTGATCCCTGGAATGTGTGAAATGTTATGTTACATGGCAGAAGGGACTTTGCAGATATAATTAAGGTTCTGGACCTTAAAAGAGGAAGATTATTCTGGATTATCTAGGTGAGCCACATATAATTCTATGAACCCTTAAAAAGCTGGGAATTTTCTCTGACTAACATCAGAGAGATGCAGCAGAAGTGGAAGTCAGAGGGATTTCAAGTGGAAGGAGAATTCCATGTGTCGTTGCTGGCTCTGAAATGTAGGCGGCATCTGTGCAAGGACTGGACAGAGAGAGGCCTCTGGGAGCTAAGGAGCAGCCCCCGGCAGCCAGCCAGCATGTAGGGGCCTTACCCTACAGCCACAAGGAACTGAATTTTGCCAGCATCCTGATTAAACTTGAAAGTGGATTTTTCCCTGGAGCTTCCAGGAAGGAACACAGCCATGACGACACTTTGAATTCAGTCCTGAATGACCCAATACAGAGAAATCCAGTTGAGCCACACTGTGCCTGGACCCTCTGACTCACAGAGACAATAAATGGGTGTTGTTTGAAGCCAGTAAGTGTGATTATTTTTTTCAGCAGCAGTAGAAAACTAGTGTGCTTCTTTTCTCTAAATTTTTGAAGGTGAATATTCTTATTTGAACTTTATGGATTGATGGAAGTGAAATTCGCTGGAGAACTGGGATTTGAATCTGTATCTGTTTGGCTTCAAAGTAATTTTTCGCCCTAAGATATGCTTCTTTCCATAAGAGGTTGAAATGTATTGTAAAATGTACATAGTGCTATGTAAATAAAAGATATAGTTATTAGTATTAGGAGTAATATTGATTCTATAAATTTAAATAGGTTTTAAGAGTAAGTGACCAAAAAAGATATTGAAATATAGTAGACATGAAGGTAGTTTCATTTAAATTTTACTTTCAAATCTAAAAGAAAAAGAAAAGACAGCTCTTATGTTGTTAATTAGGCCTTTTTAAAAAAATTGAACAAGCCCATTTTTGCTTGTATAAATGATTAAGAGATCCATTTGAGTTCTGTGACTTTGAGACAAAATCACATTAAAGCAAAGCAGGAGTGGACAGTTTAATGCATCTTTTGTTTTCCAAGAGACTGAATTGCTCTCTTGGTCTGACAGGTTGGATGAATTTTTTCTACCCAAGAATTCTTCCATTATACACACATATGTAAGGGAAACAAAGAAATAAGTGACAGTTTGGGATTTTGTGTGGATAAACCTGCACTGAAGAACAAAATTTACATGTGAAAAATTCTATTAATCTTTTATAATGATAAATCTTTGGGGAAAAAAATTCATATGAAAAAGCTAGTTACTGTGTATGTAGAATTTCCCCAACCTTTGCTCTTCAAGAAATTAGAAACTGAGGCTGCTATTCCCAATGTCCATAGAGGATAATATTTTCAGTTTATTAGAGAATAATTTGTTCTTTTTCTAAACTCTAGACCTAGTTTCAGGCTGAGGCAGATCATTAAACAGTTTATCTTTAGATGATTTAGGTGAAAGCTGCCTGTATATCAGTGATTATTGTTCTGCTCTCATTTCTCTTCATATCTTCAGTCTCCATGCCTGAAATTCAGTATTCCAAGTGATTTTGTTTTCTGTGAAAGATAAACATGAATGCAGGTAATAAAGCAAAAATCTTCTTGCTTTTCCATAGTTTATGACTGCAGTATCTTATAAGATTACAGTTACAGTAGCAAAAAATAAAAGAAACAGGTGTAAATGACCATTTTAAAGACACGAGGAGTTCTATTTCATGTGAGTCAT
Source organism: Pteropus medius (assembly GCF_902729225.1). NCBI lineage: Eukaryota > Metazoa > Chordata > Mammalia > Chiroptera > Pteropodidae > Pteropus > Pteropus medius. Next base: position 28,208,820 of record NW_024351730.1, on the reverse strand, counting down.
CATCTTTAGTACATCTTCACTGGACCTAACCTTTTCTTTTTCTCTCATCCCAATAGGAATACTATGATAAAGGAGATTATATTATACGAGAGGGCGAGGAAGGAAGTACCTTTTTCATTTTAGCCAAAGGAAAGGTAAATATTAATTATTACTTAAAGTAAATCAAAAAGTCCTTCTAAATTAGTTTTCCATAAATGCAACTGTGTTCTGCATTGAAGTGTAAGAAGTCCTCTGCATTGAACGGGTAAAGGAACTTCTGCTCAGAAGGATCTGATGGGATTTGGTCTGAACACTGGGTTTGGGGTGATCGATTCCAGCTGAGACGATAACTTCCTAGTGACCTTAGCAAGTCACGAGACCTTTTTGGATCTCATTTCATTGTGTATAAAATGACTGGATTATTTCTAAGATCATTTCTAGCTATAAGTGTGTAGTTTTCAGTCAGTCTGAGGGTCCATGATCAGGGCTGGAACACTTTCCCATCCAACAGGTATGACAAGCAGCAGATAGTGGAGAATGAACTCAGTAATTGTAGACAGCAATGGTTAGGCATCAAGCTATAGAACAGTTTGGCTCAGGACTTCATACACAATAGCTCGAATTGATTTAGATGCTGATGAAAACTTTATACTAATATATATAATAGATCTTTTTCTTTACCTAGATATTGACTGGATAGCATGTTGCCAGTTGTTCCTGTGTTAATTCTTAACAATGGTCCTCAGACACAAAAAAACAAACAAACAAAAAACCCCACCATTTGTCAAATTTAAAAGAGTAAAATCTCGAGCACCTGTGTCTGTAAGCTGTCAGATTTTTACAAATGTTCTCTCTTTCATGCAAATATTTCTCATCAGAGAGTCAGGTACTGTCCCTTTGTAAACTGGTTGGTGGTTGAACTTTGAACTGGGCCCCCAGTGAAGGAAAAATAAATTAACAAAATAGTTTTAAATCTCAGAAACTCTTCATCACTCAGAACCAATTTTATCGTTTCTCCTCAACCTGGATCCCATGCTTTAAAAGAATTCTGGCTAATAAACAAATTGAATTTAAAATTTTTTTAAATTCATCGTGTCTTCGATAAATGCGAATCAGAATTTCTAATCAGCATGAAGAACCCTTGTTACCATGTTGAATTGGAATAATTCTAGCCACAAACAAGGAAGACTGAAGTTTTTGTTTGGTTCTGTTGTGGAGGTTCTTAAACCTTCCTGGGCTGTGGATCACCATGACCTGTGAAAGTTTGTGGACTCTTCTTCATATCCACAGTTTTTCATTCCGTTTTAGAGGGTACATAGGAGTCAGTGAGACAGTTTGTAAACACCAGATTCAGAACTCCTGATACTCAGCCCTGTTCTGATTAATTTGTCAACTATTTGGCATTTTGAAACAATCAGATTTCCTATAGGACAATTATTATTTGCTTTAAATATCCCTAGGAAAAAGTCACTGGATTCACATAAAAATTTTTTAGTTTGGGAGGTGGGGTTCGAACAGAGCATCTTCCTCTCAGAGAAGTAGAGTCATTTGATTGGTTAAGTCACAGGATTTCTTAGTCGATCCAGGCTTGTTTTTTTATTTGCTCAGGCAAGTTTGTATAGAGCTGGAGGGTCTGGTTGAAGAGATATGTGCTCAGATTTTCCTTTTTTCTTCTCTTTCTTTTTAAATGTTCAATGTAATTTAGGTAAAAGTCACCCAGAGTACAGAGGGCCACGATCAACCACAGCTGATAAAAACACTGCAGAAAGGAGAATACTTTGGAGAAAAAGCTCTTATCAGGTGAATCCATGACTTTATACACCATACTAAAATAATTCTTTGATTGTTTTTGTATGTGCAACTACTCATTTGTCAAATTGAGCTGCCAAATTAATGGCAGCCAAAGTTCAGGAATTAAAAATTATAAAATGACTTCTAAAAAACTTCATTATTATGCAAGAAAAAAGTGAATCTCAGAGTACTATTTTTTGCATAGGAAATAAATCGGAAAGTCTTAAGTTTGCTAGTGAAAATAAGGTGCTCTTTTAAAATTTTTAGTTTAAAAAAGAGTAAGAGAAAGAGATTAAAGAAATGGAAATTATAATTTTCTCTTAAGAATGAGTTTTTATATTTCCAGAGTTTGAAATGTTGCCCCATTTCCCCCTTTTAAAAGTATCAAATAATGACTTTATATGTTTTGTGTGCTTTTTAATCATCATGACAAAAGTTATATTTTCTTAAGAATTTTTATTAACTAATTTTACAAGTTTTAGAAACAATCTAAAACAGTATATCTGAAATTTCTACCCGAACCTTAGGTCTTTTGAGGTATAAATTTATTTAGTGTTGATCTAACTTACAGAAGAAATATTTTCAAAAGTTAATCAAATAGCTCAGGAGGCACTTTGTACTTCCTGAAACTCAGAAAACAACCTCAAGTCTGAAGAAATACATTTTTGTAAATGTAAATAACTTTATAAAAGATCAAGTTAAAGTTTTGAGCAAAACCTTCTTTTGGAATCTTATGTGTTTTTAAATGAATACTTGAAATTAGTTAAGAAACCCTTACAATTTATATTATAACTAAATGCTTTCTTTTCATAAAATAAGTAAAATTAAATACTTATAAAAAGGAGTAGATTTTCTCTTTATCTACCTTCCTCCTAACTTTTGTCTAGAAAGCCCCAGTTCCGTTGATTTGTATGTCAGGATTACATAAGGACAGAGCAAAGAAAAAGTGTTTAGAAATTAATATCTGAAGACAAATTTTGTTATTTAAAAATTATGAAGCTTTTATTTTTTATAATAAAATCTAACTATATGGCTCTTATGTAGATAATTTAAAAATGAAATTTAAAGACAAATTGAATTTTTCTTTCTCATTTTCTGGCTGGTAATAAACATGTTTCAATAATAGGGAAATTTTTCTTTTTTGTTTATTTGTGACGGACTAGAATACATCCATGTAATAGAATCATGTAATGTCATTATTCAAGACTTCAAAGTATTTGTTCTTAAGATATACAGATTATTCTTCTCATACCTCCAAGCTAAAATAAAGAACTAAAGTTTGAAAGTTCAGAGAACTTTATAAATGCACTATAGAGTCAAAATAGCTCTTGAAAGGAAATATGCTGTCTGGTTTTGCTGGATATGAAATAATTTATGGTGTATGTTGCAGCTAGCAAATTACAGTGTTTTCTCATGAGAAACATAGGAATTTATATTTAATATAAACATCCAACTCCCAAAAGCATTTGAAAGCATAAAGCTAAAATCAATGAAAAGGAGAGTTGGATACAAATTTTTTTACATTTTTGTGTACTTTTATGCTATCACTTCTCAGGGCCACTGATTGTGACTCAATATTTCTTATATTCTGTGTATTTCCATGACTTGGCATTAAATAGTCCTGAGTTCTTTCAGAATTTTATATGCAAAAATAAATCCATGACACACAGTTACTATAAAAAGAATGTGTGTATTTACAAACATCTAATACTTAAAAGTGTTTCTAGAAAATATTCTAGTCAAAACGATGACACTGATAAGTGAAAAGGATGCCACACCTCTCTTTTTTGAACTCACAAATCAAATAGTTGGCCCAATCATATCTATCTATCTATCTATCTACCTATCTATCTACACATATAGATAGATATATAGATATGTACATAAATACAAGTTAAGTATAAACTACTCAGCTCCCAACCCAAAAGCTCATCAAGATGAAGTGTTTTCACTGATGTCCTCTAGCAAGGACACTGTAAACTTGTAAAAGACTGCAGTTCATGTCAGAATGTCTCTGGATGCCAGCTATATGGATAGAGGAACTTCTTTGGAATGTAGAGATGGGCTATCAAGGTTTTCTCTGTCCCATCATTAAAGGAAGATGACAGAATTATACTTTGTGTGATGCCACTTTTGATGAAGTAGCTTGGAGCATTATCAATATGCTTGCTATTCCAGGTTATGTTAAATGAATCTCAGAACACTGGATACCATATGGGTGTACCTTTTTTTCAGCATCTTTAGTTTATAACTAATAGAGGGAGGAAACTAATATAAATAAATGTCTCTAAAGAAATAGTATAGCCAATGCTTGACCCATTGGTTCTTATTAGGTTATTAAATTTACCATCGTTAGATCATATGCCATAATTTATTGCATTTAAGATATCAGTTATAAGATGCATCACTATATTATGAACCCCTGAGAAAGAAAGGCAGTGTTGTTAATTATACTATGATTCATCATTAGTCATAAGACATACTCTGATTTCAGAGATTTTAATGGAAAATATACATATTAGATTCTATGAAATGGAAACATTTAATGTTATTTAATTCACTGGGTGTTAGGGCACTAAAAACACTCTGGGTTTATTATATGTTAATTACTTGAATGTTTTTCCAATAAATTTCTTCAATCAGTTAATTTCAATTCTGCCTGCGTATTAATTAGCAATTCCCGTTGGATCAGAGGAATGCTATTTTATTTTGGCAGACACAAGCGCAGAAAGTTTCCATACACTGTTGCATTCATCGATTCCTCTCTATTCCCAGTGCAGTTATCTTCTCCTCTGAATTTCTTGTATATATAACTTTTTTGGGACACATTTCAAATCCTTTTTTTGGGAAATGGGTGGAGTATAAATTATGATATTAAAAAAAAATCATAGTTTTTGGAAGATTTAAGTGATGGTGTTTCATACAAAATAGCAGATTCCCTAATAAAAATGGATGTTTAATGTCTAACTGTAGAAAATTGACTTTCCTGTTTTTGTCTGCAGTGAAGATGTCAGATCGGCTAACATCATTGCTGAAGAAAATGATGTCGCCTGCCTGGTTATAGATCGAGAGTGAGTATACTGATATTGTTGGAGAAGGCAGGCTACTGTCACCTTTGAAGACTTGGCCTTCTGTTATTCCAAGGGCCCATCTGTCTTCTCATTCATCATCACTTGGAAATGCTGGCCAATCCTCAGCTGTGAATATATTCTATTAAAATTCATGGGAAGGAAATGGGCCTTCTGATCTGAATCTGTCTGTGGTAGTGGCAGATGCTGGCAGACTAAATATTTTGTGTGCAAAGTTTATATATAAATATCAGCAATAGATTTAAATTCTGTATCTTTCAGAGAAATAAGCTTACTAGTGCTCATGGATTTTTCCCACACAATATAGTGAATAACTTCATAATTTATTTTTAAAATGCACTAAGCAGTCAAAAATTTTTTTGAAGAAAACTTGCCTCTCTCAGACAAAATATAAATTACTCATTAGCTGCATATATTTCCAGAGAAGTTTTAATTTAACATTTATAGTAATTTGCAAGTGATATGTATCTATATTAATCTCAAAAGGTCTAGGTTATTTTTAAGTGTAAGTCTCACTTTTTGTCCTTAACTCACTTCAAATTATATTTGAATCTGGTCTTTTGGAGTTGAATATTTATTATCTAGTTATAATAAAAGAAATTAAAATATACCAAAGCTAGGCCTTTGTCTAAGAAAAGTCATAGTATAATCAAACAAATAGGGCATACTCATATGAAGTATTAGCAAAAAATAGTAAAATGACAAGAAGTATCACAAGGGGGTATATAGCTGATTGGTAATTGAATACACAACATTTATTTAACATAGAATTATAGAGATTTAGAGTAGTAAAGAACATTAAGACATTTAAAAAAATCTTTTCATTATGGGAAAATTCAAATATAATAAAAAATAGGATGATATTATGGACCTCATAATGCAGGTTCAACAATAATTGATACCTTATTTATACCACTTTGTCACCCTTTCCCTGCCTTCTCCACAAATTACAAAGGTAATTATTTCATCTGTAAATTTTAGTAGCATCTCTAAGAGCTAAGTGTTATTTATAATGCATGACCACAATAACATTAACATACCTAAAAAGTTAACAGTAATTCTTTTTTGTTATGTTTTTATTGAGATATAATTGACATAACCATTATATTGATTTTAGGTGTAAACATAATGATTCGATGTATGTGTATATTGTGAAATGATCACCACAGTAAGTCCAGTTAACATTTATCATCACTCATAGAACAATAATTCTTAATATCACTTCTAGTTGTTTTAATCTCTCTATTACAGATAAGAAAAATGAGTCCCAGATCAGTTAAAGAATTGCCCCAATTATGCCATAAGTGATGGAGCAGAGGCTCCTGCCCAGGGCTCTCCATTCCTTAGAGCATCCTTTCCACCATGCGATTTGGCTCCCATAGTGTGTGTTCAGAAAGAGAAGCAATCACAAAGCAGTAAAGAAGGCAAGGTTTTATTTTATTTTTTAAAGTGTGGAAATAGGCTTAAAAATTAATAGAAGTTTTTTAGGCAAAGAGAAAATGTGAAAGTCACTCTGGGTGAAGTACAATTTAAAAGCAAAGACATAGCGCTAAGAAAGTGCAAAGTATGTTCAGATAAAGGTGTAGTCTCTGGATGCCAGCTCTCAAATAGAATATGTTTTGGTACAGTATTGTCCCAATAATGCATTGTTTTGTGTATGAGTTCCTTAAAATTACATGCATGCACTAAATAACATTAGCTATGATAAAATCTTATAAATTGCTCCAAAATGTTAGGACTAAAAATATGATGGAAAGGAAAAAATTTTTTTCTTATTTTTCATTGTAATCACCTAATCAAATATTTATATACTATCTCATGTATTCATAACACATGAAAAGGATGCAGTGATTTTGTAGAGTTTATAAATTATTTAGGAATTTATGATTTTAGAATATTTAATTTACATGTGAATACTTGAGATTCTATAGTATGCAAAGTATTGTTTTAGGCACAATGAGACATAAAAGGTAATGTGAATTTATTTAATAAATTCTGTGGGTTGGGGAAGCTGAATATCAGGTATGACTAGGTTGACCTACATCCTGGATTTCCTGAGATAGTTCCAACCATATTTATTATTGGCACCCCCTCTCACTCTGAAAAGTATTCAATTTGGATTATAAATTATATGATTATCCTAGCTATGACTTATAGACTGGATTAAAATCTCACGATAATTCTCCCATAGCACCCTATCTACCCTTATCATAGTCACACTTAATTTAATTGCTTTCTTTAATATCTATCTGTCTTCCCACTCTTCTGTAAGCTTCAAGAGTACAGAAATACTTGTTCACTGCTGTGGCAGTGTCAGCATTTGACATAGTCCTTGGCATATGGGAAGTGCTCATCAGATGTTGGCTAAATAAATGGCACCATGCTTGCAATGTGACTGAAAGCCTATGGCTTTTTATTTTTTCTCCTAAATCATTATTTTTAAAAATGCACAGAATGAATACATTACAAGGAGGAGAATTTAAGTTTGAACTATATTTCCTATTTTTAAAATGTAATAAAATGTGTGAAATAATTTTTGGAAACAACAGTAACTTTAAATGAATGGGAAGTGTTATTTGTAACATTGCCATTACTGTTTGGTTGTTGGGACAAATCTCCAAGAAGTTGATTAGTTACTCTTCAGTATATAACATCAGTATGAGTACAGGCTGCTTGAATGTGACAGGTGGAAAGTTGTATCTGTTTAAACTTGACTTTAAGTTTAGTTTGCAGAGAATTTTTAAGGGACCTGTGACACTAGTGTCACCTACATTTAAAAAATAAAATTTGTTTACAATAATATTTCAATTAGTTTAATAGCAAGCAAATAATGGTGACATATAGCACAAATAAAAACAAAACAAAATACAGGAAGTATTTCCTTTTTACATGAAAATGATCTATCTATCTATCTATCTGTCTATCTATCTATCTATCTATCTATCTATCTATCTCCTTTTCATTGATTTTAGCTTTATGCTTTCAAATGCTTTGGGGAGTTGGATGTTTATTTCTCACCACTCTACAGTCAATGAAGGACAGTCTACAGAAAAGGGTAGGGAGGAGTGGAGAGTAGATCTGAAAGAGAAAATGGAAGACACCCAGCACAGTATGTAAGATATGCTTAATAGTGGAAATATAGATTGGTTGTCAAGTAATTGTGGGTAGAAGTCTTTGGGGATAGGCAGGCAGTAAGTTTTGATGGTACACTAATGAAGGGGTTAGCTTTAGTTATTGTGAGGTAAATTTTCATTCCTTTCATTTTGCTATGCCCAAGCGCTTAAGATGTTACCAAGATGATTGAAGCAAGGCTTCTAGAAGGATACTATTTTGTGATAGGGAAAAATAGGGATGTTATTTTGTATTAGTACTCTAATAATCAAAATCAAGGTAGATTGTAAAGTATGGGGGTGTGGAAGCATTCGAAGGTTAATCAAGAAAATATATTTTACTGGTGAGGAAGATTATTTTTTATGTGCGAAGTGCTGTATGTAAGAATTCCTAGAGACAACAGACTGGGGGCAGGAAGATTAGATGGGGGAATCCAACAAATCTCTGAACGTTGAACAGTGAGGGAAGTCAAGAGAAGATATTGGCTGAGCCTCAGAGAACTGCTAAGTTAAGATGAAAAATTTGGATTTAATTATGAAGGAATGTAGAATGAGGAGTAGCATCTAGGGATAAAGAAGAAATTTTATCTTTGGCTTAAAAAGTAACTTAATTTGATTAAGCAAACATAGAAAATCTGTAACCTGTGTAACCTGTTGGTTCAGTCAACAGATTGTGTAGGCTATTTCCTTTCCACTGTCTTCTAAAGGAAAGAGAGAGAGAGAGAGAGAGAGAGAGGGAGAGGAAGAGAGAGGGAGAGAGAGAGAGGAGAGAGAGAGGAGAGAGAGAGAGAGAGGAGAGAGAAAGAAAGGAGGGAAGGAAGGAAGGAAGGAAGGGAAGGAAGGAAGGAAGGAAGGAAGGAAGGAAGTGAAGGAAGGAAGGAAGGAAGGAAGGAAGGAAGGAAGGAAGAAAGAAAGAAAGAAAGAAAGAAAGAAAAAGAAAGAAAGAAAGAAAGAAAGAAAAGAAAGGAAAGAAAGAAAGAAAGAAAGAAGGAAGGGAAAGAAGGAAAGGTAAGAAAAGAAGTAAAGGAGAAAGAAGGAAGCAGTATAAAGGAAGGAAAGAAGAAGGAAACATATGGCATCGTAAACTAGGATCTTAGCAAAATTATATTTGCATATTTGTCCATGGGACTCTGAAAAATATTTACTCATAAGAATAAATATATTTATCTTTGGTTTATTTAAATTCAGCTATTTCCCTATTTTTGTTATTGTTGTTGTTGTTGTTTATAGATTATCTGTGTTTGTTGATTTTTCAATAAAATATGATCAAGGTTATAGGATAATTATTATCATAATATTGGCTAGGTAAGACACTGCTGTTTGGTGAAATGGAAATGAAATTTTTATTTTTAAAACATTGAATCCATTTTATTTTCACACTTTCTTATAGGGGGCTTTAAAAATAGTTGGGGTTTTACAGTCATGAGAATGAGATTAAGAGCATTTACAATGTAGCTGCATTAGACTTCCCTCTAATTCTTAGGTCTTTGGTAAATCTTTTATAGGGACAGAATGGCCTTTAACATCTAAAGTAATAGGTTAAGATTTGAAACATGTGGAATGTTAATAATCTGTGAAAGCTGTAGTTGCATTAGCTTTTATCTACTTTTTATTAAAAAATTATGGTAATCGCCTACATTTCATATGTGATTTTTAATACATTAAACTATATTAGGCTGAAATTAAATAAGGTAAGTATTGTGAACCTCAGTATCTCATAATGAGAAGTAATCTTTAATTATTGCTGACATTACATTAATTTCTACTATATTATGGTAAGGTTATGAAAAAAACAGTTTCCAGAATTCAATTTCACATCTAAAATGTAGCACAGAAACTAGATCTTTATTCGTAGGCTGAACTTAGACTATGCTCATTACATTCGCTATAATGGTGGATGCAATAGTTCTTTGCCTTCAAGAAGCTTATTGCAGGAGAAAGGGGCAAGTGAACACAGCCGTGCAAACCCCGATGACAGAGGAAAACATTAAGTCCAAAGGGCAGCAGCAAAGAGGGACCCTTAACTCAGGTTAAGTTAGGAATTAAAATAGGAACTGGTCCCTAAGAATCGCAATATCTGAGCCCAGTCTAAAAGTATAATCAGAATACAGATAGAACACAATAAGTTGATCTTTACAGATTGAGCATATGGAAAGACACTGAGGCAGGACAGAGCATCACTTATTGGGGAAAATTACAAGGGTTCATTGTGCTTCAGGCAGTTGTTAAGACTTGAGTCTAAAGAGGTGAGTGATAGTCAGATTTAACCAAGTCAGAAACAATATACAATTAATTTATAGATCATTCATTATAATTCCAACTGGTATTTTTATAACTTTATAATACTATAAAAATCTGCGGCACCGCTGAAATAAAAAATAATGATTATGTCCATATAATAGCTAATTTGGATGTAATTTCTTAATACATGCTATTCATCAGAATTATTCAGAACCTGGAGTCCTGGTTGTGACATAGGGAAGGACAGGGTAAGCTAGTGTCTTTATCTCATTTAGACGGTTCCAGTAACAGTAGTATTGAAGGATGATGTCCATTGCCCTGTTAGCTATAGATAGAAAGTATAATTTACTTAAATTGCAAGTATCATTTAGTGAAAATTTTGTAAAGTTTACCCAGCTGCTGATTTGACTTCTGAAATTTAGTAGGGCTATCATGTATTAATCTGATATCAGAACATTAACGTAGTATTCTTTAAAACATAACTAGTAAATTTATATAACAATGGACTTGAGCATACTTGTTTTTATTTTTACACACTTTAGGGGAAACCTGGTTGAAAATAGACAAGGACTTCTGCTCCTTACCTTTCTAACCAATTCCAGTTTTCTCTACATGATGGCTCTGAACAAAAACCTTAGAATGATCAGGTACTATAGCAAAACTTTAGATTTTGTTTACCTAATGCTTACATAAACATTATATAATTTCAAATGAATATAGCCATTGATACTATACTATTAGTCAATATTATAATTAAACATTTATAAACTTGGTGCTTATACTATATCCAGAGATTGTCCTAGACACTGCTGAAGTGATAATTAGTCTCAGCTTCTCTCAGGTATGTTACATTCTAGGGGTATTTAGCCCAAATGAGTAGAGCTTTATATATCCCCTCTAAAATAGCTATACAAAGGTATTAGACAATGATATGATTGTCACTAATCTTATAAAGTTAATTAAATGTTATAGAATCATGAATACTCAGATATAATCTAGTCTTTTTCAAACTAAAGATAACATAGCTAGGAGTTAGATTTTCTGTTTATATGCTCTATGGAAGTTTCTATACTAAATAACATCTCAGAAATAATGTACTAAATTTGAAATGTACACTAATTGTAAATAGCCAATATATATCTATTATTATCTACTTTTATTGAACTTGAAAAAAGTGGACTCTATTTTTGTCCAGTTCATGTAATCTAGGGTGTTAATATAGTTTTCTAAATATTCTGAAATTACCTGACCTTATTTGCATACACTATAAGATAATTTAATTCTTAGATTTTTTTATAGGTTTGTTACATTTTAAGGAAAATGAGTCTACAAGCTAATTCTTTTAATGGTAGAAGCAGTATCAGGAAAAATACACTCCACAGAGAAATTCATTTCACAAATTTATTATTTACTAGGATATGGATTCACAATAAGTTTAGATTTTAGATGTTATTTGGGTGTGGCTTCAGATTGTGAGCTGAGAGCTGAAAATCATTTGGAACATTATTTACTCATGTGTGAAAGCTCCCAAATACTCTATAATTCTAATTACTGCAATATCATAATTGTTATCTAAACTTGACCTAAAATTATAGAATTATTTTTAATCTATGTTTGTTTTTCTCTGATTGTAAGTAAAAAGATAAGAGATTATATTCTTTATGACTTTACTTCTTTAAAATAATGCTGAATTTTTCACTATTACCATCACTTACTCTGGCAATGCTGCCAATAGTAACATGAAGATGTATGAAACAAATGTTCAAGGAAATTTAATGCTTTCACAACAAGAAGGTCATATGGGAACAGAATGATTTTTACAATGGAGCAAACTGACCTGACCAGGTGGCCAATTAACAGAGAATATTTATTAAACAATACTCTTTAACAGTTTCATAAAACCCAAGACAATATTGGAACAAAGCCATTAGATTGAGATAATTTAGACAATTTTATTCTTGCCTTCTCAGAAATGTGATTAAATATTGTTGACATTTATTTCATTCAATAGTCACTTTGGGCTTTTTGCCTGCCTGACTCTGAAAAGTATGAATTGTTTGACTCAGGTTCAGCTATAATGGCAGGGTTTGGAGACAAAATAGTTTATGTTATAAAATATATGCTTTCTTACCCTAGAATAAAACCTAGCAATACTTCATTGATAAGAAATCAAACACATGG